>NC_045785.1:107420754-107723816 GCF_009873245.2 Balaenoptera musculus | reverse complement strand
TGTCTTTCCACTATTTGCTAAAAACCACGTGGGCCCAGTCAACCCTTGTCAATAACTGCAAAGGTGTAGTAGCTACAATAAGGACGATCTTCATATGCAATGGTTCCCTCATAAGGAACTCAACCTTAATAAGGGGGATTAATACAGGAAGAATATTGAAGTTTTAGCACGGAATAGGCAGCTTTCTTTCACTGGTATACTCAAGGTTCTAAATAACTGAAAAAATTCAAACAAATGTCCTTCAGGGATGGCTGAAATCAGACTACAGAAAGCAGAGGAGAGACATAGCATTACAAACAAGCAACAAAGTCAGCAACATGAGCACTTGTGACAACCCTACAAATCAAGATTTAAACCCTCCAGAACTGTAAGCCAGTTCGGTCCTTAATAAAAATGGATGAGGAGCAATGACTTCATGCACAGATACATACCCTGGAGACTCAAAAGCACATCACAGAATTACTCCGAGTTTCATTAATGAGCTTCCTTCAAGGACCTAATGTGGCTTACTTATTTCATTTTGTTTCCCTCACTGTCAGTTGCTGTTAAAACCTATCATTGCCTCTGCTTTCACCTTAAATAATGCCCACTAGTTTGATGAATTTTTTTCCCTTTAAATATATCTTCTCAGAAGCAAAACAATATACTTTCTCTTCCTTGGGAGAGAATAGACAAAGTAGGCCTCTAAAAATTTAAATTAATTAAAACTCAGTTCCCCAGTTAATTTCAGGAAAGTAATAATCACTCGTATAAATTTAAAAGAAGAAAATTAAGAATTTCTGGGAAGAATGCTTTACTACTTATGCTTTCAATGTGGTATTTATATAAGGAAAAATTTTGTTGTGGAATTGGTGACAAGGAACAATAACAGCTTTAGCTGTAGATTAAATTAATGGTCTTGATAACTCGGAACAACAGTGAGAAACGAAATGAAATGGATTACAAAGATGACCCTTAATACTTTTAAGCAATTTAAATAATTTATACATTTTACATATAATGACATTTAAAATGTTTATGTCATGTCATGTGCTTTTATCGAGGTTACTCAGAAAAATTAGATTGGTTTAATCATTTTGGTCTAAAAACGACTATATATATATTTTCAGATTATGTTATCATGTAGAAAATAATGGTGGTATAATATACTGTTATGTAAGTCTTGGCTTTATTTTGGCTTGAAAATCTGAGTTACGTTGGACTTCCTAAATTTCCTGTACTGGTTGTACTGGTTAAATAAGCAAACGTATCCAATAAGTTTTCAACGACTAAAAATTTAAATTTATGTGTTGAAGTATATTAAATATACTAGTCAAGTACATTGAATATACTAATATCTTTAAAGAGGAATGAATACTTGTACTTCTAGAAACCAGACGACTCAATTATTCCACTTACAATTTTTGGTAAATATTTTTAGGCGTCATCTAATATATGATTCCATATATACCAATATATGATTCCAACATTCCCATGTTCCAACATGCGTCAGCTTAAATTACAAGTTCAAGATCTAGAGTTAACTTCAATCCTCTGACTAACAGTCAATTGATTTAATTAACGAATCATCTTTGGTGGCCTGCAAATTCTCTCTGTCTTTGTCCTTCCCGTTTGCCCTAAATTCATGATAGGTCGGTCGACAACAGTGCTTTCGTTGGGGAATGCTGTTGTTTCCTGGCTTCACATATATTTCTATAGTTTGTAGGTTTGTGGCTGGTGCTGTGGCTATCCTTATGTGTTCCCTTGACAAAAGTTCAGTAGAGTGGCTTGTGTTTTCACTGCTCTGACACGTCAGAATCATAACCTTAATGCTGCGCACTGCACGGCTTCTGAAACCTTCTCAAAGCGCCTCCTTGCTTCTTGTTACACATTCATTTTTTGCATGGCACTTGCTTTTTATCACAGCAAGCACCAAAATCCAGCTTGGCAAAGAAATGATATCATTGAAAAGAATGTAGAATAATCTAATGTTGGCAGGTTTTCCTATGTAAATTACACCTCAATAAAGCTTACTTTAAAAAAAAAAAAAAAGGACAAACAAAACCAAATGGTGACAGGATGGAGAGCACTGGAAATTCTTATTCATTTCTGAAAAGGGTATAAAAAAGTTCCACAGGTTGGAAGAAAATTTGGCAGCATCCACTGAGGGTCATACATACACAGTTATATGCTGTGGCCCAGAAATCGTACTTTTAGCTGTGCTATACCTTTGACCTGTGCTCTCCAATATGATAGGTGCAAGCCACATGTAGCTACTGAACACTTGAAAGTTGCTAGGGCCACAGGTTGTAATGATAATATTTTGATGTAGTAAGTCTCCTAAAACATTAAAATAGATTAAAATAGAAAATTCAAAATTCCTTGTGACAGGTTTGAAAACTAATAAAGGGAAACGTCACTCAGATGAAGTCGGGAGACCAGAAGTGGGAGCTCTCATGGGGTACCACTCAAGTTCAAAGACAGGAAGTATCGTCAATTACAAACCCAAACAGAAGAAGCATCAACAGGAAGAATCATCGATTACAGGCCCCAACAGAAAAACATATTCGTTGCATCTCCTGCAGGAAATCAGCAACTTGGCAAGGAGAAACCGTCATCACCCTGAACTTTCACTTTTCTCCAGTGGACTTGGGTTCAGAACAACCTCCCTCAGCTTCCTCCTCTCTCTCTGTAAAATAAGGTGCCTTCCTCTCCTTTGTTCGTGGGACTTGCCTATGGCTTTTGCTATAGCTTGCTTGTCCTGAATTGCCATTCTTCCGCTATTCCTGAATAAACGCTTTTTGCTGGAAAAAAACAAAAAACAACCCCCCCCCCAACTTTTATATATTTTTATTTTTTTAAATTTTTAAAATTGATTTTGTGTATTTGTTTTTGGCTGCGTTGGGTCTTCGTTGCTGGGCGAGGGCTTTCTCTAGTTTCAGTGATTGGGGGCTGCTCTTCATTGTGGTGGCTTCTCCTGTTGCGGAGCACGGGCTCGAGGCGGGCAGGCGTCAGTAGTTGTGGCATGAGGGCTCAGTAGTTGTGGCTCACGGGCTCTAGAGCATAGGCTCAGTAGTTGGGGTGCACGGGCTTAGTTGCTCCACAGCATGTGGGATCTTCCCGGAACAGGGCTCGACCCCGTGTCCCCTGCCTTGGCAGGCGGATTCTTAACCAATGCGCACCCAGGGAAACCCCCAAAAGTATTATTTTGAAAGTCAACGCTGGCATTATTCTGTTGGAATGGGGTGCTCTAGAAAAATGTGTATGTCCCCCAAAAGTCATTAAAAAATGTTCGTACCATTTCAGAATATCCTCAACTGGAAACTACTGAAATGTCCAACAGTTCAATACTATGTGGAGTTATATTCTTACAAGGCATACACACAGAGACAAAGAACTACGTGAAAAATAGGGTTAAATTTCATAGACATAATGTTGAGTGAAAGAAGTCAGACCCATGCCCCTCCATCCCCCCAAACCCAGTGCATGCCCTGTGATTCAATTTATGTGAAAGTAACAGGCAGAGAGGTTGGGAGGGGTATGTGTGTGATTACTCTGAGCTCTTGCATGGGAAGAGTCATGAGGAAGCCTTCTGTGGTCTGGTAATTTTGCATACCTTAGTTATTTAGGTTGCTTCAAAAGTTATTCAGGTTGGTGTACACTGGTAATGGTTTGGGAAGTGTACACTCTTTGTACTTTATGCATATTATGCCTCATTTTTTAAAAAGTTTAAATCCACTTTGTTATTGGTAAAGTGATGTTGATACTTTTTCTTCTGCTTTGTCCTGGGCTAGGAGGAAAAGTAAGTTCAAAGTAGTTACTGTGATATGTTTGCTGTCCTCAGATTTTTGGCTTCCCTTCACTATCGGATATCTGACTGCTTACTTATATGTTGTTCACAACCATTACCTTAAGCTGACATCTCAGTGTTAATACTGTGTCAGAGAGAGAACCAAGTGTTCATGATCAAATCTTGCTCTTTTAAGAATCAATACGAGTCAAGGATGGGGGGGTATATGAAATTGAGAAATTCTGATAAGGAAAGTAGTTCAATTAGGCTTAAGTAACTCAGAGGTGCCAAAAGGAGGACACTGGCAGGTAGTACACAAAGAATAGCCGTCACATTCATTTCACCACTAAACTCTCAAGAATTTTTGGAGCATCCACACATAGCCAAAAATATTTACCTGATTAGTCATCTTCACCAGATTAACCTATCCGGACTAGCAGTTTGATGGCTTTTAGCTTATTTGTTTACCAAGGGTTCTTGGCCTTTCTTAATCAATAGAAATTGATAGCAGGCCAGAAAAGAAATTCAGGCAAGGCTTTACTGCGATCCCTGATGCAGGAAAACTAGTAATAGGTTCCTTTGCTTGCTATGGAGGTGGGGGGGGGGGGCGGGAAGCAGCCAACTGGTTTCTTATATGGGACCAGGATAGGGGTGGGTCCCGGGGTTGGGCTGGGTGGTGGCTTAGGTTAGCCCCTCCATTTGGTGGTGTTGTGTGCAGAGGGCATGTGCAGTACTCTATTTTTGCTACTAGCTCTTCAGAGGTGGCAGTTAGGTTTTTGGTCTTTTTGTATCTTGTTGTTCATAATTCTTCCCAACTGAGCATGCTCGCAGTTATTTTTAGTCTCATATAGTTTCTTTGTATTTTGTTGAAGGAGGAGATGTTTTGATCTCGAGGAGACAGCAGCCAGTGGTGGCTTGAATTGAGATCTTTGTTTCCTGCTCAGGAATTGAACGTGGGTGGCCTGGGTGAAAAGCAGGAATCCTAACCAGCAGTCCACAAGGGGCTAGGGCTAGTAGCAAAGTTGCCCTGGCTCTTGCCCCTACTGAAAAATGAATTTTTCAAGGAGGCAAAACTGTAAAACAGGTTCAAAGTTTATTATTAGAGCCACAGCACAAGTGGGAGGGAGAAACAGTTTAAGACAGAAGCAAGGCAGAGATACACACCCGGAGATAAAGGGTGTGGCCATCCTCCCTAATGAGGAAGAGCGCACCAGAGAGGTGATTCAAATCACTTATATAGGGCATTTCCTCTGCGTCTTTGTTTACCTTTAGCCAATTATCTCGATTCTTTTTCACACCTAACCTGTCCTAGCGCCCTTCCCGACATGCGTGTGCATCTTTTTGCCAAGATAGATTCTGGCCCAGAGGCCTACAGGGAGGTTGACATCACCTATTATGGGGTGGCTCCCTCCCTCCCTTTTGACCCCAGAGGAACCTTTCTGAGCATGTATAGTTTGGGAGGTCTCCTTGACCTGAAGAATAAGAAATATGTGGTCTCTTTATATTCTATCCAAGTAGGACTCAGCTCCACCTTGCTGCTGCTATTAGTTTTACCTTGGAGTATCTGTCCACAGGGGACGGATTCCAACTGGTCAGCCTGGGGACCATGTATCTTCTGCCTCAGTTTGTCCAGGTGCAAACACTGCAGGAAAGGGTCCCAGGTCCTAGTCTGTCTCAGTAAGACAGAGGGTAGTAGATGTTAAAATCTGTTCGAAGATAGAATCAAAACAACACCTGAAAATGGAAATAAAATGAATGAAATTTCCGATGAACGAAACTGAACTTTCAAGAATGGAATAGAGTTCACCGCCAGTCATAATGGTTAGCGCGTTTTACTAGACATACAATAGTACGTCACAAAGACAACTGGATTTGAAAGGAACCGGTTTCCCGTGGACTCCTAAATGTTCTCTATCCTACGCATTGAAAGCCGTTACAGTTCAAAAAAGGTGCTCAGGCTTCAGCAAGGCGCCAGACAGGTGCTCGGCAGGACAGAGTTTAAGTAGCCAGCCGCGCGCGCACAACCCGAACGGGTGGGGGCGGGTGGGAGGAAAAGAGCGAGCGGTCGACGTCACTTCCCCCAGAGGGCGCCCGCCCTCTGGTTGGCTTGGGTGGACGGCGTGGGAGGAGGGAGGCGCGGAGTAGGGCGGGGCGTGGGCTGGAGGGGAGCGGTAATTCCCGTTGGCTTGACGGATGGGGCGTGTCGTATGTAGATATCTCAGCGCAGGGGCTGCTGGTTCGTGATCTGGTGGTGAAAGACGACCTGATCTCCCGTGGTGTGGGAGCGAATCGAGGGCTGTTGGTTGCAAGTGCATGGATGAGCTGTGTGGAACGGGCAGGAAGGCTCGGGGCTGCGGGGAGGAACGTGACCGTGTGTGAACAGCATAAGGCGTATGAGGGTGTGTCAGGGCAGAAAAAATTAATGTTCATTTACTAGGTAAACGTATAATGGTTATGAGAGTTGATTTAGAGAGAAGTTTAATGTGGTGTGTGAAGAAAGAAATAACTTTTGTTTTTCACGAGTGTTGGATATTTGACTACGTAATTTACAATAAAAAAAAAGAAGAGTGTTTTTTTTTTTTTTGGGTTCTAAGAGTAATAATTACTTGTTTTTGTGGTTTGGGTTATTGTGACATAAATTTAATTGAAGCAAGCTTTAAATTATTGTACACTGTTGTTTTTTGACAGTGGCGGTTTATCGGGGTTGGTGTGGGGTGTGTTAACGCTTTCTCGTGTTATTTTTTTTCGGTTGTTTACTAGAGAAGAGGCTGGTTTTTCCTATATTATGGAACGGGTTGTAGTAGTTTTCTTTAATGTCATGAAAAAGTTTGTTGGAAATTTTTTTTTTTTAAATTGGTATTCAAAGGTGCACGGTATTTTTTGCTTTCACACTTTATTCGGAAACAAAGTTTTTTAAAAGAAGTAAAACTTTGATTTATCTGGTAATATAACACATCGCCGCGTGGAATTGAGGAAGTGCATTTTCTTACGTATGTTGAGTGTTTTGTTTTTTTTCCGTTAGGTTGTACTTAGTTCTTGTTTTACGTTAAGAGTTAAGAAAATTTAGTGTTCGGGGTTTGTGTCTGGCAAGCTTCTTGATATGTTTTTAGGGACAAAGACTTGCATAGGGTCAGATTCAACGAAGTTTTTGCAGGATCCGGAGCCGATGCTTCCGAAGACCCAATGAACAAATAAAGCCCCCAAAGGAAGAAAAACTAGAATACTCGTCGGTGTTTTACTGCCTTCGAAGTCCCAACACTAAAAATAGTGTTTTGTTACCGTTGTTTGCCAAGAAGCTAAACACCTGGTTGGGTCAACGGTCTAGAAGCAGTAGGAAGAAATCTGGCAGGAGCTGTAGGTTGCTGCAACCCTGCCTGCTATCAGCGGTTAAATTACATGTGTGAGCCGCAGAAACGCTGGTGACCTCCCTGACCGTCTCAGGGTTCACATAAATGTGGTAGCCACTTCTATTTCCGCTTTCCAAATCTCAGCTAATGTCGTCCTATGGGCTAAGTTAACCAGGAACTATGCAGAGAGGGGAGTTCTGGGAAATTTTGTTCTAGCTTAGCAATATTGACACAGATCTACCACAATCTACGTCTTGTGGACTTGGCATCCATATATATATGGATATCTGTATCTATATATCTTTTCCTTCCTTTCCTTCTCCTTTCGAAACCATTCTTTACTTTTAAACAAAGACAGTAACAGAATCATGCTTACCTCAAACAGTGAAAACATGCCAAGCTTTCCACAAAAGAGGATAAAGTTTACTTGTCTTTCAATGGTTTTCATTCTTCTAGCTGAGACACATTCATTTTACCTTAGATATCCTGTAACTTAAATACTGAGATTAAAAGTTAACTCCTAGCAACACATTTTATGTTAGCTGGTAGTGGGATGAAAGAGGAAAAGAAAAATATTAGTTGGTACATAGAAAACTATTAGTATTATAATAAGGAAGAAATATTCATAACTGTTACAGACCTCATTTCTGCAACTGTCACTGGTATCTATAACTATCTTCTTCGCTACTATCAACAAATCAAATTCAGCCAGATAAATTTGAAGATCTAATTGGCTTTATTCAACGATTTAGGGACTGCTGTCATATCAGGGGCTGAGTTGTTCTCTGCTGTTGACTGGGCACCACTAGTGATTGTAGCTAGATTAGCCATGATGAGTGGAACCCATGTTGCTGAACCATACATAATCTGCAACCCTGCTTTAAAGTATGCTAAATCCAACATCTGAGACATCTTCTTGGAGTTGGTTTCTTTTAACTGCTTTGTTTTCCTTATTAAAAATAGGTATTGAATGGGTCACATTTTTCTGTTTCTTTGCATGTTTAGTATTTTTTATTGTTTACTGGACACTTTGAATGATGCAATGTAGAGACTCTGGATTCTGATATCTTTCTCCAAAGAGTATCAACTTTTGTTCTACTTAAGCACTTTGATTACTGGCCAGTGACCTTGAACTTGTGTAGGACTGGATTAATGGTTTGTTTCTCAGTAGATCTGAGGAAAGTCCAAGGTGTTTCCCAAAGCCCTCTTTGGTGTAACTCAACGTCCAAACCCTGCTAATCTTGTCAGGTCTTTGTTTTATCCTTTTTTAGGGAGGATCCAGAGTAGGCCTCACACTAGGTTGTGGTCTTTACTCCTTAAGCAGCCTTTCTGGGGTATCAACTGGATACTCAGGGTGGTAAAGAGTCGTTAACAAAGCCTGAATTCCAATGTTGCCAGCAGAGACTTCTAAGATCTCTGTTCTGTTTTCCATCCTGTAGCATCTGTCGTCCGGTAAGCCTTGGTAGTAGCTCTCCACACATGAGCAGCCCAGCACTCAGCAAATGACTGTCAGGAGACCCAGTATGGATTTCTGAAAACTAGCCTGTAAACTGTCTTCTCCTTTCTGGTTCTCTGCAGATTCCAGTTGCTTCAGCTGTCCTCTGATATCTACCTTAGCTCCGTGTGAACACCATGCTCTGCTGCGATTCCAGCTTGCTATACCACCATCAGGTCATTTCCGCAGCCCTCTCTTAGGCAATCACAGTCTTGCACTGCCTCTGTCCAGTGTCTATAACAGGTGCTTCACATATTTTGTCTATTTTCATGGTTGTTTACAGCAAGAAGACTAAACTGGTGGCATTACTATACTATAGCTGTACGTGGAAGTCCTGGATTCTTTTCAGTGCCTTTAAAATTAAGGTTTAATCACACTCATTACTGATGTCTAAATAATTTGAACACTGTTTTCCACATTTAAAAATGACCTGGTCCAAGGATTTTGTTTTTACTTTATTAACAAGTACAACTAAACCAATCTAGGCTTGCTGGATTCACTTTCAGCATGGTGACCCCACAGCACCACAAGGACATCTGGGCTGAGGATCCTGTTCTTTGGCTATATTCCAATGCTTTGACTATATGCCACTCCAAAGTATGCCAATTTGGCATAAGAAGTATTTTGAGCTAAAGGCATTTAGAAAACAGCAAGTACAATCATTCTGGTCACCAGAGACAGAAAGTCAAGGCCGAGAGAAATCCACACAAACAGACTTTGTTAAAATAACTCGTATCTTCCTTTAGTCTTCCTATGTGTTTTACTTTTCCATAATCACCTCTCTTTGTTCAACCTAGTATATAAATACTTAGGCCTAGCCACTTCTTTGGGTTTTCATTTTCCTATTGGAGCTCCCATGCACATGTGAAAATCTGGATGTTTTCCTCCTCTTAATCTGTCTTATGCCAATCTAATTCTCAGGCCCAGCTGGAGACCCTAAGAGGGTTGAGGTGAAGTTTGCCTCCCCTACAGACTCTCCTAGGACCACAAAAGAAAGGATTAGTAAAAGACTATCTGTAAGGGGCCAGAACTGGTCCTGGTAGAGGGGACTTGGTGTAGGCTTGGTAGACCTAATAGGAAATGCTAGAATTCCCAGAATCAGATGGGTGGAAGGGTGAGAGGCTACCTTAAAGGACAATGGCTGCCTGGGGAAGCCCAGAGAGACCAGCTGTCATATAACTGGGGACCAGTGAATAAATTTCTCCTTTGAATCCATCTCTTTCCTCCCCTTTCTTCTTCCTCCTCCCAGTTCTGCCGTTCTTCCCTTTGAGTCTTCCTTCCCATTTCTACCCTGCCTGTGTTTAGGCTACACCCGGGGCCTGGGTCTTCGTCCCACCAATGTCTCTCTCCATGTGTTTGGGTTTTTAATCTTTCTTCTACCAAGAACTCCTTTGGTGATCTGCTGAAACCGGCGCACCCTTCTCAGAATAATGAATTTTTTTATTAAAAAAATGTATTTATGGGGGGCTTCCCTGGTGGCGCAGTGGTTAAGAATCCGCCTGCCAATGCAGAGGACACGGGTTCAAGCCCTGGTCCAGGAAGATCCCACATGACGCCGAGCAACTAAGCCTGTGCACCACAACTACTGAGCCTGCGCTCTAGAGCCCGTGAGCCACAACTACTGAAGTCCGTGCTCCACAACAAGAGAAGCCACCACATTGAGAAGCCCATGCACTGCAAAGAGTAGCCCCTGCTCACCACAACTAGAGAAAGCCTGCCAGCAGCAACAAAGACCCAACGCAGCCAAAAATAAATAAATAAAATAAATAAATTTTAAAAATATATATATATATTTATGGAACATCTCCTATTTATATCCACTATTCTAGGCCCTGGGGTGAGAATAATGAATTTTAATACGTTGAATCAAATACAATTTTCTTTGTGAGGCTTCCCCAGTCTGATAGAATGAGCAGGAAGGCTGAGCTTACACAATCAACCTCCCATGCCTCGACCCAAGATGACCCTAGAGTTGAGGTGGTGAAAAATAAGAGATCTTGGGTTCCACCGGTCTCAGAGGAATTAAAACTACTGGACATCATTATTCTATACTAACCAAACTGAGACAAAGTAGTGGTTCCTGGGACAGAGTTCCAAGGAGAAGGACCACGCGCCCTCTCGTGGCCACTGCGGGGAGCAGTACAGCCCTGCAACTGCGGATACTAATCCAAAGAAAACCAAATAAAACGCACTGGAAGCTGGGCTGTGCTCAAGACTTTGAAATTAGAAGTCGTGCACGCTACAAACTGAGCTAGCAGGAAGACGAAAAGCCGTGAGCTTCTCTTCTCCCTACCAGCTTGGTATCAGTTGCCCAAATGGAAAATGTCTGCGCCAAGACTGAAGGCAACCACGGCGAGTTGTTGATGAGGAAATAGGTTTGTAGAGAGTTTAATGGATTTCCTCCGGCCCAGGGCTCATCGGGAGTAAGTCACGGACCAGGCCTACGATCGTCCTACTTCCGACTTCAAGGAGGAAGCGGGGTAGTGGGTAGAAACTGCTGCGCAGAGGTGGCGTCGGGTTGAGGGAGCGACTCCGCCCTCCTCTGGGGCTTTTACAACGGCCTCTCCCTGTGCTCATTTCCGACCAGATGGAACCCCAGACTTCAATGGAAAGGATGTCCAGGATAAAAGGGTCTTTTCCAATTCATCCCAAGAGGTCCCACCGAGGCTTACCGGATCCACCTCCTTAGTCCTGTTACTGGAATTTTCTAACTTTCCACGACAATCGTGAATGCTTTTCTCCAAGGTCTTCAGTCACAAGGGAGAATTCAGGCAGCGCCAAGTGCACTTTCGGTGCTTCAGCCCCACGCATCCCCCACCTCTTCTGTGGGGCTGTTGGGGAAATAAGAAATCGAGATTCAAAGGAGCACGCATGTTGACCAATTGAGTATTAGCTAAGTTTATTATTGAGGAAAAAAAAAAAAAAAACTCAGAGTGCATGCTTGCAGGTAGCCCGCACATGACTACAAAGCTATTGTGGACTTCCAGCTCTATTTATGTGGGATTAAAGCTACAGTTGCCATCATCCTACCTTTAGTAAACAGTCAGCATTACTCAGTCTGATCCAGGAATGAGATTAAGCTTACTCAGACGTTCTGTTCTTCAGAATTTTTATCAGTATCTCTCTACGGTTGCTTCTGACAGTGCATCTACCTGACAGTACAAGTGGTTGGATAACATTCTTCAGCATTCCTCCGCAAGGCACAGGACGCAGGGGAAGGGGGAGAGGAGGCGCGCAGCCGACTCCCAGCCTCGGAGGGCTGGGGCGGAGTCGGAGTCCTGTCTCACCCTCCAGCGGTAAGCAGGGGATTGTGCGCCCCCTACCGCGCGGGGCCGGGGGCGTCTCGCCACCTGCTCCGAGGTCTGGACTCCGGTGACATCTCACGACGTTGCGGTCTTTAACCAAGCATTTCAAAGAGGAACCTCAGTCATTCCGATTCGAGAGCATCCAACAGTACACAATCATGGTCAGCGCGGTGGCCGACAAAGAGGAGGCGGGGGAGGGTAATCAAAGTTATTTAACGAAAATAGGCATTTTCCGTTTTCTTTTCGTCTTTTTCTTCAGTGGCCAGAGCACTAGCTCGCTCTGTCCCCGTCCCTCACTGGGCTGCCTCCATTCCCACTCGCTTTCTTCTCCTCTTCTTCAGCTTTCCCTATTCAACCCCTCAGGACGGACGACCCCAGACCGAGGCTGAGTCGCAGTTCAGGGTGGGGAACTCAGCTCGGTCCCGGGGCGCACGTGTCTAAAGTCAAGACTTTTGCTTTGTTCTCAGTCAGCTCCGGGAATAAAAGCGCCTCCGGCTTTGAGAAACCTTTCCAGCCTTCCGTTTCCGGAGTTACTCGTAGGCCTAAAAGCTTAAAGCACACACTGGAATTCTTGGTTGCCTAGGACCCTGCGGCAGAATGCATCCTTCACCGGGCATTTATTGAGTGCCTCCTAGGTGCGAGGCCCTGCCCTGGAGGGCGGGCTGCATCGCGAGCAGTTCTGAGGTCTTGCCAGTCGGAGTCCACATCTAGAGAGAGGCGCAGAACGTGAGCAGCGCAGTGGGGGCACAGCTGGTTCGTGTCCTTCGCATGCGCGCCCACAGGGTCAAGTGGGGACTCACGGCGAGCGAAGCTAAGAATAGTAACGTGGACTTCAGCCCGAGAGGCTGCGGTCGTCACCTGGAGCCGGGCGGCTGTTGAGGCGGGGAGCAGGTGGGAAGGCCACAGATCTGGCGTTCGGCAGTCAGAGTCCCCTAGCTGAGTCCCAAACGTTCTATCGATGTCCAAACGTGCCCGATGACACCAACTCTTGGCTTCAGTGTCTCCCGCGCGCACCTTCGGCTTCCGGAATATGAGAATAAAAGGATGTCCCCAGCCAGAGGTTGAAAAGCAATTTCTTGAATCAGGAAACGAGTTATGAGGAATGCGCTCTCACGTCTCTGTGGCGCAATCGGTTAGCGCATTCGGCTGTTAACCGAAAGGTTGGTGGTTCAAGCCCACCCAGGGACGTCATCTTTTGCTTCATCGAAGTCCTTGCTAGCTACTTGCAACTTTAGGTTATCTGTTCGCCACCTCTCACAGTTCTGGAGGCTGTAAAGTCCAAAATCAAGGTGCTGAAAGATTCAGTTCTTGTTGAGAGTCTCCTCCCCAGCTTGCAGAAGACCTCCTTGTCACTGTATCCTCACATGGCAGAGAAAGGAAACTCTGGTGTCTCTTCTGTTTTTATAAGTACTAATCCCAGCATGGGGGCTTCATCTTCATGAACTCATTTAAACCTAATTACCTCCCAAAGGCTCCACCTCCTAATACCATTACATTGGGGAGTTAGGGCTTCAACATAGGAATTTGGGAGGGACAACAGCATTCAGTGTGGAATAGGTGGTAACACAGAGAGACATTCCTCAAGTGTCTAAAATGCCTTTATGGTGACCAGATTGCACAGACTTAACAGTCACATGAAGGTGGGAGAGAACTTGTCCAGCAGTTCTTTTCTTCCTGGAGGCACTGTGTGTGTGTGTGTGGTGTGTGTCTGTGAATAGAAAAATCAAGGGATTATAGAAAGGTACATACATTGAGAAAATTCTCACCTCCACTACTCAAGCTCCCAGTTCCCAAAGGCCAAACAATACCAACATGCTGGTTTTTAATAAACAATTTTATTTTTAATAAAATAAAACAATTTTATTTTCAATAAAGTCAACAGGCATGACTTTATTATTTTTATAACAAACTAGTCACCTACTTTATAAGTATATATTAAAAACCTCAGACAAACCAAGCTGTAACTCAGACTTGACTGTAGGATGCTGAAGCCACAAGGCAGGCCATTAACCACACTCACAGCCTTTCCTCTGGGAGCTTGGGCAAGTAACAGTCTCTGTGAACTTCTTAAAGCATCATGATCCAGAGGTTCTGAAGGATTTTCTTTTGCTTCTTTCTTCCCTTGTCTGCTTGTCTGATCTGAGCTAGAAGTTCACAGATATTAATCCAACAAACAAAACTGAAAAGAAAAAAACTAAAACCCCTGCATTTTGAAATTTCAGTCACATTATCAGCATTTTTGTGGAAAAGAGACTCTAGCTATGGTATGAAAAACATATACCAGTTATAGAACTTTGCTTTAATGAAGTTGGAAAGCTCTGACAAGAAAATAAGATGCTGACAAACAATGATTGGAAGAAAATTTAACCTAGGGTTTATAATGATCAGAGGGAAAAAAGATGGAATCAAATACATACATACATATCTCCAGTCCAGATATCATACAGGTCTAAAGACAACAAACAGATGTCAAATAAATGAAAGAACTCAGGAAATACAAAACCTTTTTTAAAAAACCTATTTGACACTAAAATGCACCTAATGAGATGCTTTCACAATAAAAATCTCAGGTATAGAACTATGCAACACAAAGCATGAACCCTAATGGAAACTATGCACTTTAGTTAATAATAATGAATCAATATTGGTTCATCAATTGTAACAAATGTACCACACCAATGCAAGATGTTAATAACAGGGGAAGCAGTGTGGGTGGAGGAGAGGGAGTATATGGGATTTTTTTTTTTTTAATCTCAAGAATGAAAATTTCTGGGTATTCTGCGTTTGTCCCTCCAGATACATTCTCATCATTTTCCACCCTATTATATGCCCCAGAAAGTTAATCTTTTTGAACTGGGAAAAAGGGCTCCTCTGCCCACTGGCTTCTTGCTGGCTACAGCCAGTGGGATTCACTGACTGGGAATGGGAGTGTAGGAGGAATATGAGGTCAGGGTAATTACTTCCTGCAGGTTGGCAGTGGTTGTGTTCTCCGCCATCCCCCAAGACCACAGTTATTGTTTAGTGGCACTCTACTACAGTTACAGCCTTACCTACAACTATCACTTTCTCAGGTTCCAGGAGCACCTCTCTCCCCTTGCCCAATCAGGCCTAGTAATTGCTCTCCACTGTTGCTAGGCCTGTGATGTCACACCATCTGTTTAGTGGCTACATCCCCCTCTTAGAGCCCAGGGTTCCTGAGTTGGGAGGTCCCAGGAAACCCTCTCAATCCTCAGCAGGTCTGGGTTTCAGAGAGCCTCGGGGAATGTGCCACAAAGTTATCTGGGAGCTCACTGCATCTCTGTTCAGCTCATAAGCAGAAGAATAATTACACCTTTCTTCCTTCAAAAAATACCCCTAATAAAATTTTTAGTCTTGTAGGGAAAATCCTTTCTAAGCATGACAAAACTCAAAATCCCTAAGGAAAAAGATTAATACATTTAGCTACATAAAAAGTTTAAGAATTTGTTTAGCAAAAAATCAATCAATCAATCAGTCAATCAATCAATCAAGCACTCAACATCTGGCAAAGCCAAGGCCTGAGTGATTCAGCTTGTAAAGCTATAACAAGTCACTTTTAGATTCAGAAGGTTTATTACTTACATAGACAGCAAAGGGAAGAGTAGTTGAAGGTATAGACTTCCTGGGCCCTCATCCCACACATCCAAAGGGGTGACACTGAAACAAAAGGGGTCAGTGACTACAATGCAAGTTGTGGGATACCTGTTATTGAGGAGCCAATTCTAGAATGCAGCTAAGTAGTTTTACAGTCTGCAGCTGTCCCCAGGGAAGGGATGAGGAGGTGAGCAGAATGCCTCTTATGTGATTAAAACCTGAAGGGCAATGAGAAACTGTCCCAGGGTAGACAGGGAGGGGAATGGAAGCTGTCTCCTGGCACTCTTCACAAGCCTCCCATCCTCTCTTGCTTTGGGACAATCACAAGGTGATCTGCCTTGTGGTAAGATTCAGAATAGTTTCAGTTCAAGCCTTGGCCGGTGTGGCCTGTGCAAATACATACAAGGTCACCTGGGTGCCACAGCTGAGCCATTCCCCTACAAAATTCAAAAGACAACAAATTGGTAAAATACTCGAAAAACTACAACATAGAAAAAGCCTTTTTTATTTAGTATTTATTTTTATCAAGCTTATATATGCACATAGTTTAGAGAGTCAAACTCATAAACTCGGTAATGAAAACCAGCAGGCCCCTGAAACTCTCCCCCATTTCCTACTCCCTAGAAGTAACTTCTTTAAATTCTTTTAATCAGTGATTTGTTATTCACCTCTGTCTCTGTAAACAAATATTGTTAATTCTTGATTTTCTAGCTTTAGGCACTTTATCTCTCTTTTACATACTCCCCCTACACTTACCACTTCACACACACACACACACACCATACACATACATTTCCCACTCCTCCATCTTCCCAATTGTGATGGCTAATTTTATGTGTGAACCTGGCTAGGCCATGGTACCCAGATATTTGGTCAAACATCAGTCTAGATGTTTCTGGGAAGGTATTTTTTAGATGAGATTAACATTTAAATCAGTAGACTCCAAGTAAAGCAGATTACCCTCCATAATGTGAGTGGGCCTCATCCAGTCCATTGAAGGCCTTAAGAGAAAAAGACTGAGGTCCCCAGAGGAAGGGGGAGTTCTGCCTCCAGACTCCGCTTTCAGATTAGAGTTATAAAATCCGTTCTTCCCTGGCTATCCAACCTGTTGGCCTACCCTGAAGATTTTAGATTTACCAACCTCCACAATAACATGAGTCCATTCCTTAAACTAAATCTCTATATACATACGTGTGTATCTTCTATTGGTTCTGTTCTTCTGGGGAACCCTAATACATCAATATACTTATATCTTAATTTTGATGAGATCAATGATTATTATTTTTAATATATAAACTATTAACAGAGAAGCCACATAATTTAATGTGATCACTTTTTGAATATAATCTTCCCTTGGCAGTAACAATTATGTTACTTTTCCATTTGCTTAGTTTTCCATGTATTTATTACTGAATTATAACCGATTTCTGTAAATCTCCCCTCAAGAGCTTCCTCATCCTTTTTTTACAGCTAGCTGAACTATATTTCATTGTATGGTTGTACTGTCATTTATTTAGTCACCCCCAAAACTGATGGACATTTAGAGAGTTTACAATCTTTTACTTAATAAAAAGTGCTCCGTGAATAACTTTGCATACACTTAATTTCACATGAGTATAGGAATATTGTAGGATAAACTTCTAAATGTGGATTGCTGAAGTTTAAAAAAAGTTTAAATTTTTGATAGATATTGTTCAAAACACCCTGTAGAACTTAAACCAATTTACCCTCTCTTTAACAATATTTATTAACTCTCCAACATATTAAACTTAAAAAAATTTACCATATTATAGTTGAAAATATTATCTCAACTTAGTTTTAAATTGCACTACTTTCATTAATAGCAATGTTGAGTGTTAAGTATCTTTTCATATGGGCAACAGCCTTTTATATTTTCTATTCTTTATATGTTTGCTACTTTTTATGGGTTATTGGTTTACTTCTTATTGGCTAATAGTTCTGTAAATATTAGGGAAATTAGCCTTTTGTACATGATGTATGTTCGAAGAATGTAGATGTCTAGCATGGTATGGTAAATTTGGTGCTTCCACAGGAAGGGAAGAGAACCAGAAGAGAAGTTTGTTATACTCACAGGTCCCAGAGGGGGTCACTGCGGGCGTGCGCAGGGCCACACATGAGTCCAACTGGCAGTGTGTTCAGTTGAACAGGTGGGGAGCAGTGAGAGCCAGGACCTGTGGGCCAAAGCCTTCACTGGGGTCCTGAGTGGGGTCTAAGGAAAGCAAACCAAGTTGGGGAAAGAGAGGAAGGAAAGAGGAGGAGGAAGCGGAAGTGGGGGGGAGAGGGGCAGGGGTCGGGGAGAAGAGGATGGAGGAGGGGAAAGTTAGAGTCTAGCGGTTGGGTTGCTTATCAGGGGGTTTCAGCTGTTTTTGAGTGTGCATTCACAATTAGGGCTGTGAGAAGGATGTTGATACACCAAAGCGTTAACTCAAAATGGATGATTTTTAACACAATCTGAGTTGCAAATACTTCCCCAAATTGTCATTTGTCTTTGGACTTTGCTTATGCAGATTCCATTTGGTTTATATAATCAAACTCATCAATATTTTCTCTCAGGACTTCTGAGTTTGTGTCATAGTTAGAACAGGCTTTTCCACACACACACCCCCCCAAGATAATAAAATAATTGTTCCATGTTTCTACAAGAACTTTTATGTTCCTTTTCATTATTATTTAAATCTTTGATCAATTTGGAATTTACCCTTATGTAAAGGGTATGATATTCATTGACCATTATTTTTTTCCCAGACAGCTACCTAGTTATTAAAACATTGTTCATTAGAATTATTGATTTGAGTCCCTCTTTCTAATGTATTACATTTCTTTATGTATTTTGGTCCATTTCTGGACTCTGTGCTGTCCCATTGATTGTTGTTTACCCATACACGATATTTTACTGCTTTAATCATTATAATTTATGTCATTTTAATATTTCATAGGGTTAATCCTTCCTTATTGTTCTTTTAAAAAAAGAATTTCCTGAGTATTACTGCTTATTTTTCCATTTAAACTTTAGAATTATATTGTCCAGTTTGAATAAAAAAGAAAAATATTTTTGATATTTTAATGAAAACTATGTTAAATTCTTTGACATGTATACAGTGATGTGTATAAAATTGACGACTGATTTTTTAAAAAAACTATGTTAAATTCAGACACCAAGTTAAAGAGAGGTGTTATCTTTATGACGTTGAGTTTCCTACCCAAGAACATGGTACATCTTAGTTGACAGGAAAGGAAGTTGCCCTAATGCAGTGGTTCCTGAACTTGAGCATTTATCCACATCACCTGCAGAGCTTAAGTCTCAGATTGTTGGGTCCACCTCCAGAGTTTCTGAATCTGTAGGTCTGAGGTAGGGCTTGAGAATTTGCGTTTCTCAAAAGTTTCCAGGTGATGCTGGTGATGTTTGTCCCGGCACAACACCTTGAGGATAATTGGCTAGTGTCTTGATGATTTTGGAGATGGTTGGCGGGATATATAAAGGAGACTAAAGCACATTTACAAACTTAAAAAAAAAAAAAAAGTAGGACTGGTAAATGATCCTTAGGGAGATGTGGGAAAGACCTGTATGAGGAGTTAAAAGCGAGTGTCCGCGTTGTGGTTGAGAAGCCTGATGACTGGGGACAAACTCGGCTTCCACTCACTTTGAAAACCCACTTTACTCACACCACTCATCCCAACACTGAATGAGAGATTTAGCAGGAGCAAATATCAGGCAAACAACTTCAGGCCTTCGGGGTAGAACAAAGTTCTCCGGTCGATCAATAGCTAACTCGAAACGCTTGGGCGCAGCACTCCAGAGAGTTCGCCTACATCCATCTGATGAGACTGCGCTGCAATCTCTCCACTTGCCAGCTCCGGGCCGTCGTCCTTGCTCCTCCCTCCTCTTCCTATCGTACTTCCCCCTTTCTTTGCTCTTCCGCGTCCCTCTTCCTCAGCTCCTTTTCCAGCGCCCTCTCCTCTTTTTCGTTTCGAGATCTTCCTAAACTAGTTGTATTTTACAGCTCTTTGAGGCTGATGAACGCTTCAAAACCTAAAAAGCAAAGGCACGCTCCTTAGCACCTAATGGAGAACATTTTAACTACTTAAGAAGGCCCTTCAACACCTCATCCAAAATTTCCCACTGATGAGAAGAGAACGAAAGTGGTTCCGTTTGGTCATGTCCTAAGATGTCTTCTCAGTGCAGCAGAGTCGAGGCAGCACGAAGGGGGAGCCCCGCGGGTCCCGGACTCGGCCCTCGGAGGAGCCTGGGTTCGGGCAGCTGTGGATCTGTGACCCCTGGTCTCAACCTGAGATGCTGGGATCGGTAGCCCGGATTCCTCTTCTGTGCTAAATTTGGGGCGAGTAGAGGCGATTTCTGGAACAATTTACCGAAGTTTAAAACAACAGTGACCATAATGGCTATTCAGAAGCTGCTGGTTCAGTTGGTAGCTAACAAGAGAAGATTCAATAAAACAGAGGTAGGCGAGGAAAAAGAGTGCCGCCCAACGTGGGGCTCGAACCCACGACCCTGAGATTAAGAGTCTCATGCTCTACCGACTGAGCTAGCCGGGCGCTGCTTCGCGAAGCTTCTTACAGAAATATAATTTCTTTCGAGGGACAGCTTGCACGGTCAAAGATACACACAGCTTAGTCTGAAAGAGTTCTCGGGCTCTAGGATTTTAAACGCAGTAGTAGCTTCTTGTCACCGAGAAACTCCAGGCTCCGAGAGTGATGGGACTGCACGGGGCTAGACGGGCTTGCAGAGGACGCGGGAATCACGAGTCCTGAAACCTCGACGTTTCTTCAAATTCCTTTAGACAGGTTTTGAGAACTTTTGGACAGCAAATTCTTTTGGAGAACCCGGTTTCTGGGACCCGGAATCCAGAAGAGGAGGCGAAAAAGCGCGAGGGAATAGGGATGAGAGGCTCAAACTGCCGCGAGAAGTAGGAGGGGCGCGGGGACTTGTGCTCCCGGGACCTTGGTGCTGCAGCCTCGTTCTTCCTTCTTCTCGGTCCGAAACCCTTTCCCTCGCTAAACCGTGACCACCAGGGGATGGGGTGGGGGTGAGGCTGAAGGACGCGTCAGTCGGAATTTAGGTCCAATTGACTATTCATTTGGGGCACGATTTTGTTTTTAAATACTAAAATTTTGTGGGACCTGAAGGTCCCACTGAGATTTAAAGTCGGATGGGATATAGAGCCTCAGGCGTGGGCGCTCGCGGGAGATTTCACTTCACTCTCCAAAACGTTCATTTCTCCAACCTCTGGAAGAGGCGCTGAGTTCCGGAGTCACCAGCGAAGGGCTCTCTCCTCTGCTCAGGTGAAGGTAGGCCTTGCTTGCTGCTCCGAGGCGCTCCACACCGCCCTGAAGCGGCTCTGCCAGGGCTGGTTAGATTCGCTTAGGTGGGCGAGCCGCGGAGTGAGCTGAGTGGAGACAGTTATTTATCTAATTCGTAGACTGCACTTCTGCCATGCAGCCTTGAGCAAAGACAGATTACAAGCTTTTTTTAACCCTTAAAAGGTTCCAAAAGGGGGGGCCACCAAGGTGAATTACAAAGATATGCCGTGGCTCGGATTCGAACCGAGGTTGCTGCGGCCACAACGCAGAGTACTAACCACTATACGATCACGGCGCGCCACCTTCGAGGTGGCGCCCTGGGGGTGGATTTAATGTCTTTTGAAACAGGATTGTCTAAGTGGTGCTGCAGCTTTCTTTGCTCAGTTCGCGTGATTCGCCTAGGTTAAAATCCCAAACGTTTCCACCCACAACCTCGAAGCCCTGACACCCGAATCTGGGTCTCAGAATCCCGCCATGCCCGCGCCATCATCACCCCCTCCGCTGGACGGCGGCGCGCCCAGTCCTGACGAGGTCTGAGAGCGTCGCCTGCAGCTCGGGGAAGGCGTCCCCAGTCGCCCTCCTCAAGCCATTTCTCTCTTTCCCCTCCAAATAATCAAGCCGCCCCCCCCCCCAGGCAACCCGAGGATTTTCCTATTTACATCTCCACCTTGTACCCTGGAGTTGAGGTTTCTGTCGCCCGAATGTTGGAACCGGCAGAGAAGCGAAGCTGGTGAGCTGCTAAACGGCGTGAGGTTCCCCTTTATTATTTTTCTTGCTTCCCTCACTGCTCCTTGGCGCGCTCTCTCAGGAACTTCGGAGTCTTGGGCTGACTTCCTTATTCTGACTCTTTAGTAAATCTAAGTCGCCTCCGAGTATTCAGAAAAACATATCCGATCAGCCTCCATTTCTGACATTCCCTAAAGACCCCCAAAAGGAGAATTATCGTAAACTGGTGCGAAGCAAGAGGCCAAACGCAGCAGATGGGCTTGCCTTGGTAGCTGCAAAAAGTCTGGAGGTTCGCTCACGGTAGAGTCTCCCAGAAGGCTCAGAGTTTGAGGACGGACGTCCGGGTGGTCAAAGGCTCTTCTTCTTTCTCCCCCTATTTGCTCTACTCGAGCTTCCAGAGAAAAGAAGAAACCGGTAGTGCGTTGGCCGGGAATCGAACCCGGGTCAACTGCTTGGAAGGCAGCTATGCTCACCACTATACCACCAACGCCCACGAGAAAGCGCTTCGGTTTGTATCCTTATGAATAACTCGTCATGGTTTGCTCTGACCAATGTCTTTCATATTTAGGGATTCGTGTTAACAGAAATATTCAACACAAAGCCAAAGGACGAAGAGGAAAAGAAGATCTCTAGGATTTTTTTTTTCTAGGATTTTACCTATGACTATATTGATAATTTTGTGGTCGTTTTTTTAGTCGTTTCAGAGGTTTAGGGAAGGAAAATCAATTCTAGTTTACTGTCTTTTGAAGGGAGCCTCTGAAATCAAGCGGACGAGTTAAGGCCTTAATGCGAGTGTTATCTCTGTACACATATCGTTACGCATTTGAGAGTACTTCCTCAGCACAAATGCATAAAGGTAAAGTTGCCATTGAAAAGATACCCACATTTTAAAGCTTTGAATACATACTGCCAAATTGCTGTGTGGAGCGATATCACCAATTTTCACTTTTCAATGAGTATTACCAAATTACCTCAGGCAACTAGATAACATCATTCTTTTTATCTTTACGAAAGTGCAACATAAAAATTTGGAGTCTCATTTTAACTTGCATTTATTGTATTACATTGAGGTTGATCATTTTTCATAAACTTACTAATTATTTGTATTAGTTTTGAGACTTACTAAATCATACGCTTCGTCGATTTTTGCTCTTGGGGATTTATATTATATGTATATAACATTAGTTTGGCATCTGTCTTTTAATTTTATTTATAGGATTTTCAGATGGGCAGTTTTCTGTTTTTATGTAGTCTAACTTATCAGTTTTATCCTTAATGATTTCTGTGTTTGCTTTTTCTGTGAAAAAGTCTTCTCCAGCCCAATAAGATAATTATCCACCCATTTTTTTTATTGTTTCAATTCTTACATTTAATTATTTAACCCATCTAATATATGATATGAGGTGGTAATTCCACTTCTATGAATTTATCCTAAAGCAATACCTAAGGATATACAAAGATGTATTCACACAGATGTTCATCAAAGTGTTATTTGTAAAACCAAAATTCTAGGGGGAAAAAACCTAGAAGTCCAGAAATACGATTGATTAAATCCATTTTGATGAAAACCCACTTTTTTTTTTTTTTTTTTATTGTACATTGCTGGTGGGAGTATAAATTGGCAGGACCTCTACGGAGGGCATATGGCACTACCCATCCACAAATGCACATGTCTTTTGAACCAGCATTTTAATTCTTGGACATTTATTCTACATACGCATACGTACAAAATAACATATGTAGAATATTATTTTTATGGCCGCAAAGGATTAGAATAACCTAAGTGTCATCAATAGGAAGCTGGTTTGATTAATTATGGAATATCAATACAGTGGAATACTATGTGTCATAGAAAAGAATGAGGAAGCTCTTCATTTGTAATCTGCAACTATTTCTAAAATACATTAAGTGAAAAAGGCAAAGTGCAGAAAAGTGTGTATAGATTGCTATCATTTGTGCAAGGGAGGGGAACGTACTTAAATATATACGTATGTATGCATGTACTTGTATTTACAAACTATTTATATTTTATATTTACAACATACTTATATTACAATATAATTACGAAACTTACTACTGGCTGCCTTATTAAAAGAAAACTAGACGGCAGTGGTGAAAAGTAGGTTTATCAGTTATGCCTTTTTGGATATTTGAATCCTAAACCATGTAAATATATTACCTTTACAAAAATTAAATAATTAAATTGAAAGAAAATATCATGTTGCTGAAGTGTATTTATTTCTACTGGAAAGTGTTAGAAATATATTAACTTTAAAAATAGCTGGTAAAAACGTAAAATAGATAGCTAGTGGGAAGCAGACTCATAACACAGGGAGATCAGCTCGGTGCTTTGTGACCGCCTAGAGGGGTGGGATAGGGAGGGTGGGAGGGAGGGAGACGCAAGAGGGAAGAGATATGGGGACATATGTATATGTATAACTGATTCACTTTGTTATAAAGCAGAAACTAACACACCATTGTAAGGTAATTATACTCTAATAAAGATGTTAAAAAAAAAAAACCTGGTAATTAAATAGTATGTACAGCATTATTCCATTTTCTGTTTCAAAAACTGGGTAGTAGCTACCGGTGGTTGGTAGAATGGTAAGCGATTTTTTTCTTTATGTTTTCCTGCATTTCCTGTATTTCAGCTAAGGTCACCCATGTGGCAACTGAGTAGAAGAAACAAAATTAATCATTAAAAGTGTTCTATAGGAACTGTCATTAAAAGTGTTCTATAGGAACTGTCATTAAAAATATTATATTTTGTAGGAAGAAAGAAGTCACCTTTTCCCTGACCGGGAATCGAACCCGGGCCGCGGCGGTGAGAGCGCCGAATCCTAACCACTAGACCACCAGGGAAGGTGACAAAAGCTTGCGACAGAGAATGTATGAGGCTAATTCAACGTGTGTCTCCACCCTTTTTGTGACGCATATTGTTTCAACCACCTAGATTTTGAGATTCTTGACTACTGGGCCTTCCCCACGTCGAAACTACCTTTTCCTCGTATTTCTTTTTCGGAGTAGAAAACCCTTGCGAGAACTCCTCTGCATGGCTCCCAGAGCTGAGGGAGGATCGTGTACACACGATCGCAGTTCCCAAGACCAGAGACAAATGTCTGGAGAAAAGATAGAAGGACAAATAGGAAACTCTCAGCTTCCTGTAGTTGCAGTGATTTCCTGAATTGGGATCAGCAGAAAAATAAAGGTCTCCAACTGGGCTTTGCCAAATTAACTAGGAACTTTTCCTTAAGGAATATAAAGGTTGTCGTGTAAGTAACTCTAGGAGATCCTGGTCCTATAGCAGCTTTTTTTTTTTTTTTTTTTTTCCATCTCGTGTGAATTTAGGCCAAACTGTTGGCCAAAACGAATATTACAGACAAATGAAAGTGACTCAGCCTACGGGTGCTTGGTGGTCAGCAGGATCTGAGCATAACTCGCTGGTGGGAGACTAAGAGAAAGAGTTTTGGAGCTTCAAAATTTTCAAATATGAAGAAGGAAGAGAGGGAGTGAGGAGAAAGAAAAGAAAACTGGGGTGCATACCTAGAGTAAAGGAACCTTGAAAGCCATACCCATCAATGTCTGCAAATTAGCTTTATATAAGACAGAAAAGAAAGCAAATATGGCAAAATGTTAACAATGAATCTAGGTGAAGGGTAATTAAATGTTCAATATTTTATTCTTTTAACTTCTCTGTAGGTTTGAAATTTTTCAAAATAAAAATTTGAGAAAACCAAAACTGAAACAAACCATCAAAAGCCTCCCCTCAGACCTTTTTTGGTCAGATGACTGCAATGTGATTAATTCTCTGCACATGAATTCAAATATAAATTTTAAAAAGCCACCCCCATGCACTAACATCAGAAAACACCTTTGATAATAAGTGAAAAAGAGAATTAAAAAATTGATTCATATATGTGTACATATCAGCAGGGCCTGATAGAAAAAATGAGTGATAGGATATGTGGTGTTTCTGGGGTTTTTGTTGCTTTGTTTTGCTTTCAAAGTATCAATGTTAAAATGTTGTTTAAAGGAAGTATTAATCCTCCAGTCATCCAATCTCCACTTTCCTAGGGAGAAGAGTAACTAAATGCTAGACATTTATTTTCACAAAACCCAAGTAATCCTGGTGTCATATGTCACCAAGGAGCCTAACAAAGCCCACTTCCTTTTACTCCAGCTCTATTCCCACTGGGCAGCTACCTGTACTCAAAGGCTGATAAAGAGTATCTAACCCTCAGAACAAAATCTTGGGATTGTATCCGGGGTGGGTACAAGGTAATAGATTTTATTTCCCTATGTCACAAAGGAAATCAGCCTTCTTATGTTTTGGTGAACAGTCCATTTTCATCAGCTATTCTGCCACCTGCCGGTAATTTTCGGTAACATGAGAAACTAGGAAGTATCAATAGTATTAGCTCCTGGAGCTAGCCATGTTTCTCAGCATCAAAGCACCAGGAGAAATCTCATCATTCAGAACAGGATTAAGCCTCCTCCTCTTCCTAGCACCACACACCTAAGGATGGATGAGGGGGGAGTGCAGTTCATTTACTTCATTCCATGTTCTATTTTCTTTTTTCCTTTTTGCAAACGTTTACAGATTATGTGCCAGACTAGGTATTGAAGATACAAAAATATACTTAAAAAACTCACAGTCTAGAGGAAAACCAAATAAATAACTGAATAAAAGAGAAAGGATTGGAGAAGATTGAGTAGATGTACTTTTCCTATTCTGCCTGCTAATACAACTAAAAACCCTGGACATTGCTTATAGAACAAACATAAGAGACTCTGAAAGATGGAGAGAAAGAGGTAGACCAGCTAAGGGCCTCAGAACCCAAGGAACCACACAGTGGTGATTTCCCTGGGTTTTCTTTTTGCCTCATATATCCCAGACTTGGTGCCGAAGAAGCCAGCAACCTGGAAATGCCAATGGATGCAGCCAAATAAAACCAAACAAAACCAAAACAGCAATAACAACAACAAAACCTGCTCTCTCTAGCCAAAGGACCAGGGAAGAAGTGGCCTAGCAAAATAGAAAACTTTTAGATAATAACTGCTCTACTCCAGCCAAATGCCACAGAAAGAATTGTGGCTCACCTCTACCCACACCTAGTAAAGAGTAGGTATATGGGGTACCTAGACTTCCTCTCAGCAGGCCAGTAAAGAAGTGTTCCTCCTCTTCACTGCTGGATTGCTGTCAGAGGAAACATGGTAGAGAATCGTACTTTCACCAACACCTGGTGATAACAAGGTTACTCCTATTCCCCAGTATCAGTGGAGGCCATATGGGGAGCTGGAACTCCTACCCCTGCTCATCAGTAATGAGGAGCCCCTCTCCTCAGGTGTTAATGGAGACTAAGTGGGGAACCTGGATTCCTACACCTACCTGGCTGTAACAAGGTACCTTACCCCCGCTTCCTCTACCTGATTAGTATCAGAAGAAGCCAACTGAACCAGAAGGTTTAAATATAATCCAGAATCCCAAATGTCCAGGCTTTAATAAAAAAGCACTCATCATATCAAGAATGAGAAAGATCTTGAACTGAATGAAAACAGACAATACCTAGATGATCAAGGTGGTAGAATTATCTGACAAAGATTTTAAAACAGTCATCATAAAAATGTTTCAACAAGCAACTCTGAAGATACTTGAAACAAATGAAAAAATAGCAAGTCCCAGCAAATAAAAGTTTCAGCAAAGAAATAGAAGAACTGAATGGAAATTTTATAACTAAAAAATACAATAACAACAAAAACCTTCAATGGATGGGCTCAACAGCAGAGTGGAGGGGACAGAGGAAAGAATCAGTGACTTGAAAGATAAAACAATGGAAATTACTCAATCTGAACAACAGAGAAAATAGAATGAAAAAAAAGAGCAGAGTCACAGGGACTTGTGGGATTATAACAAAAGATCTAACATTTGTGTCATCAGATTCCCAGAAGGAGAAGAGAAGAAGAACAGGACTGAAAAACGTACTAAAAGAAATAATGAGTAAAACTCCCCAAATTTAGCAGATGATAAACCTACAGATTCTGAGGAAGCTGAACAAACCCCAAAGAAGATAAACCTAAACAAATTCATGCCAAGACACATCATAGTCAGATTGCAGAAAACTAAAAACAAAGAAAAAAATCTTGAAATCCGTGAAAAATGACACCTTACATACCATGGATAAACAATTTGAATGACAGCAGATTTCTGATCAGAGATCATGGAGGCCAGAGAAGTGGCACAAATTTTTTCAAGCACTGAAAGAAGACTGTCAACCCAGATTCCTATATCCAGCAAAAATATCCTTTAAGAACGAAGGGGCTACCACTCAACAACAAAAAAGACAAACACCTCAATTAAAAAGTGAGCAAGCGATTTGAATAGAATTTCTCCAAAGAAGATATCTAAATGGTCAGCAAGCACATGGAAAGATGCTCAATGCCGTTAGTCATTAGGGAAATACGAATCAATACCACAATAAGATACCATTTCACACTTTCCAGAATGGCTATAATTTTTAAAAATGGAAAATAACAACTGTTGGTGAGGATGAGGTGAAATTGAAACCCTAATACACTGGTGGCAGGAATGTAAAATGTTGCAGCTGCTGTGGAACACAGTTTGGAGGCTCCTCAATATGTTAAACATAGAATACAGCCCAGTAATTTCACTCTAGGTAGATCCCAAAGAACTAAAAGCAGGTACTCATACAAATACTTGTACATGCATACTCATAGCAGCATGATATTCATAATAGCCCAAAGTTAGAAACAACCCAAATGTCCATGGATGAATGAATAGATAAACAAACTGTGGTATATACATACAATGGCATATTATTTGGACATAAGAAAGAAGTACTGACATGCTACAAGTTGGATGAACCTTGAAAACATTATGCTAAATGAAATAAGCCAGACACAAAAGGTCACATATCATATGATTCTGTTTATATGAAATGTACAGAATGGCCAATCCATAGAGACAGAAAGCAGATCAGTCATTGCCAGAGGTTAGGGAGTGACTTCACAGTGGGAACAGGGCTTCCTTCTGGGGTGATGAAAACATTCCGGAACTAGATAGTGGTGATAGTTGCACAACATTTCGAAGGTACTAAATGCCACTGAATTGTACACTTTAAAATGATTAAAATTGTGAACTTTATGTTTTATGTATTTTACCACAATTTAAAACTTAGCAAAGGGGAAATCCTAGCAAGATTTTTTTGTAGATATAGACAAAATTATTCTAAAACTTGTATGGAAAGGCAAAGGAACTAGAACAGCTAAAACACGTTTTGAAAAAGAATTAAGTGGGAGTAATCAGCTTATCCATTTTCAAGATTTATTAAAAGCCTACAATAGTAAAGATGGTATGGTATTGGCAGAAAAATAAATATACAGATCAATGAAACAGAATAGAGTACCCAGCAGTTGACCCATACAAGTATGCCAACTCATGTTTTTTTTTTACAAAGGTGAAAAAGCAATTCTGTGGAAAAAAAATAGCTTTTACAATATATATTGCTAAAGAAATTGGACATTCATAGGCAAACAAATAAACAAAAAGCAAACAAATAAACAAAACCCTCAACCTAAGTCTCATACCTTATACAAAAACTAACTCCAAAGTGGATCAAGAGCTTAAATGTGAAGTATAAAACACTTAGAAAAAACATAGGAGAAACTCTTCATGGTCTAAGGCTAGACAGAGTTTTGACACCAAAAGCAATCCGTAAAAGGAAAAATCAATAAAGTAGACTTCATCAAAATTAAATGTTTGCTCTGCAAAAGACCCTATTATGAGAATGAAAAGACAAGCTGCTAGCTGGGAGAAAATATGTGTAAACCACAACCCAACAAAGGACTATTGTCTAGAATATATAAGAACTCTCTAACTCAACAGTATAAAAAACAGTCCAGTGAGGAAATGGTCAAAAGTCAAGAAGGAACATTTCCCCAAGAGGATATACAGACAGCAATAAGCACATGAAAAGATGTTCAACATCATTAGCCATTGGAGAAATACAAATTAAAACCACAATTAGATATCACTACATACCTATCAGAATGGCTAAAATTAAAAATAATGACAACCTCAAAAGCTGGTGAGAATAATGCAGGGAAACTGGATCACTCATACATTGCTTGTGGGAATGTAGAATGGTACAAGCACTCTGGAAAAGTTTATTTTTTAAAAAAACAGTTCATTAAAAAAAACCCCTAAATATGCAATTTTCATATGAACCAGAATTTGTACTCCTGGGCATTTATCCCAGAGGAATAAAAACTAATGTGCATAAAAAAACCTATGCACAAACCAGTGTAAAGCAATTATACTCCAATAAAGATGTTAAAAAAAAAAACCTACGCACAAATGTTTATAGCAAATTTATTAATGAAAGCCAAAAACTGGAAACAGGCAGATGTCCTTCACCAGGTGAATGGTTAAGGAAACTGTGGTACACCTATAGCATGGAATACTACTCAGCAATAAAAAGAAACAAACTATTGATATACACACAACTTGGATGAATCTCCAGAGAATTATGCTGAGTAAAAAAAGCTAATCCCCAAACGTTACATACTGTAACCTGTTTATATAACATTCTTAAAATAACAACATTTTAGAAATGGAGAATGGATTAGTTGTTGCTAGATGTTAAGGTGGAGATGGAGATTGGAGGGAAGTGAGTGTGGCTACATGGGGGATCCTTGTGATGGAAATGTCCTGTATCTTGCTAAAGCAAGGATAGTCCATACAGTGAAAAGACTTCTGCTAAACCAGTTTAGGTCATGGTAGTGTGAGACCACCTAGGATTGAGAATATCTAGTAGTATTCCTCAACCAGAGTGGTACCACCTTCTGGGAGGCCTTTGGAAATATGTAGGGGCATTAAAAATTTACATTGACTGGGGATGCAGATGGCATTTGACAGGGGAGGGGAGACAAGAATGCTAAATGTACTGCACTGGGCAGGACAGTTCCACACACACACAAAATTGTCCCTCCCATAATGTCAATAAGGCCCCGTTGAGAAGCACTGAAGGCAGCTTTACACTCAAGGTCCCTAAGACACACCTCAATATGATTTGAACCCTAATCTCTCTTTTTTCATTACTTTCACTGCCTGCTCTACCTTTTCTCAGTTACTCACGTTCACCTTCACATTCGAAAGGATAATCCTTTTTTCAGATGTTAGAAGATCTGCGGCTTCCGTAGAGTCCAGGAGCCTCTGGTGGTTGGCTCCAGAAAAAGTAAATAAATAAATAATGTCTTTTTAATAGTGTGCTAGTGGTCAGGACTTTGCACACACCACAAAAGAAACATGAAACATAAAAACACTTTATGGCAACATGACAGAATTTTCTACCCAAATAGTTAATAGAGAGTTCTCCCCTCTATAAGACCTCAAGATAGAAATTAATATAAACCCAAATAAACAAAACAAAATCTATGAGGGCATATACTGTAGGGGATATTCTTCAGCAACTTGGGTATTTTTTAGAACTACTTGATGACCATAATAGAATTGCTTCAAAGAGAATGTAAAATACTCTTGGAGCAGGAAGAGCAGAATCTGTTTGCCTATGATTCTATTATTGCTTTGAGCTATGGATTGACTGACTTGAGGTGGATTTAGCAAGTGTCTACCTTGCTCTTGCTGCTATCCACAGTAAAGGCTCCCTGGCTAGGTGGTGACTAGGAATCTGCGCTATCACAGTAAAGAGGAGTCACGTCTTATCTATTCTAGCCTTCTAGTAAGAGGCATATATATCCCCGAGAAATTGTGGTTGAAATGTCAAGTGCTCGTACTTGAGCATTCTTCTGAGGACAGGGCCCGTATCTCTCATTAGATTTTCAAAAGGAGTTTGTGACCCAAAAAGTTAAGAACAATTAATTTATAAACTCTCAATCCCAAGTAATCTCACACGGCCAACCTCCTAATCAGTTCAACAAGAGGAAACTTACCTTTTACTGCGTTGGCAGTCTTAGATTTTAGAAACATTTTATTTTCGGAACTCTCACCTTCATACAGGGAAATGCAAGCACCGCTTTCTTCACCTTTGCAGGAATTGATAAAAACATCAAATGTGTGGGTAAAGGTGGCACAAAGAATACGTCTTTATATAATAGCTCCGAATGAGTAAAATGGCAAAATTCCAAGCTATGAAAAAATGAATGCTTTTTTATTTAATTTAAACTCACACTTCCAAAAATATTTGATTTACTTTTATTCGAACCTTTTTCCCAAAAGAGATTTGAAGTGAGGTGTTAAAAATAAACACCTCACTTGTAACCAAATACAACAAACAGCTAACATAAAAATAGAAGATTCAAAAGCTTTAGAAAAGACAAACTATAGAGCAAAAACCTGAGCTAATATAAATACTATAATTGAGCATTATATTTACCTCTGGATTTATGAACAGTAAAAAAGAAAAAGAAAATGAGTTATATAATTCCCATTGCTTCTTAAAAGGAAACACATCAAGCTGCCAAAAGAGGCAACCATTTTTTTTGTTTTGTTTTGGCTGCGTTGGGTCTTCGTTGCTGCACGCGGGCTTTCTCTAGTTGTGGTGAGTGGGGGCTACTCTTCGTTGCGGTGCACGGGCTTCTCATTGCGGTGGCTTCTCTCGTTGTGGAGCATCGGATCTAGGGCCGCGGGCTTTAGTTGTTGCAGCACGCGGGCTCAGTAGTTGTGGCACACGGGCCCAGCTGCTCCGTGGCACGTGGGACCCTCTCGCACCAGGGATCAAACCCTTGTCCCCTCGCACTGACAGGCAGATTCTCAACCACCGCGCCGCCAGGGAAGTCCCGCAAACTTTTATTACAAGGTGAATTTCTCAAGTAGGCTCTTATACCCACAACAACTGAACACCATAAGCATCACTGGCTTTATCTGAAATGAATTTGAAAAAGTATCTTGTTTCCTTGGGTTTTTTTTTTTTTTTTTCATTTGACACAAAATAAAGAGGCTATCAAATGATTATCTTTTTTTTTTTTTTTTAGCATACTGCTATAAGCTAGGGGTTTAGTAACATAGTTTAAATGAGTCAAAACACCAATTTTGTTGAACTCCTTAGGTATATAAAAGCTGGATGCCAGCCTGTCTCTATTTTTATTACTTACTAATGATAGGCCCATTCTCCTAGCCAGCATTCTAATTTGAGGATCTAGGGATTGTTCTTTCTGTTCTGCCAATACTGTCTCTCACATCCCTGTCTAAATCTGTATCTTTTCTGTTTTCCTTTTCATCCTTTAAACTCAGCCACCTTTGAACCTATAAAAGACATTATAATGCAAAGAGTATTGGCTCCTGAGTCAGGTAAATCTGGGCTTGAATTAGGTAAACCTTGGGCAAGATGGTCCTTTGAACTTCAGCTTCCGTATCTGTAAAATGGGGATAAAATCTACTTTTCAGGGTTGTTGTAAGGATTAGAAATATTTTCATGCAGATCACTCAGCATAGCATCTGGCACCAGCAGATATTCAGCAATGCTATTATTTAAACTACTTTTATTATTATGATTACCCTTGTCCAGGTCGATCTGCTTTACTGTGTCGCATGACAATTCTCCCTACCCATTTCTAAGACTACTCCCCTATTGTAAAACCAACATAATACTCTGCTGTGTTTCTCCTATCATTTAACCTTGTCTATACTTTCAAAGGTAGCACTACCCTCAGCCACAGCTGGGATGTTTTTTATCCTAGCACAAAGAGTATACAAATTAGTAGCTGTTATCCAGCTCATTCCACTACTTTTCCTGTTGCAGCTTCTTTACAGCTTCCTAACACTGAATGAACATGTAGTAACTTACAACTACAATATAAATGATTCCAAAGGGGTAAAGGAGACAGGTCTGTAAATGGGATGGGAAAGATCTAAAGGACCTGAACCATGCTCCAAATCATCCTGGGGCAACAATGAGTTAGTGACCATCTTCTAGGAGAGAAGGGAAACTTTTCCTATCAAAAGCCATGGAATTAGAGAAAACAGACTAGTTTAAAGCTTTATAAGGAACAGAGTCATGAGAGAAATGATCTACCTTTAAAAATAGACATTGTCAAAAGTAGTAAAAATTAGTCTCAAGAACAATATCTGAGCATCAGCAAGTCCTATAGCTTTACCTGCAAAATATATCCTAAGACTGACCACTTCTCATTGTTTCCATGGCCACAGTCATAGTTCTGAATGGCTGACCCTGCTTCCACTTCCCCCACTTCCAAAATCATTTTCTACAGATCAGTGAGAATTACCTGATTTTAAAATTTGGATTATGATATTATTATGGTGTTTTGATTTATACTTTTTTCCTCCTTCTTTCTTATCTTCTTTTGAATTAATCAAGTTTTAGTCTTATTTTGTTATTTTAATTCCCCTTTTTCTCCTCTTGGTTCAGAAATAACACACTATTTTTTCCTATTATTTTGGTACCTACCCTTACAATACATACTTAAATATTAATTAATTAAAATAATTAATTAAATAAAGCATAAATCCAATAAATCTTGACAAACAATATGACAGCTTTAATTACAATTCCCCTCCTGTTTTATGTGTTACTATTGTGTTTTTTTACTGCCAGAAGCAGTCGTTTTTTTAAATGCAGTAATTATTTGTTTAGATTTAGCCACACATTTCTTTGTTTACCAGTTCTTCTCCCATCTAATCCATCCTCTTTGCTCAAATCATCCTTTCTGTAGTAAATCTTTTTAACAGTTCTTTTTTTTTTTTAACAGTTCTTTTGACAAGGATATATTAGTGGTAAATTCCTTCAGGTTTCAATTTGTTTGAAACGTTTTACTTATTTTTAATTCTGGAATAATATTTTAGCTGAGTATAGAAGTCAAGGTTGGCAATTATTATCTCTCAGCTTAACTGGACCCACATTGCAACTTTGTTTGGAATAAAACAGAGACAAGACCACTCTGCAATTACAAAAATGTGCAAACCTCCCCTCTTAACATGCATATTTGCTACTTTTTGTTGTTGTTTTAACCAATTTTAGCTCCAATCCCTCTTTAATCCTTCCACCTCCTAGATAAAAATTTAGATACCCAACCATTGAAATGCCCCTGCTTCTTGACAATATTCAGTCCAGAATTAGCCCTTACTATTCTAAACTCTAGTTGAGAATCATCCAACAGCAGCCCAGTCTCTACAAGAGGCTCCTCCTAACTTCCCTTTACTGAACTGATCCCATAGTCCCACTACAGCGTTCTCTTCCTTGCTGCAGCAAGAAACCCAATTTTTTGACTTCAGGTTTGTTCCCAGTGGTCTTTGGTCAATGGGCTTTGACAAGGATGTTGGTAAAAATTCTCCAATAATCTCAAAGGGCCCACAGATGACTTCTGACTTTAAAATTTTATTATGGAAAATTTCAAACATTTACAAAAAGAAAGAGACTAGTATAACAAATCCCTGTGTATCCATCGCCCAGTTTTAACAATGATCACTTCATGTTTCAATCTTATTTTACCCCCACCCACTTCTCCCCCATCTTGGATTATTTGGAAGCAAACCCCAGCTATCATATCTTTTCACCTGCAAATATTTCAAGATGTATTGCTAAAAGATAAGCACTTTTTAAAAAATGTATCACATCAACAACTTTAATAATAATTCCTTATAAACCATTAAGTATCCAGTAAGTGTTCATCAACATTCAAGTTTCCCCAAATATCTCATAATTTTTTTTCTTGAATTAGAAATTTCTAATTAAATTAGAAATTTCTTGAGTTAGAATTTATTGTATTCTATTGTAAGTCCATACTCTATATTGTAAGTCCATACTCTGCAACTGGTTGATGTCTCTTAATTCTCTTTTAGGCTATAGGTTTCCTCTCCATCTTCGTCTTTTTTTTTTTTTTTTTCCAATTTATTTGTTGAAGAACCCAGGTCATTTGTTCTGAAGAGTATGCCCATGTCTGGATTTGCACCTCTGAGGTATCATTTTATGTCTCCTGCATTCCTTCTAAATAAGTAGTAAGCTGACTACCGGTTGATCAGACTCAGACCGAAGGGGTGGTTTTTTTTTTTGCAGGACTACTTCATAGGTGGAATTGTGTACTCCACCTATGATCAGAAGGACGTGTTTGTCTCTCCTTTTGTGATGGATAACAGCTATCGTTGATCATTGCCTAGATACATTAATTCATTAGGAGTTACAAAATGCTGATATTGTAATGCTGATATTGTAAAATGCCATTTCTTCTTCATTCATTTGCTGGAAAACTTCTATAAATAGAAAATTTCCCCTCATCTTGTGTTCCCACAGAAAAAATAGGATAAATGCTTAATGCTTTCCAGTTTCAACGTAATGAATTAGTTGTTCCCCTAGCATTCTCCAACAATGACCAATGAGTTTGTATGTTTAAGAATCATTGTAAACTCATAGATTTAAACATACCTGATATGTTTAGATCCATTGCATATAGTATCCATTTTGACACTCAAATTGTCCCATCTTTGGCCAGTGGGAACTGTTCGAGTTGCTTCTGAGTCCTTTTGACAGAATTCTAACAGTTTTTGAAAACTTCCTTGCTTATCCTGGACAATTCCTGCCCCATACCTGAAATTAGCGATTTCTCCAGGGAGTTCCTTTTAGTGTGAAATGGTATTGAGATAGCTCAGATTGGACACCAGGGGTGTTCATTGCTACTGGGTTATTGTTTCTAGGCCTTTTCAGGATAAAGTTAGGATATGTTTTAGGATAAAATACACCATGAGCTCTGTATAACTATGAGTATATACCATATATAAAAGTATAACTATGAGTTATACTTCCAATTTAAATTCAGAATATAGAGTTTTTACTTAATTTCATCAATCATAAATCTGTATCTCTTTATTCTACATCAAAAATCCTGGTTCACAAAGACACTAACATTATTACTCACTTGTTTTATCCCACAGTACACCCACAATACTTTCAGAATAACAATACCAACACTACCACCAACAATATGACTACCTAAAATGTTTTTGCACTTCTTTTTGTCCTTAGAGTATACCCCACTTGGGATGTCATAGTCAAATTATTGTGTTTTAAAATCATTTGGATAGTTTGGTTGGGGTCACTTTACATTTTTATTATAAAAGCCCTTGTGATATGGCTTCATGTGGTGGAGAGAAAATTTTTCAGATCTATATGTATAAAAAAGAGAAGAGTACTCTGTGGACTTCTAAATTCTGAATTAAATATAGAGCAACTTAAGATGCTTTAGTGACAGTATTTGGAATCAGTCCTTCTGTTAATTTCACTTGGCAAGTACTAAGAGATGATGATCCCTGGTGCCTATGGCTGCGAAAATACGACATGGCTAAATTCCTTGGTTGCAATATCTTAAAAGGTCACTAGATTATACTACTTCACAAAAGTATCTTTCTGAATCTCTTTTTCTCTCAGTTTATCTCTCCAAGTTCTTCTTCCCTGTGGGTTACTAACCTTCAAAAAATTCCATCCCCATTCCTTTTTCTTCTCTTTGCCTTTGCTAGCTTCCTCCCCAGAAACTCAGGAGCTTATACATTTGTGTGTATACTTGGGAAGAGGAATTGCTACATAAACAAGGGAGTGAAAATGGAGGAGGTAGGGGGATAGACAGCTGCAAGGATCTGAGCTGGTAGACCGAAACAAACCCTCATCCTAAACAACTCAGAGCTCAGATTTCTTCTTTAGACAGCTGGCTTTTTTAGTCCTTCTGAAATCTCTACAAAACTGGGGGAGGGGCTGTGAACTACCTCTGCTATGCACCTTATTTAAAGTCAGCTACCTCCTAGATATGTTTTGTCAAAACTAAATGCAATATTCAATACAGCAGGGATGAGGGTGGTGAATGAAACGTATACAGTTGTCCACTCTAATTTTTAAAGGCCAGGAGCTCATGATTGACAATGCTGAAGGGCTGCCTGCAGGAGGCAGTGACTAGAATCATATAAGCTCCAACTGGATATCTGACTTGCTTGTCATATTTCTGTCCTCCCCCCCGCACTTGGCACCCTATATTCCATATTGTTTCTAATCCTCCTACCCTCCCCACTCCCCCCACTCCAACACCCTACCCCCACCAATGCTCCTGGAATTTTGGACTTAGCTATTTTTAAAACAGTCAACTCAGTAGCCACCTCCCTCCCCTGCTCAGCTGTCCAGTACTCCAGCCAGCCATATACTCCCCCTTCCCCCCACACCAGACCTTCTCTGGTTCCCTGACCTCAGTGAGATTGCAGCCGGTCTGGGGACCTAGGGGAGACATGGAGAAAGAGACGGGGGATCCCCTGGCTGGAGCTGACTGACAGTAGACAGTCATGGCTGGAGAATTGGATATCAGACTAATGTTTGACCTCTGGAAACAGTAAGTCAAAATGAAACTGCAATTCCTTTAATAAGCTTTTGGAGTTAGAATTGAAGTTAGAATTTCATAAAATTACGACATCTACTTGGATGTCTCTGGTCCAAAAGCTAGGATCTCTCCCATACCAAGGTGCCCCAATCTCCATTTCTCCTTCTGTCTTATTTCTTTCTGGCCTCTGGCCATTAGAAATTTAAACCTCCGTCTCTCCTCTGAGAGTCTTAGCTCTCTCCTTATCTTGTTACCTCAAGACTTCTGATGAAGTTTCCTTCTTTAATATGTGTCCCACATTTCCTATTCTGTGGTTTTCTCACCAAGGCCAAATTTAGCCTGAGATGATTAGTCACTGATACCCTTCTATCCTGCTCCTACTTAGCAGTGCCCTTCACATTGGGCTTTCAAGGGTGGGGTTTACTCCTTGTTGTAAATGATTTCTCCCCATAACTCTAGTCCCATCATCCTATTCTTCCTCCTGCATGACTCTCCCTCAATCGTATCCTTATCCCAGGAGAGGGTAGTTTGGCAAAAGAGAGTTAGCCCCTCCCCAAGCCCTGTTCTCATCAAAAGATTGAGAACTTCTCAACTTGCAAGGTAAGGTTAATGGAAGGAGTGGTTCTTCAGTGAGGTTTGGAAAATTGCAAGAAGAAATGTTGACTTACAAACAAATGTTGATTTGCATGCTTGGCTTGCATCCCATTATCCCCTGAGAGAGAAGGATTATAATTTTAGCTCTCTAGAGTAGATGAAAGAGACTGGTTCCCTTTTCATTTGAATACTGACGTTCTAGAGAACAGAGATGGTTTATACCACCCTTACTCCTTCTCGCTGAAAATTCTGACACAAAGGAGGAAAATAAATGAATGACCTCTGGAGGGTGTTCCCTCCTGATAGGGAAGGGCAAATAAGAGATATGTTTCTGAAGTATTTTCAGATCCTAATTCTGTTGGGGAGCCCACTGGTATGATTGAGATCTGATCTATCCACTCCTTTTTTGACATTTCTGCTGGTTGGTAGCTCAGAATGGGGCAATACAGTGGACTCTGCCCCCCTGAGTTCACTCAACCTTTCTTCCACCCCCACCTAGGGGTATTGCATAAGGGACCTGAAAGTGGCCGCAAGAGCAGGGCACAGAGACTTAACAGCCTCGCTTTTAGTTCAGGGAGCCCCATTCTCCCCAAACTCCAGTCTGCTCATCTTTTTCTTGATCTCCCAAGATTCTCTTCACACGATTCTGAACAATCTTCAACTCTTCTCTTTCCCCATGCCCAGCCAAATTTCTTTTTTCAGTCCCTTACAGGACGTCCGGTCAAAATTCACTAGGTAGGAGGGTCACCAGCTGGAAAGAACCGGAACCTGGGGGGACCTGGCTGGATAGGTATGGGGGATCCAGGCCAGTCCCCTAGTCCCTGGTCCCCCCATGGCAGTCCCCCAACTCTAAGCATTCTCACTCTCCTGCTGCTCCTCTGTGGACATGGTAAGGAAGGGTTAGATAAGGGTTTGGGGAATCTAGGGGGTAGGCTGCTATGTAGGGGTGGGCATGTGAGCTTGGGTGAGTGAGAAGAGATGGGTGCTGAGGAATTCCAGTCACTCGCCCCACTCTCAGGCATATTTTATTCTCCATTCAACTTGGGGAAGGGCACTGGGAAAGCCCTTGATCCACAGGGAGAATAGACCTAGCAGGGCTTACACATGTTTAGCAAGATTGAAAGAGGACAAGACTAGAAAGCTGGGGGCTGGGGGCTCGCGGCTGCGCACTGGGTACTGTGGAAGGCTCTCAGTTGGGTTTTAGGACCGGCTGGAATCCCCTGATGAGGTTTGGGAGAGTTATGGTTGAGCGGCGATCTGGGGACCATCTCACAATCCTCTCTCCCTTCCGTCCTCAGCTCATTCTCAGTGCAAGATCCTCCGCTGCAATGCTGAGTATGTATCTTCCACTCTGAGCCTTAGAGGTGGGGGTTCACCAGGATCCCTTCGAGGAGGAGGCCGGGGTGGAGGGGTGGGCTCCAGCGGCCTCTGCCGAGCCCTCCGCTCCTACGCGCTCTGCACTCGGCGCACAGCCCGCACCTGCCGCGGGGACCTCGCCTTCCATTCTGCTGTGCACGGCATCGAAGACCTGATGATCCAGCACAACTGCTCCCGCCAGGGCCCCACGGCCCCTCCCCCACCCCGGGGCCCAGCCCTTCCAGGCGCAGGCCCGGTGCGCTCCTCTGGTCCCCCAGCCCCGGACCCCTGTGACTATGAAGGCCGGTTTTTCCGGCTGAACGGTCAGCCCCCAGGCTTCTTGCATTGCGCCTCCTTCGGGGACCCTCACGTGCGCAGCTTCCATCACCACTTTCACACGTGCCGTGTCCAAGGAGCTTGGCCCTTGCTGGATAATGACTTCCTTTTTGTCCAGGCCACCAGCTCCCCCGTGGCATCGGGGGCCAACGCCACCACCACCCGGAAGGTCAGGGACTCAATTGCTCCTCCAGATCCTCCCATGGTCACCTCAGGGTACCACTCCCATGCCATTCCCACTATTTCTCAGCAATGCTCCCTATTCCCTTTCCTCCTCAACCACTCTCACATCTTGAATCACTCCTTCCTACCAAACACTCGCTCCTGTAAATCACTTTCCCTCAGTGGGAATTTCACGCCAATGCAGAAAACCCTGAAGAGAAATTTGGAAAGAGGAAAGTTGAGGAGCCCTGGGTTGAGGAGTTACAGAAAGGAAACTTTTCCTCCTCCTGTGGGAGTTTCCGAGGTTGAGACCAAATAAGAAAGAGAGGGGTTGAGCAGGGATAAAGCAATATTGGAACATAAAGAAGGGATCAAGGAGTGAGAACCATGATAAGCCTTTCATCTCTGCTGGGATCAGATCCCTGATTATGTAATGAGGCCTGACTAGTGGAAGCGGGTAGGATACACTGAGCCCAAAATAAACTGTTTTCCCTCTTGCCCTCACAGCTCACCATTATATTTAAGAACATGCAGGAATGCATTGATCAGAAGGTCTACCAGGCTGAGGTGGACAATCTTCCCGCAGCCTTTGAAGATGGTTCTATCAATGGAGGTGACCGACCTGGGGGCTCAAGTTTATCCATTCGAACTGCTAACCCTGGGAGCCATGTGGAGATCCGAGCTGCCTACATTGGCACAACTATAATCATTCGGCAGACAGCTGGGCAGCTCTCCTTCTCCATCAAAGTAGCAGAGGATGTGGCCAGGGCCTTCTCAGCTGAGCAGGATCTGCAGCTCTGTGTTGGGGGATGCCCTCCAAGTCAGCGACTCTCACGCTCAGAGCGCAGTCGTCGGGGAGCTATAACCATTGATACTGCCAGACAGCTGTGCAAGGAAGGGCTGCCAGTTGAAGACGCTTACTTCCATTCCTGTGTCTTTGATGTTTTAATCTCTGGTGACCCCAACTTTACTGTGGCAGCTCAGGCAGCTCTGGAGGATGCCCGAGCCTTCCTGCCAGACTTGGAAAAACTGCACCTCTTCCCCTCGGATGCTGGGGTTCCTCTTTCCTCAGCCACCCTCCTAGCCCCACTCCTTTCTGGGGTCTTTGTTCTGTGGCTTTGCATTCAATAACTAGGCCAGCAATCTCATGACTGGTTTAGAAGTGATTTGTGGATAGATATTGGCAAGGAAGAACATAAAGAATCACTGAAGGAAACAGTGGGGACTAAGAGACACATGAAACAATGACATTTATCCAGAGTGAGAGAGGCTGCAGTCCAGGGTTGAAATGATCACAGAGTGAGGATTCTGGGCAAGGTTTCTGCATTCCAGACCTCAGTAGGGGCTCTTCACTAATTTCCCCAGTCTTGTTTATAATAAGCAAATTGTTCCAGTCCGTCTACTCCTGAGATCACCCCTACAAGCTTAGAGGTTATGGGGTCCTGACCATCAGTAGAAAATTTAAGGGTTGAGACTTTTAATAGAGAGGAACTGAAAGAGGAAGAGATGATCATTACCCATCAGAAACTCAAAATCTAATGATATTTTCTCTTGGAAGGCGGAAAGAGGAGGAAATGATAGGGAGAAGAGTCTATTTGATCAGTATATGTGGGTAAGATGTGTTCTGCTTTCTTGGTTCAGAGGTGAAGTGGGGGTTGTCTGGATTTCTGGTGAAGGGAATCTCTGGAGAACAGCACAGATAGGAAAGAAGCTATCATCCCCACCCCTAACTAATCTGTTATTAAAGTTATGAATTCTTCACATTTATTGCCTATGTTGAATCTCTTTACAGACGCTTAAGATGGCATAAAGACAATGTGTTCACTCCACTGAAAGAGGGCTCAGAAGTATCAGATATTGTTTCTGCCCTCAGGAAGTTTACAGGCTATTAGGGAGACAAAGCTGATTCACATGAAGGAGTGATGAGCGTGTAATTATTCACTAAATTCTATGGTACTATGAATCCAAATGGGAAGATGGGTGATGAGAACTCAAGATATAATAAGAGGTAGTAGAGGAGATGGGATTTGAAGTGATCTTTGAAGATTGGGTAGGATTTGAATTAAGGACCTTCCAGGCAATGGACACCATCTGGAGTTATACATAGATCCATGATTCAGTGAGGAAATCAGCAAAACTCAAATGAAGTAGACAAGAAGTACTGGGATAGAAGGGTAGATGGACAGAGGCCAGATTATGAAGTGCCTTGAAAGTGGGGCCAAAGAGTTTAAATTCAATTAACAGCTAACATTTATTGAGAGCTTAAAACTAGCCAGGTAATGTTCTAAACACTTTTTTTTTTTTTTGGCCATGCGGCATGGCTTAGTTCCCCAACCAGGGATCGGACCTGGGCCCATGGCAGTGAAAGCGCCAAGTCTTAACCACTGGACCACCAATGGTTCCCTAAACACTTTAAAATTATTAATTCATTTAATCCTCACAACTCTCTAAGGAAGGTAATATTCTTATCTCTGTTTTTATACAAGGAAACTGAGGTACAGGAAGATTAAGCAACTTGCCCACAGTAATACAGCTAATAAATGGTAGAGCCAGAGACTGAACCCAGGCAATTTGGCTCCAGAGACCTAACTAACTCTAAACCACAAAACTATGCTGTCAAGGAAACAGCCATTAAAGATTCTGGTTGTGGAGCTTGGCAGGGAAGGGGAGCTGCAGGCAATGGCTGCCACCACAAAAAATTTCTCTTCTTCTATCACATGAAACCCAAAAGGGAGAGCTGGAAAAGGGCGGGAAAGGCCCAAAATTGAAGGAATCTAGTTTGTAGAAGAAAAGACTGAAAATGGAAGCTGTTCTAGTTCAGGATGTTCTAAAGTAACAGTTCTGTTCTGAACAGAACTATGAAGGAGATAACATTAACATTCAGTGTTGTCCCCCTGCTTCTGGTCTCAGTCTCCCCTTCAGCCACTCCATTATCTAGGGCCTGCCCTCCCTAACATAATTGTGTATTCACCCTGTCTCCTCCCTCTTCTCTCAGTCTCACCCACCTGACCAAACTCCCCTAGGATACATATACACACCAGCCATTGCTTACCAGGCAGGGGGTCCTATCTGGGCTGCCATTTCAAATTTCTTTTGCAATTCTTCATCCTCTATTCCGGTCTCTCCACCTTCTCTAAGGACCATAGCCACTCTGCCATTCCTGCAAAGCACAGTCTCTATAATTTTTTTCTTTTTTTTTTTTTGGCCATGCCGCGAGGCATGTGGGGTCTTAGTTCCCTGGCCAGGGATGGCACCCACGCCCCCTGCAGTGGAAGCAGGAGTCTTAACCACTGGACCACCAGGGAAGTCCCTATATGACCTTTAGCTAAGCTAGAAAACAATCTTTTCTAATGGAAGAAAATTGGAGGAAACATATCCATTGCTGTCTTCACTTACAGATAACTTAGGCATTTTAACTCAAACCATCTTTTTTAGAAACTGTTCCTTATATTGGTTCTCTTAACTCAAAAGAGTATGTAACTTTGTCCCTCAGGTGTGGGAATTTCAAGTAAGTTAAGAAGAATTTCATAGCCAATTGGTGAGTGAGATTCTCTTATGGCACCTGTCATGCAACACTGCTTCCTTTGCCCAAACTTAGGTTAACCCTATTACCAATGGAGTATTTAAAAATGGGTAGCTCAAAATAAGTGCATGAAAAGATGCTCAACATCATTACTCATTATGGAAATGCAAATCAAATTTTAAAAAAACAATAAGAAAACACTACACACCCACCAGAATGGCTAAAATTTAAAAGATTGACCATATCAAGTGTTGGCAAATTGTGAAGCTCTCACATGCTACTGGTGGGAATGTAAAATAGTACAACTACTTTGTAAAATGGTTTGGCAGTTTCTTTAAAAGCATATACTTACCATACAATCTAAACATTCCACTTCTAAGTATTGATACAAGAGAAATGATAACATGTGTCTGCACAATGACTTGCATACAATATCACTCAGCAATAAAATGAAGTAAACTACTGATACACACAACAATATGATGAATTTCAAAATAAGAATGCAAGCGAAAGAAGCCAAACAACAACAGAAAAGACTACATACTGTATACTTCCATTTATATAAAATTATAGAAAGTGTAAACTAATATATAGTGACAGAAAAAGATCAGTGGTTGCCTGGGGATGGTCAGGGGCAGGGAGGGAGGGATGGTTTACAAAGACACATGAAGAAATTTTTTGGAGTAACATGTTCATTATCTTGATTGCGGCAGTGATTTCATTTCAAAAGCCATGAAAATATACACTTCAAATATGTGCAGTTCATCAAACATCCAGTATACCTAATAAATATGTAATTTAAAAGAATAGGTAGCCTGCATTTCCCTCTTCCTTTGGTGGATCAGTCGAAGGCTTAGAATGACCACAGTATAAAAAGGAAGATTAGAACAGAATTTCCTTCTTCTAGGAAAACACAGAAAAGAGGAGGATGATGGGGAAAGGAAAGAGAATATTTAAATATTGTATACTCTCTCTTCTACTCCTATCACAAGGACCATATTCCTTCCTCCAGATTGTCATTCTCCAGGTCAGAGATCACAGAAAGGACATTTTCTGGTTTAAAAACATCAACCCTGTGCCTCAGTTTTGTCTTTCCGCTTCACTTCACAGTCAGCAGATAGTACTGATGACTAAAAAGAATTACCCAGTGAGGATGGAACAAGCCTTCAGGAAAAAGAAAATTAATTTCTTAGATTATCTGATCTGTTGACCATCTGAGAGAAAATATTAATAAGTATTTGACAGAATTGGCATTTCAGACATAAACTGAGGATAGGTGCATAATAAACTAAATAAACTGCTTAAATAATTATAACTTCATAACAAACAAAGGGTTGTTCAGGACACAAAACAATCAAAATACACTACTTGGCTCCACAATTGATGCTATTTACACAGTGATAATAATGTAAACAATGACTACTGACTTGGCCAAAACTGTTATATAACTCTATAAGGAGGATGGGGTAGGAGGAACAGGAAGGTAGGGATACAATGTGATGTGAGATGCTTAAAATTTCAAATACTATAACAAAAAAAGAGCAGATATGTCTAATATTTCTAAATTAAGGAACAAAAGAAGAAACATATAATTTAGAAATATGAAGTAAATACCAGATGAAAAAGCTGAAATAATTGGAAGAGACTATCTCAGTGGAGTGAACTGAGGACTGCTGGGTTTTTGCATAAGCATCAAATATTATGTGATTTTTAACTATATTATGTTACATTATTTTGATTTTAAAAAGAGAGGGCATTTCCACCTTGGCCAGTCCTGAGCATTTCCCCTTAGCTTCTTATACTTGTGGACACCTCAACCATTTCTCAGGTCTACCCAACCCCCTTCTTACCCACTTCACCCCACCTTGTATACTTCATGGCAAGTTCCTTCCCACATTTCTTCTCAAGGAAACAGATAATTTCCATGGTCCAGTAACTACACGTTCTCAAAATCAGTGCCAAGAAACTGCACCAGCACTAAGGAAAGGAAGGAAGATAGAACATTAGAAAATAATAGGCCTTCCTCAATTTTTCTGCCTACTCCCACACCAAATTATTCATCGTCCTCCTAATAGTTAATAAAAAGAAATAAGTTACATACGTTTCCTGAGGTAAAATTTGTGTGTGAATGGAGGGTGGGCTTTGAGAAAGTGAAAGAGAAATCAGGAAAGATAACTGGATTCTGCCTCCACTGCAGGGCTATTATGGAATGATTCTTTGCTACTGGTTCAATATTTTTAACATCAAGAGTTTTGTGTAATCAGTCTTTGATACAGCATTTCTACTTCTACCTATGAGGAACTAGTTAAGCTGGATTTTTAAAAAAAATTAATCAGTCTCTTCATCCTGCCCTCCAACCCTGCCTCACCCCAGCGAAGAATCGGAAGGTCCTTTGCTGAAACTGTAGCACCTGGAACAGAAAATGTTCTGCCATGGCTTAATTTTCTCTTTATGGAGATCACTGTCCTGCATCTACCACGACCAAGCCTGGGGAGAATACCATCAGTGCTGGAGAAGAAGCCAAAACCAGAAGGATGAGCAATGGGATGGGCTAAATATGCTACACATTAGCTGATCAGGCTAAAATAATCCTCTACGGATTGACTTTTACCCTTATTTAGAATTTTTGAAGCACCTAAACTATGCCAGGCCATAAGACAACATGGTTCCTATCTTTGGGAAACTCAGTTTAGTGGGAAGTAACAGACAAATAAACAGATAAATGATCAATATTCATAATATATATAAGTATGTCCAATATGCTGTTAGGAATACAAAGAAAGTGACAATTAAATCTGCTTGTAGAAATCAGAGAAATCTTTACAAAGGAGATGACTTTTTTTTTTTTAAAGGATAAGATATGCTCTAGAGGAAAGATATTTGAGCCATAAATTAGATGAATTTTGTCCTAATTGCGTGAAGTTAGGCAAGTCACTTGAGCTCTCTATATTGCAATATTCCTTTCTACAAAATATCTGCCTGCCTATCTAGTGAGAATCTAATGTTTGTGCAATTGCTTTATAATGCACATGTATATTTAGCTCTATGTACATTTATAAAATGCTATTAACATAGAAAGTACTGTTAAATGGGTAAAAAAGAGAAAACTGTTTTAATATGTAATTTCTTCCTCTCAGTCATGAACACCATATTCCCTCCTCTGCTCCTTTCTCAGGATCAAAGAATCATCTTCCTCACTCAGGGGAGTGGTCTGGGTCAAGTTTCAGGTCTCAGAAAAGCTTCTGTGTGGACTAAGGATCTCAATAGTACTCTAATTTGTCCACTGGGTGGCAGGGCTGAGCCAACTGGGTTACTGAATTGTGTAAGAAAGAATTTCTCAGAAAAGGGGAAGTTGGTTTAAGCACAAAATGTCCCATCTCTCTCATGTTTATAAACATCAACACGGTCCAAATTTCCCTCATAGAGAAATAAACCATCACCCCTCACCACCTCACCACCCTCACCACCCTTGCTCTATACATAATTGGGCCACAGGCTTCGAGGAGGGACTGGTTATGTTCAAATATAGCAGAAGGAACTGAGATTGAGGTTTCTTATTGTTGATAAGAAACTATACTAGGTTCTGAATTAGTAACATATTCTACTCCAGAGACATATCCCAGTCCACCAATGCAGTTTATATTTAATAACATATTTTCTCTATGAAATGTACTCTGCTAGATGCTATGAAGAATAAAAAGATTAAAAAGACACAGATCCTGCTCTCTAGGAATTCATTACCTAGGAGAGAAAAGAAACTTTACATGTAAGTTCCATATGAGAAATATAAACAATGTGGAATGGAGTATTCAAAGAGAATGAAATCCTATATGGTTACAAGGTGAGAGATGAGGGGATTTGGGAATCAGGAAAGGTTTCATACAGGAAAAGTCATGTGGCTGTCTACTGAAGAGTGGGTAGGATTTCAAAAAGTAGAGATGGGGAGGAAAGTCAGGCATTCCAGGTAGAGAGAAAAGCATAAACAAATGCAGAGAACGATATATTAGAGGAATACTGAGTACTCAGGTTTGGCTGATGTGTAGGGTACACTTCTGAGGAAGTAGAGAGAAATGAGACTGGAAAGTTCGGTTTAGGTCAATTTGTGAAGGCTTTAAATACCAGGTCGAAGCATTTGAATTTGATTCAGTAAGCAGTGGGTTTTGGAGCATCACAGGAACAGATAGGAACTCAATTGTGTTAGATTAATCTAGTCATGGTCTATAGATTATAGCAGAAAGATCAGCTAAAAGCTATTAAAATAATCTAGGCAAAAGTAACAAGGACATGAACCAGAGTGATGGCAGTGGAGTAAGAAATAAGAAATTCTGGGCTTCCCTGGTGGCGCAGTGGTTGAGAATCTGCCTGCCAATGCAGGGGACACGGGTTCGAGCCCTGGTCTGGGAAGATCCCACATGCCGCGGAGCAACTGGGCCCGTGAGCCACAACTACTGAGCCTGAGCGTCTGGAGCCTCTGCTCCGCAACAAGAGAGGCCGCGATAGTGACAGGCCCGCGCACCGCGATGAAGAGTGGCCCCCACTCTCCGCAACTGGAGAAAGCCCTCACACAGAAACGAAGACCCAACACAGCCAAAAATAAACATAATAAATAAATAATAAATAAAAGTTAAAAAAAAAAAAAAGAAATAAGAAATTCTAGAAACACTGGAAAGATGGCCTCTTCAGAATTTGGCAGTTGATTGAACGTGGGGAATGTCAGAGAGGAAGGAATTGAAGGCAATTTCGGGACTTTATGCCTTGATAACCAGGGGAATATATAATGGTCCCATTAAAAGAAACAAGGGTAAGAACTGAGGTTGAGCACGGGGGAAGATTATGAGCTCCACACTAGACAAGTTGAATTTGAGATGCCAACTGGAAATCTCAAGATGGGCTAGAGGTTTCCTTGAGTGATGTACAGATGGACAAACTGAACAGCAAAGCTTGAAGACAGAAAAGGAGAGGGCCAAGGAGAAAAGCTTTTGGGGGGGGCGGGGGCAGAGAAAAAAGGAATTGCTAGCAAGGGAGAAGAAGGATAAAATCCAAAAGTCAAGATGAACGTTTAAATTTAAAAAGATGGCAGTTTTCAAATTATATAGGAGTCAAGGGAAATAAGGCCTAAAAAACTACTCTGGTTTCCTCTGGAAAACTTTAAGAAAACCATTTCAGTGATAGCAGAAGCCAGACTACAAAGGGACAAGTTTAGCCAACAGAGAAAGCTGGTATAATTTACTCTCTTAAGAAATTTGACAGTAAAGGAAAGAAAACATATGGGTGATAGCATGAGAGGGGGAAAAATTTTTTTTTATATAATAAGGCAACTTTAAGAAATATCTTAAATGAGTCTGCAGTAGTTCTGAACAAATTAATTTACCTCCTCTCCCCATCTTTCCCTGAAGTTGGACAACTTCTACATCTCCATTCCTTCTTCAACATAGTAGAAAAATAGACCCCAATAAACATGAAATGTGGGCTTCCAGATGAGGGTTTTTTTTAAATTGAGGTAAAATTGCCATACAACATTATATTAGTTTCAAGTGTACAACATAATGATTGGATATTTGACTATGTTGCAAAATGATCACTACAATAAGTCTAGTTAACATCTGTCACTATATATAGTTACAGAATTTTTTTCTCGTGATGAGAACTTTTAAGATGTACCCTCTTAGCAACTTGCACATATGCAATACAGTATTATTAACTATGGTTGCCATGCTGTACATTACATCCCCATGACTTATTTATGACTAGAAGTTTATACCTTTTGACTCCCTTCACCCATTTCGCCCCCCCCCAACCCCTGGCAACCACCAATCTGTTCTGATGAAGTATTTTTTGATAATTAAAGCTAACCTGAAAAACAAGAACCCTTACAAAGCAAACTAGAGATAAGACTCTAGATTAAGTATTAAGAATCTTGGGTTTGGAGAGTGGCTCCACCAGTTACTAGCTGTATGTCCTAGGGTAAGTCACTTAACTAAAATAAGGGAATACGTCTTTTTAAAAAAAGACTGCTAGAGTCCCCTTTAACTCTAACATTTTATGAGTCTTGCTCTGAATCCTTCACAGTGAAGATCAAACAGGATACCATGTGTTAAAGCACTGAGAGGCAGGACAACACATTAGAAAGGGTACATATAGACAGATCTGGGTTCAACATCTTGCTCTATTTACAAAATCTGTGACTGCAGGCAAATTACTTAACCCTTTGAGCCTGACTTCATCAACCCTGAGTCACAGGGTTATTGTGAGAATTAAATGAAATAATCTACCCTTAAAGCCCTTCTGGAACAAGATGACAGATAAACCTATAAATAAAATATTATTGAGGTAATTATGTAAAGGAACTGGTCCATTATAGGTGCTCAATAAATAGCCAAAAAGTCACTTTGAACTCTAAGTTCTGTTATCTATGACTTGGAGGCATACGCAAAGTTGATCAGTCTCAAATGCCACACTCCCTTTATTTGTCTCTAAAATAATATTCCCTAGAGGAGAATGGAAAAGATAAGAGTAAAAGGGAAGTTTACCGAGTGGAGATGACAGTAACAATTAAAAGGAAAAAAGAGGGGTTATTAGGAAACTTGAGTCTTTAGAGTCCTAAATGTTTATCACACCAGAGGTTAAAGAAAAGAGAAATGCAACCAGCTCCTTGTCTCTGATTGGCAGTTGAGCACTGAGGGCACTTCTCTTCATGAACGCTTGGGCTTTACTCAACCACCTCCTGTAAAGCAAACAACAATCACCACTTGGTTTCCTATTGGCACTGAGATTGAAGAGGGTGGGGAAGGAGCAGGTAAAGATGATCTAATTTGCAAAACTGGACTTAGCCCTCCTTTGCTGTTCCTTACTGGACCTGCCCTTTTTCTCTCTTGCACCCCACAAGTGTTTGTACTCTGTTTTCAGGACAGCAGTTTACAAGATTTTTTCTTCTTTGGCACAGGAACTGAGAAAGAAGAATCAGAAGGCACATTTTCATCAGAATACCAGGTTATAAGGTGAAAGGTTGTAAACAACTTTGCCAGGGGGACTCCATTTCAGAACATGCTTTGGCTACAGGCCTGGTAGGCAGCAGCTGCTGCCAAAGTGAAATAGGTTTTTGGCATTTAAGGGAACCCAGTCATAGCACAGCGCAAACAAGTGGTCTGTACCGAGTTTTGAACAGGAAAGAAAGAAGAAACTGGAGCCCAAGAGAGGAACTTAGAGCAAAAGGGAATGGTATTAAGGTTTTTTTAAAAGTCAGTAGTTCACAGATGTGCCCAAATAAATATCAGCATTCCCTTTTCTCTAAGAGGTCCCAAATCAACACCACCCTGGTCTATTACACTCACCTCTCCTCTCAGTCCCTCAAAATTTATGTAGTTACACATCACACACTGTTTAACAATATTGATTCATGTATTTCTTTGTAAACATTTTGATATTTCATATTTATGTACACTTTCATATGTATCAAACTAAAAATTCTCAGAAGCTACAATTCAAAATTTTAAAATTACTTTAATGAGAGTCCCACCTTCCCTGCTCCAGATAACTCAATCAACTCAATCAATACTGTTGACCGACTGAAAATAACTCAGGCCTTATTGGTTAACTTTCTTGAACACGGTGCCGCCTCAAACCCACACACCCTAAGGATCAACATGTTCCCCTTTTTGTTCCTGGGGGTTGGTGCTGTGTGTGTGTGTGTGCTTTCCAGTAGTCTTGATGCCTGATTTTTGAGCTTGCTTAATGGTGGGGTTGAGTTGTAACTTGTTAGCCTTAGAGTGTCAACCTAGTTAGGGTGTGTGAGGAAGGAAAAAGGATCTTTCACAGAAATGAATAGCCGTCTTTTTGCTGAGAGGGTAGCATTTCTGGATATTCTAATGCTTCTTATTTACTTCCCCATCTCAATCTTCGGGACATTGTCTTTCTCTTTCCAGCACAAGAAATGAGGTCATCTCCTGATTCCCTAACAAATGGGAGGGAATCAGGAATCAAAGACAAGGGAGAAGAATCCCTGTATCTCTGCACACAAGTTTTTCTTATTGCATTTATGAAAAATTTCTCAGGAGTCGGTTCCTAAGGCACCTCATGGCCAGCTAAGGAAAAGCCCATCTGACAGAGAGCCAAACGACAACACAGGATGAAGAGTCAAGGCTTCTTTTAGCATGAATACATAGTGTGCTAGTGATCCTTCTGTCTTCTCTTCCCTTTCTCAGCAATTTCTAAACAGCTTAGGGAAAAAAACAAAACACAACAAAAAACGAGAAGCTTTTCAAAGACAGGGGAATTCTTCCTTCAAACAGGAATACGGCCATCTTTCCTCGGACACTTTGGTTACAAACAAGAGAACTTTCTTGCTTTTAACTAATTTGAAGGCTGTGAGGAATGCAGGCAGCAGATTTAGGGATGTACCTTTGATTTCGTAAGTTGGAGAGGGGACGAAGACAAGAAAGAGTTAAAGTAACTGGGTGGGGGGAATGAAAAGAGTGAAGCACCCTTTTTTTTTTTTTCCTTTCCTGGAGAAGCAGGGAGTGAGAGATAATCAGAGCCTAAAAAACACACTTTACTAAACAGGTAGTGAGGTAACTGGCGGAACATAAAGTGTTCCCCAACTTTTCAGTTAGGGACTGAAGAGATGAGGGGATAAGCAAGAGGATGTGGACACGCCCGCACTGTTTCCGGTCCCGAGAACAGAGTGGAGGGCGCATGGGCTGAGGCACACAGCCCCGAGCCCGGGGGCTAGAAAGGGAGGGAGAAGGCCGATCAGTCCCACATACTCGCTTTCCTGAGAGCGCTGAAGAGAGGTTAAAATTTTGTGACAAGCTCTCTTTTCCTTCCCGCACAGCAGGTTTTTTTGGGGGGTGGGGTGGGGTGTTGTTTGTTGGTTTTTAAGAGGTGCGGGGCAACAGAAGGACAAAGGAGATGTTCCTGAACAGTAACAGCGGCACTCCCTGTCCTCCGCCCCGATCCTAAATTATTCTGGAGCTCTGGGATTGTTTTTCACACGACTTGCGATTTGTGAGTCGGAAATAAACAGTTGCCTCTAAATTAATTGCATTGGCTGAGGCTAGGCACGAAATTCCCTCATAAGCACATTTTCCTTTTACCTCAAAACATCGCTGGCACCCCAAAAGTATCCTTCGAAGGACTCTGGCCTCGGATAAAGTTTAGGGGCAGCGAAGCCTCCCTTCCTTTGGGCCCAAGGGAAGCCGCCCCACAACCCCTCCACCCACTCCTCCTGGCCCTGCAGCGATGCACAACAACTATTTTCCCAGCCAGGAGCACACTGTGTCCACGCGCTGCTGCGACCTCACTGATTGGTCGGGCTCCTGGTAAACAAGGAACGGGCAGCCAATGGGAGGGCTGTGCACGAGGGCAGCACGAGCCTCCAGGCCAGCGCTCGCGTGGCCCTGCCTGCCGGGCTACTATATAGAGCAGTTTCCGGCTCTTACTTGTAACTCTCTTTTCGTCTCCTCGGGCGGTGTGCTTTTAGCTTTTCCGCAGAGATCCGGGGCTCTCTTCCAGCTGTTGGAGGAAAAAGAGAAAAGAAAGGGTTTATTTTTCTTTTGAAGTCCCTTGGCCTAAGCAGCAGCTTACAATTTTTGTGGACATCTTATCGAAAATTTAGTAGAGGATAGAAGAGTGAAATAATTTTAACTTATTGCTAAGGGTCCTTTGATTTGGGGTTCTGTTTTTCCTCCCTCGTTTTTAACTCTGAAGCCAACCCAGCCCGATTATGGTGATGTTCAAGAAGATCAAGTCTTTCGAGGTGGTCTTTAACGACCCCGAAAAGGTGTACGGCAGTGGGGAGAAGGTGGCTGGCCGGGTGATAGTGGAGGTGTGTGAAGTCACTGGAGTCAAAGCTGTCAGGATCCTGGCTTGCGGAGTGGCCAAAGTCCTGTGGATGCAGGGATCCCAACAGTGCAAACAGACACTGAACTACCTGCGCTACGAAGACACGCTTCTCCTGGACGACCAGCCAACAGGTGAGTGACCCAGCTGTTTGCTGGAAGGTGAAAGCTGATTCGAGAAGAGAATTGAAAACGAATAAATGGAGCCTACAGTATAGATTCTAAGTTGCTCAGGTTGTGTGGTTTGCATTTTGTGTGGCTTCCTTATCTTTTTTATTTTTAATTTGCAAACTCCTCCCTCCCCCCACCCCCCACCCGAAAAAGGGTGATGTGTGCAGTTTCTTATGGTGCTGTGTTCTGTAGGTGATCCTGAGGGATGTTTCCTTAGCTATTGAAAGATTTTCTGTGTACATAACTTGTTTATTCTGTTTGCTTCCTGTTTGAGATGATAGTAGCTTAACTGTCCTGGTTGAGCCTTTGAGCACTGCAGGGCTTTGCAACTTTTTGGCCCAACGAAATGCATCAGAATCTCTCGTTTAAGAACATAAGGGATGAAAGTGGGGGTTCTACAATACTCTTGTATGCTGCCCAAGAATTCCATACCGCACAGATGCATTTTAAGTGTAACAAACCTAATGGCTACTCGCTTTTCTCTCCCTTCAGGTGAGAATGAGGTGATCATGAGACCTGGAAACAAATATGAATACAAGTTTGGCTTTGAGCTTCCTCAGGGGTATGTATCAGCTAAATGCATCTGTGGACTTATCTTCCCCTCCTTTGATCACTTACTCTTCTTGGAGAGCATTTTTAAATTAATTGTTTCTTTTTTCTTGATAAAGGCCTCTGGGAACATCTTTCAAAGGAAAATATGGGTGTGTAGACTACTGGGTGAAGGCTTTTCTTGATCGCCCCAGCCACCCAACTCAGGAGACAAAGAAAAACTTTGAAGTGATGGATCTAGTGGATGTCAATACCCCTGATTTACTGGTGAGGTTCATTTTAAGATTCTATTCTTCTGGGTTTCAGGGATAATAAGTCAAGTGTCTAGGGCATTAGAGTGAAGCCCCTCAGGGAATCAAGTCCTAAGTCATCAAGGTGGGAGGGAAAGCTGCCTATTCTAAATAAGCAGTGGAAAGGAAAGAGAAGCAGAGAAAGGATCTCTAGAAATTCTCAAAACACGTTTTTCTCCTCCATTCTACATAGGCACCTGTGTCTGCTAAAAAGGAGAAGAAAGTTTCCTGCATGTTTATTCCTGATGGGCGGGTGTCCGTCTCTGCCCGAATAGACAGAAAAGGATTCTGTGAAGGTAAGGATCTAGTGCTTAAAATGGGAGACTATTAAAACAGGAACTGTGGGTTTGGGGGTGAGGGCAGGAGACAGGGACAGATGAAAAGTCATCAACTGTACTAAGCATCAGTTTTCATCTTTCTCATTGCTAGGTGATGAGATTAACATCCATGCTGACTTTGAGAATACAAGTTCCCGCATCGTGGTCCCCAAAGCTGCCATTGTAGCCCGCCACACTTACCTTGCCAATGGCCAAACTAAGATGCTGACGCAGAAGTTGTCATCGGTCAGAGGCAATCATATTATCTCAGGAACTTGCGCATCATGGCGTGGCAAGAGCCTTCGGGTGCAGAAGATCAGACCTTCTATCTTGGGCTGCAACATCCTTCGAGTTGAATACTCCTTATTGGTGAGTGGTTGGGGCTGCAGAGAGAAATTGTTCATCTGTCAGAACAATAGTGGTGTTTTCTCCAGATCTCCAGTCTAACAAACTGCCGTCTCCTTTTCTAGATCTATGTTAGCGTCCCTGGCTCCAAGAAAGTCATTCTTGACCTGCCCCTGGTAATTGGCAGCAGGTCAGGCCTCAGTAGCCGGACATCCAGCATGGCCAGCCGAACCAGTTCTGAGATGAGTTGGGTGGATCTAAACATCCCCGATACCCCAGAAGGTGAGCTAGACCTAATGTCTGTTCTTCCTTTCTGGCGTGCTTGGGTTTGTAAAATTGGTGACGGTCAAGCATTCCTTGGCCAGGCTTCTTATCCCCATACTTTCTCTCTCTAGCCCCTCCTTGCTATATGGATATCATTCCTGAAGATCACCGATTGGAGAGCCCCACTACTCCTCTGCTAGATGACACAGATGGTTCTCAAGACAGCCCTATTTTTATGTATGCTCCTGAGTTCAAGTTCATGCCACCACCTACTTACACTGAGGTGAGAATTGTCATTTTACCACTACATTTGCCCTAAGCCTACTATAGGAAGTTGACTTGGAGGGATTGCTAAACTGGGTTGTTCTTTTAGTTCTCACCCAAACTAAAATGTTCTTTTCTTTCTTCCTCCCAGGTGGATCCCTGCATCCTCAACAACAACGTGCAGTGAGCATGTGGAAGAAAAGAAGCAGCTGTACCTACTTGTTTCTTTTCATCTCTCTTCCCGGACTCATACTTTTTTAGAGACTCAGTAGTCTCTACAGTGGGGTACCGGTCCACCCCAGCCTCTGACTCTCCAGTGTAGGAGGTGATCAGCATGCAATCTCCTGGGCTTTAATGGGTGCGCACTCGTCCTCAGCCAGTCAGATGTGATACGGGGTATTTTGCTGGATGGGTTTAAAAACATACTAGAAAAATTCAGGCCAATCCCATTTTCTTAAATCTCTTTGAAAATTGAGGCATTTTCAGTACTTTTGAATAAGGGGTAGAAATGGCCTCCTGGCATGGTCTTCCCAGTGTTTCATGGAGGGGATGATAGATTGTTATAACAAGAGACCTTGAACCTCTGCCATGTAGAGGAGAGCCAATTTAGCAAACTAGGAAAATGAAAAGGAAAAAAATCACGGCCAAAACTTTGTGAAAAGGATGTTCTTAAAATCGTTGTTCCCCTTTGTTTGTACACTTACAGAAAAAAAAAAAAAAGCCCTCCAGAGCTGATTTGGTTTGGACTTTGGAGTGAGCTTCCCATGTGGATTAAAGGGAAGAAGCTCAAAGGTTGTCTTTGTTCAGAAAGTACTTTAATCAGGTGTAAAGCGGTAGTAACTGTGCCCCACCAAAGGTCTTAAAAGCCATTTTTAGAGCCTATTGCACTGTGTTCTCCTGTTGGCAAACATTTTCATGTGGGAGAATGTGTTTTTCTTTTCATGTGACTCCTTGGAATTGATTCTGAGGTGATTTTCTTAGCACTTTAGTTTGTGTCAAATTTGGGATATTTTTCCTTTCTCAAGTGTAAGCTAAAACTGGTCTACTATGTCTCTAGGGGTAAGCACAATGACACACACTAAGAAAGTGTTACTGCTTTTGAGACTTTGTCCCAGTGTACAGAATTCTGCAATTCTGACACTCTAATTATATGAGAAGGGTTGCTGCTATCAGCCTTGCCCACTGTGACTTCTCCAAACCCAAGGAGGAACTCTAGATCAAAATGCCCCAACACTGTGATCAGAGCATCCAGATGTTGCCATGAGAAACTAGAGGGCAGGTCTTCACAGAAGCTGTGCGGGCTCCATTCCTGCCCAGTGTTAGGAGACAGGGATGTTGACAGCCCCTCTCGCACTGCAGCCTCTAGCACTTGCTCAGTCTCCCTCAGCCTTAGCACTTTGTTCACTGTCCTGTGTCAGAGCACTGAGCTCTATCTTCCCTTTCCTGAGAAAGTATGTGGGCTGAGGTGGTTTCATTTTTTTGTTGTTTTTTAACTGTATATCTTTTTGTATGACAAAAACTATATTTTGTACTTAACCAGATATATTTTTTCACCCCAGGTGGGGGTATTCTTTGTAAAAAATAAATAAATAAAATAAAGTTTTTTTTAATGGCAAAAAAGTTTGTTTTCTTGTCTCTGAGATGGTGTTGAAGAAGTTATTAGAAAGAAAATGTGCCCAAAGGAGCTTTCCCCCTACTTCACAATTCACATTGTTGAAAACCCTGTAGAGAAACCATTTCCTACGGACCGTAATGAATATAGTCAGAATGCGGGTTGGTGGGGTGAAGAGGGAAGGAATTTGAGCTACACTGTCTTTTGTCCAATTCACTAAAGAACTGTAGTGGGATCTTCTGGTGGTCTAAGCTAGTTTTCTACATCTATAGTTAATCATTACTAAATTCCTTCAACTTTGGAGTGCATGAAGCTTTGATTTTTGTTTAATGAGCTCTTGAAATACAGGGAAATGAAGTTTGTGAGGGGATTTGGAAGGAAAAGGTTATGGGTCTCTTTCATAATTTGGTTTCATCATAGTTTCTTCCCAGTATAAGCCTGGTTTATATGCAGGAAGACATAATACAGGACTTAAGGATTTAGAGTTACGACCAAGTTATTTGAAGGCAGCTACCGTTTATCTCTGCAGCTCCCATTACAGTTCGTATCCAAGTACATGATCATAACCTAGTAAATATTTGCTGAATATTCAACCCTCATTCCTTATGATATGCTTCAGCAGTTTCTGTTACTTCCTTGTAGAGTAATAACTGATTGATGGCACAATTCCACCTCTAATTGAAATGATTTTTATTATTCCGAAAGGAGTGACTAGTAGTGACTAGTGATGAGAAACCCTGAGATGGGAGAGGTTAGCATACATTCTGCTTTCTGGTTCATTTAAACCTTTGCAGACAAATCTAGTCCTAGCGCTTATTTGGGGGTTGGCTTTTCTATGGACTTCCACATAGTAATTCCAGACCTCAGGCTCCTGGAAGTTCATAAAATCAATGTAAATTGAACAGAAAGTAGGATTGAAAAGATTCTTTTCCACTTCAATCTTTGTCTGCATCTATCTTGCATTCTCAGCAGCTCTTTTGCTCTCTCCTGGCCGTTGTTTTTCTTTACCAAGGTGTCAGTCTCTAGCTCTGCTGCCATGGTGACTGTGACCTTTACTCTCACCTCTGCCTCCTTTTCTTACCTGTTCAACAATTTAGTGCCTCCGCCCTTTTTCAACTCTGTGACCAGGAAACTAAGTCAAAGTTGATGGAAAAGTTTTTCTGGAGCTTGTTTTGCAGGGACTGGAGGGATAGAGCAAGGACAAGAGCAGGCCAGAGGGCAGGACAAAGAGATGGAGAGACCATGGAGTACAGAAGCCTGGTTATTTGTGTATACAGCCTGGCTACTGGTACCTGATATGAGAAGGGGATGGAGAGGGTAGATAACTTACACCCAAGGTCTGATAGAGATTTGATCCTTGAAGGGCCAGAACATATGCACCTCCTCCTGATACCCTAATACCTCAAATCCAGCACTGTCCAACAGAACTTTCTGTAATGATGGAAAAGTTCTGTATTTGCCCTAATACGGTAGCCACTATCCACATGTGACTAGTGAGCTCTGAAATGTGGCTACTCTTCCTGATGAACTGAATTTTTATTTCTGTTTATTTTAAATTTAGTTAGCTCCCTGTGACTAGTGACTATCATATTAAACAGCACAGCAAAATCTGAGGAAGGAAGGAAGCAGCTATAGCTGTTCACCCAGAGGAAACGCATCCCTCCCTTAGAGCACAGAAGTCTCCACTGGACTTCCTTTTGCCTTCGATACACAACTTCTACCCCACCCCAGGACATCTGCACATAGGCTTGCTTAAGTACTCTTCCTTAGGTCCCGGCCCAGCTGTTTCTCCACTTAAGTGGGTGGATATCTTGGGTCTTCCTTTGCTTTGCTCTTCTCATATGCCTTTTAATTTTTAAAGAGCTATAACCTACATGTACAGCCATTTGAGGAGGTCCAGTTCTTAGTATCATTTATTCATTAGGCCCAATCTGGTATAGGAAGATCTGAGAGAAGACAGAAAGAAAACTAAAGAGAGAAAAGAGCTAGAGAAAGTAAAATTAACAAGGAAAGAACAGATACTTCCACAACCAGGATCCTTGGCTACCTTGATAACTCTGAACAGACTGGAAAAACAAGGATATAACTTGGGTTGAGGCATCGGGAGGGAAAAGTATGGAGAGAAGATCTGACCAAACACCTGGTCAACAAAAAACAATCATCTAAGAGCTGAAGGTTATGAAGTGGGGTAAAAGAGTGGCTTTTGCCCAGTTCTTTCAGTAGTATACAGACCCCTTCCTAGTATTCTTTCCTTGGACTATCTCTAGGTGATGGAATGCATAAGATGGATAAGGAAAATGTTTTACTGACCCTCTGATGGCCCCTGTCCCAAGCACCCTGACCTCAATAGTTCTGGCGTGGAAAGAAAGAAATTTTTGTCCCATTCTCTGTTCTGACCCTACATTCACTTCCATTTCCAAAACCGATAAACTTCCTCTCAGAGATGACTGCAGAACCAGGGCTGCAGGTCCTGGCCCAATAGGTGAGTCTATAGCCTAGAAAAAGTTCAGGGATCAGCCTCCCTATACTATTAAGGAGAAATAGTATAGTTTGGTAATTAAGCACAATACCAACTGGAGCCAAACTATCTAAATTCAAATCCTACTTCCACCACTTAACTAGTTGTATGACCTTGCAACTTGTTTAACCTTCTCTGTGCTACAGTTTATCTGTAAAATGGGAAACAGTAACAGTAACTACCATAGAAGTGAGGATTTTAAAAATATATGTGGGGAGGGGAGGCGCCATGGCGGCGGCGGGAGCACGTGTGGCGGCTTCGGGGCCCGCGTGGCGGCTGGAGGGGCTGCGGGAGGAAGATGCTCCCCGCCGGCGCCCCAACCTGTGAAAAGGGGTCATGCCCGCTCCTCCCAGCACCGTGCCTTCATTTCCGGCTGCCCCGCGCGGTTTATCCCCACCTTCTCAGTGATGATTGAGGCTGGATTTTCATCACTTTCAGTTATTTCCAGAATGCAGCCACTTTCCCCAGTTCTGGGGGAGAACACCGAACCCGCCTTCCTGGATGTTCCAGCCACAGACTGTGATCCACATCCAGCGAGGAAACTCCACTCTTTGTGCAACTACTAAGTGGCTACTGACTGGCTTCTGACCAACAGAATACAGCAAGTCCTGGGAGGCATTGGAAAGAATGATGCTGATTGAACCAGAATATCCATGATGCTTTAGAGATCAGTGACCTTTGAAGACGTGTTTGTAGAACTCAGCCACAAAGAGTGGGACCTGCTGGACACATTGCAGAGAAATATGTACATAGATGTGATGCTGGAGGACATCCATTGTTTCATCTTCTGGCAAAAATCGTGACCATTAAAAGCAAGAAATAATATCCAGGCAAGTTATTTTCCTGGTGGGCCAATGTAGCTGTAAGAAAATAGTAAAGTTCTTTAAGTGTGAACCCTGGTCATCCACATGTGAAACCTGGGAATGAGGAAAAATGAAAGACATTCTCACACAAAAGCTGAAGGAGTTCAGTACCATAATACCTACCCATCAAGAAATGCTAAAGGGAGTACTGGAGGACGCCAGTAACTTGAGGCCATGTGAAAATATAAATTTATCTGATAAAGTGTTCCAGGACTGACGCCCTCCTCAACCCCAGCACCTATAACACTGATTTGACTGAATTAACCTGGTGATGCACCTGCTTCCCAACTAGGCTGTGACATCTGATTTCTCACTGTCTACAGCTCCTGTGTTCATGGCCTGCCTCAGCATATTGGAGACACTTATGTGGTTCCTCAGTGAGTTGTGTGCCTTCCAAGGCCAACCACTTGGTGAGAAAAACATAACTTCTTTACTTCTTTTGTGAATATGTGGCCTCACAAAGGCTGAAATATTTAGTGAAAAGGTACTGAGGACATAATTTCTTTTTCACTCCCTGACCTACACTCTCAGTCACAGAGACATGTGATAAAACAACAGGGAATCAGAGCCATGGCCATGACTTGGCTGGGTCAAGAAGTTCTAGGCCATGTGGGAAGATTCCTCTCTCCTCTGAGAAGAGACTTCTGCTTCAACCAACAGGGAGCAACTGCTCTTATGGTCTGAACTGAAACCCCATAAATTCATACGTTGAAGTCCAGACCCTAGTACTTCAGAATGTGACTGTATTTGGAAATAGGGCTTTAAGAGAGGTGATGAAGTTAAAATGAGGTCATATGGCTGGGCCCTAATCCAATGTGCTGGTGCCCCTATAAGTAGAGAAGATTAGGACACAGACATGCACACTCAGCTCATAGAGGAAAGTCCATGTGAGGACACAGCAAGAATGTAGCCAGGGGCTTCCCTGGTGGTGCAGTGGTTATGAATCCGCCTGCCAATCCAGGGGACACGGGTTCAAGCCCTGGTCTGGGAAGATCCCACATGCCGCGGAGCAACTAAACCTGTGCGCCACAACTACTGAGCCTGTGCTCTAGAGCCCGTGAGCCACAACTACCGAAACCCATGCACCTAGAGCCCTTGCTCCGCAACAAGAGAAGCCACTGCAATGAGAAGCCTGCGTGTAGCAACGAAGACCCAACAGAGCCAAAAATAAATAAATAAAATAAATTTTTTTAATTAAATGGAAAAAAAAAGAATGCGGCCATCTGCAAGCAAGGGAGGGAGGCTTCAGAAGAAACTAAACCTGCGGACACCTTGATCTTGGACTCAAAGCCTCCAGAACTGTGAGAAAATTAATTAAGCCTCCCAGTCTGTGGCATTTTGTTCTGGCAACCCTAGCAAACTAATGCAGCTTTATTTCTCCTAAAAAAAAAAAAAAGTATATATATATATATATATATACATATATATATATATAAAGTGTTAGAACAATGGCGAAGTTATTGTGCTTGTTATCTAAAATAAAAGAGGAGGCAGGCATATTCACCACCACCACCTTGATTAGCTCACTCCCAGGCATGTCCCCAAATTTGTTCCTCCTCTCTGACCTATCGTAAGTAACACCACCCTCTCTTTACTCCTCTTGATTCCCTTCCTGTGTTGGGGGAGCAAAACAGTCTGAGAAGAGGTCAGTGTACAGAAGCTGACTCAACCTGTAGTTAATTTTGTGGTGGGAGAGGTGGCCCACTATTGGGACTCCCACCCCCGGGCCAGGACAGGCCCTCTGCACACCCCCATGGTATAGCTCTGGGACCACTAGAGTTTTCTCTCTCATACTCCCAGCGTGCTTCACAGGCCTCTGGAGTAACTCTGTCACCTTCTGGAAATTAATTAATTGAGCTTTCTTAACTTTTCAGTATACAACTCCAGGGGAAAGCTTCCCACCATTTGGAGTGATAAACTGAGAAACAGAGAGTGCTGTTTGTGACACTACAAAGAACTCTCAGGCTCCTTATTTGAAGGTATTGCATCTCATTTGATTTATTTCCCTGAGGTGGGCTAGACTGAGTAGCACAAAAGCCAGTGGAGGTGAGCCCCACTGATGAGGCCCAATTTAGCCTATTTAGGCTGTTCCTGTCTTGTCCTGACCTTTCCCTTGGTGTGACCCTGCTGTACTTTCTATGGAGGCTGTTATGAAAAGGATGGACAGACTGAAGACTGGGATTTTTCTGACTACCAATTGATTGGTCATCTCCAGGCCATGGAGTGATGGGAGAAGGAAGAGGAAAGGCAGAACATGGGGACAGAATTGTGACACCCATGGGTCTTGAGTCCTGGAATGTCAAGCAAGGTCCATTCTCATTCCTTGTTGGGTGATGGAGCTGCTGACCACCTCTCCAAGTCAATCAGATGGTCGGTAAACAGGTTCTTGGAAATGTCTGGCTGGGTACCCAGCTAAGATATTTTTAACCTCTTGGACAGATGGACAGGGGAAGGATTTCAGTTGCTGGGAGGGGAGGTGGGGTTCAGGAGCGTGAGAACTGTGTTTCCCTTATATGGTTCTGTGGCTAAAGACCCCTCCCTCTCCAGTTTACCTGTCTAAATTCTGACTTCCTCCTTCATCTATCCAGGCTCACAGCTTCCTTCCTTCGTCTCCTGTTCTCCCATTTCTCTCTATGCGTGGGCTTTCATGCTTGTCTTATCTTCCAACTCTGAGGAATCTTTGGTTTCTGTTCCAGACCCCAAGATGTTTTTAGCTCCATATCCCTGAAGATCAGGGAAAAGGTGGCTGGGCAGTGACCAATGGCTCCTTCTCTCCCGCTGGAGAAAGGTGTCACCTGCCATTGGTACCCAAAGGCTTCTCTTCAGTTCTACCTCCCCAAGCTGTCCTTCAGGAGAGCTCCATTCTCCCCTGTAACCTCATGAACCTCACTGCCCCCAGCTCTTGGGAACAGAATTTGAGACCTTGGAAGCCCAGATTTGGGCCACATACACCTTTGGGAAGCAGAAGAAATGTTGATAGAGGTCAGAGGCAGCAAACCGAGGGCCCATAGGTGGAATCAGCTTGCAGGCATTTAGAAACTTGTACAGTTTCTTCCTAAATATTTGAATTGGTTGTAAACATTAAAAAAACCAGATCTCACTAAAATCTATTGTTCTGGCTTCCCTTAAAAAGCAACCACATTTGGTAACACTGAGCCCACATTCCTTCATGGCATCAACCTGCTAGAGCTAAAAGGGTCAGGCAGACTTATATCTGCCAGTTCTCACCACTCCCTATTGCATTACACTCACCTGCTTCACTCCTTTATACCCTTGGCTCTTGTCTGGTGTTAAGGTTTTTGCCTTAGGTTGTCACCTCTGCTCTAAGTAGAGCTTCTCAAATATTTCCTCTGAAGGACCCCTAAGATTAGGGAAACTGAATTTTCCCCCGGGCTTCTGGAACAGTCCAAAGTAGCCTGTCACAAGCCAGAAATGTCTTTGAAGTACCAGTTTTATGTCTAAAAAGTGCAAATTTTGATTCACACTGCATAATATATTTGTGTAATTTTAGTATAAGAATAATTTATCTTCCCCCAGCAAATCTGAAAAGTAAAATTGACATTCTGGAAGATGTGTAGTCTGTGGCTCCAAATATTCCTCACCACATAACCCATTGATAACCTAATTTAAGTAGCATAATGCTAAAGACATGAGGCAAAGAGAGACATGGAAAGAAAGACGTGGTTAGAGAGTCAGAAAAGGAAAGGAATCTGAAAGACAATAAGAATGAGTCTGAGTGACAAGCTCTCTTTCTGGCTCTTAGCCACCCCTCCTGACCTGGCCCAGTCCAGCTCCTGAGAGGTTTATAAACATCCCTGATAGCTCTGGACAGGTGTTAGAATGGTGGCTCAGGATGGAAAGCAAGTCTCAAAACAGGAGCCAAGTAAGGGAGAGGTGAGGGGCCAAGAGCATCCAAGTATGGTCAGACACGAAAGACTGTCCAAGGGCCAAGAGAGAGGCTTGGAGACAGGAAGCAGAGGGCTGAGAAAAGGACCGGTCAGCATTTGTCCTTCCTCTCACTGAGCCCATCTTTGTTTCACATCCTCTTACCACCCCTGCCCACGAAAAATGAGGTAAAAGAGTTACCTTGGGGCTTCCCTGGTGGCGCAGTGGTTGAGAGTCTGCCTGCCAATGCAGGGGACACGGGTTCGAGCCCTGGTCTGGGAAGATCCCACATGCCGCGGAGCAACTGGGCCCGTGAGCCACAATTACTGAGCCTGCGCGTCTGGAGCCTGTGCTCCGCAACGAGAGAGGCCGCGATGGTGAGAGGCCCGCGCACCGCGATGAAGAGTGGTCCCCACTTGCCGCAACTGGAGAAAGCCCTCACACAGAAACGAAGACTCAACACAGTTATAAATAAATAAATAAAAGAACGTGAATTTCTTTAAAAAAAAAAAAAAAGCAAACTGGGCTATTCATTTCAGTAGCAGTCAAGTGGTCTTAGTTTGCATTCAATTTTCAAAAAAAAAAAAAAAAAAAAAAAAAAGAGTTACCTTGACCTCCTTAGATGAGGGAATTTCCCCTCTAGAATGGCTACTTCTCTGGCCATAGCAGAGCATAAGGAGGATGAGTACCAGGGCTTCTTTCCCTGTCCACATGGGATTTCATCTATTCTCTCCAAGATAGGAAATATCCCAGATCTGTGTCCCTGACTCAGGTTAGTTTGTCCCCCCCATCCTTTTGGGTAAGGCAAAGACAGGTCTAACCTCCTTCCTATTCTAGCACTATTAAGGCTGCCCTGAGTGTAACAGAGAACGTAAGAGACAGGATTTGGATATTTCTCCTTGTCTATTTTATACCAAGGGAAATGGAATTAGAGAATGGAGAAGATTCGGGGAGAGGCAGGGGTCCAAGTCTTGGGAACCTCAGCCCACAGCTGAGAATCCCGGGAGGAGGAGAGGTCTGAGAATGGAGAACAGTCCCAGAGTCAGAGGTCACTGGGGCATAGCCCCTCCCTGCATTGGTCAGGACTGGGTCTGAGGAATCCCTGGATTCCTTCCCCCCACATTTTGGGTGCCCAGGGTGATCACACTTAGCCTCTCAGGTCCTGCAATTAGGGTTGGATCACTGTCTTTCCACTGACTCCCATTAGAGTTGCAGGGGGAACCTCCCTTCCCTCCGGAGTACAAAATGGCAAATTAAGTCCTGTTGGGGATAAGGCAAAGACCTTTCTGAGTCGATACTAGGAAACTAAAACTTGTTATTTCCCACTTTCTGGTCCCAAATGACCTTGGGGAAGAAGTGAGCCTCATTAGGGGAAAGGTCAGTGGAGAAAGGGTCACCACTGGTCTGGCCAGATTAGCTAACTGAACTATTCCTGTCCAGCTCATTTCTCTTCTCTGCCCTCTGGCCAGACATGCTACATGAGGGGAGATAGGGAGGACCTGCCCCACAGGCCCCTTCCTCAGTCAGAAATTCCTTGGTGGCCTGCTTGATTTGAGTCCTGGCTTGCTGATTGTGACCTTGAACTCTGCTGCAGGGGTGTCTCCTTCCTTGCTAGCTAATGGACTTGCTGATCCTTCTGCTACTTGGGCTGAAGCAGGTTCCTGGAAAGGACTGGCTAGTTGCCTGAGGTATGTTTAGCCTGCCCAGCTGAGAATAAGGTGGGGAAATCCAGCAGATGGAATGAATTCAGCAAAAGTTGGACACATCCTGACCTTTGCTCTCAGAACCATTTGGATTCTTGCAGGTGGATCAACATCAGCTTGAAGGATTTCCTAGTGGACATCTAACTCAAATTCTCTTTCATACATGAGGAATTTGACACTTGGAGACTAGATGACTTTCCCAAGGGTACAAAGCTATGGAGTGGTGAAACTAGGACCGTAAACCAGTGCTTTGCCCAGTTGAGATGGCAGCTTTCCCTTTGGCTTAGTTCTTAAACTAGCTTAGGCCTACAAACCACCCTTCCTTCCTTTCAAAGTTCAAACAGCAATAAAAATGAATTGAGGAAAATACGTGTCTTCACCTCACCAACCATGGGTGTCCTGTCCACCCAATATTTGACCCTCCAATTTTCTTTGGTCTCTACTCCCAATCTTCTAAACTGCATGTTGTATCCAGGTCTGTCATTCAGCCCTCCCTCAAATCACTTGAGTCCCTGAGCTTAAATTTGCAGACCCCAATCTCAAGCTTCCTGCCCAAGGTGGGAGGGGACCAGTAGGCTAGGGATGGAACATGAGGTATGGAAGGATAGGATTCTTGACTGAGAACCTACCCTGCCTGGGGCCAGAGCAGCCTAGGCTGTGGGCATGGGAGCAATCTGTTCAACATAAGCAGGCACGCAGTACAGGGCTAAGCAAGAACTGCGTGGGGCCTCTCTAAATGTTTGCAAGTAGTGCCTGGACCTCTACCCTCTCAGGTGGTCCTCCAGAGGTCTAGCAGCCCTGACTCTATTTACTGAGTCTTAGGCTTCCGCCTCAGCCTGCCCAAGAGAACCTATGGAAAGTAGGGGAAAGGTCAATGGAAACAGTCTAGCTCATTCCTGGAACTGTTCCGGAATCTGGGGAAGCTGCTGGGTCCCCTGTCTCTGGCTTTGTTCAGCAAGGTCACCTGCCAGGAAGGGCAGGAGGCCAGATAGGAAAGAGTCCAAGAATGGTCTGATCTCTCTGACACTTTGTCTTTGAGGAAGTACAACTGATCCCAAGAGGCCACTCTAACCTTTATCCTTCCCCCGTTTCATGGGAAAAGGATGTGTGTGTATAGAGGCGGGGGCAGGGGTGTGTTCAGTTCTCCGCTACTGTCTCTTGTCTAGAATCTTCTTTGTTCCCACTCTTTTAAGTACACATGCTGGCATTAGGTGGGATTTAGGAGGTCAATTGTGCCCCCAACATAGACACAAACATAGTTAACCAGATTAGGTCTGGTATGTGTGTATATGCAGGGGAGAAAGGTAAAAGGAGATTTTCCAGGGTCTTTTATTTTTGTTTACTGCTAATTTCTCCCTAGCCACAATCACAGGTTACAGTGTGACTATGGGAAACCCCAGTGACGGGTCCCCTGGCCCCTCCCCCTACTCCACTCACACAATACCTCAGAGAACTAGAAAAGGAAGCACATCAATCATCCAAATTGCTCAGTAACTCTGGAATGTTCTATTTCTATTCTTGTTTCCTTCTCTGTTCTCTTGGCTCCTTCTACCTTAACACTTACTACCACACCCAAACCAGGCTTTTAAGGTGCTTTCCCTCAATGCAGTCACAGCCCCTATTCATCCTTTAGAATTGGGTCAGAAGTATCTAACATTAGATTGCCAGTCTCTATCACTTGATGCCACAGGGAATTCAGTCTGCCTACCTGAATGTGGCTGGGGAATTTCTTGAAGATTCTCCTGCATCCCATCTTTATGGCTTTCAAATGTTTAGTAAGGTCGCTATGACAGCATCGCAGCTATCTGTGCCTGCCTCCTTATCCAGTCCCTATTCTGGACACGCAGCTCGCCCGTGACTGTTGCATGTCAAGTGGCTGGAACCAATCAGTACATCTAGGGCTTCCTCGGAAACCAATCAGAGCCCAGGGAAGTGACCTCACCCAAGGGAGAACTGTGTGGGTGAGAAAGCACCTCTCAGAGCTGAGTGTCCCTAAGTCACCCCCTTCCTCCGCACCCTCCTTACTTCCTGTAAAGCAACACTGCCTACCCCCTCCCCCTCCCCACAAGAAGGGAGTGAGAGAAAGGCTAACTAAATTCCACAGAAGGGAAACTGCAACTCAGCCACAGAGCAGCTTCCGGAAGTGGAGAATAGGATATTTAGGGGGCTCCTGCTTCACAGACACACCTTTCAAAGTGGGGTCTCCAGGGCCTGGAAGAGGGCGAGTGTGCTGAAGAAGAATCAGCACTTCCCCCCTACTCCCTCCCCACACCTGGCTTTCTTGACTCTCCCCACAAAAATAGCTGTAATCATTCCTTGTAAACAAGGACAAGATCAAGGTCAAGCGTGGGAAAGTGAGGGCCTGTGCCCCTGTGAACACATGTGAACACACGTGAATCATGTCGTCCCCACTGCCTGAGGACCAGAAGCCCAGAAGCCAGCTGGTCTTCAGGGCGTGGGCTGTATACAACTCTCTCTGCGCAGCCCTGCAGATGAGCTCCTGAATGTGCCTTGGCAGAGCTAGATGGGGATTAGGTGTCCCACCATGGGGGTAGGAGGGAAGGGGCAAGGGACAGGAAGGCTGTAACCCCCAGTGTGTCACACTGGACTCTTAACAGGTGAGGAGAGAAGAATGGCTTACTAGGCATCCCCTTCATTCCTCCAGCCCTCTCCCACTAGGTTTCACTCTGGACAAAGAGACAGATAAAAACATTTTATTTAAAAATATAAAACTGGCCATATTCCTCCTAACTGCTTGCACCCCCAATTATCTCCACAAAGAACTATAAATGGGTAGGGGCATGTGCACAGCTGTCTCAGCTCTAATGACTCCAGGCCTTCTTTCGACCCTCCTTTCTCCCTTTCATACAATTAAGACATTGGTCCTCTGTCCTTTCCCCAACATATCAGAGGTGATACAATACCACAGGAGAGAGGGAGGGGAAGGGTAGAAAAGAGAGCTATCTGTTGTCACTCTCTATTCCTATCTCCAGGGACCAAACAGATTATGTGGATTCTGAGCAAATGATTTGCTTGTCCACAAAACCAAATAATAGGGGACAGTTACTCGCTGTGTCCCAAATCAAGAAAGATATGAATGTCCAGGGTATTGTTTAGAGTCCTTCTTCAGTATATAGCCTCATCCATATTGTCATCACTGTCACCCCCAAAGTCCTCTCCATTGTCAAAATATGACATGATGTAATCAGTTTCCTGAAATAGAAAGAAAGGAAGGAAGAAAGGTATGTCGGCATGCTTTCAGCATTCTCTTTCCTCCCTGTGTACCAGTCCCCTCCCCTCCCAATCACAGCATTCCAGGCCTATAGTTCACTCTGCATTCAAGCTGTAGTTCACTCTTGAGAAGAGCCTAGGGACAGGTAAAGTGGAGGACGCTATCCTTTGGAGGCACTATCTCCTTTGGCCCTCCAGCCTTCTGAAGTTGAGATCCCAGAGCCTATGAGTGGAAGAAAGGGGGCCTGACAATGAAAGGAGGTCCCCTTCACCTCTTCATGCTCTTCTTCATCATACTCCTCTTCTTCTTCCTCTTCCTTCTCTTCTTCTTCTTCTTTCTCCTCATCTTCCTCTGAAGTCACTTCTTCTTCCTTCTTCTCCAGGGTCTTATGTGAGGATGAATAGGAAGAGAAACTCAGCTCGCAGAAGGGAAAAATTGAGGCACACATGGGCCAAAGGGGAGGAATGAATCTGGCGCCCAGAAATGCACATTTCTTCCTTACCTCTAGTTTCTGTATTGTTTCCTCCTTATCTTCTGTGGTCTTAGGGGGCCTCTTGGGGAGTAGAATGGTGGTCCCTGGTGAGAGGATCAAAAGGTGAACCATCAGAGCAAACTTCCTAGATAGCTTTCTACCCCACCCTCTTGCATAGACCATGTCACTCTGCTGCCCTCATGTGGCCATCATGGCACCCAGCAACAATACTGGGTAGACTGGGTAGGTAGGAATTGGGAGGGCAGGCAAGACCACCAGCAGCCTTGGCCCTACAGCTGATGAAGGAAACCTCTCTTTTCCCTCTTTTTTCCAGATACACTCACTCTCCTTCTGTAGCTTACGCACTCGGATCTTTAGCTCCCGGGGTAGACGTCGCCAATCTAGGAATAGCAGGAATGTAGAAGTCAGCAAGACTCTGCCCTGGGGTGTCCTATGAATGATGACTCTTTTAAAGGACAGGTAAGGATCAGGGTTAAGGGTGAGGAAGGAAGGGGCTGGGTCAAAGTTGCTTGGAACAAAACTGTGGCTTGGATGCCTCCAGAGTGGGGGCCATTTAATAGGCTTTTAGGTAGAGTCTGAGAGTGTTTTGGAGCACATCTAAGGCTCCTGAATAGGGTGAAGGTGGAGACAGAGGAGGGTGGATAGGGTGGTGGCTTGTGGCTTGAGGCATCTCAAGCATTTGAAAGAAGGGAGGTCAATGAAAGGGCCCATCACCTACCAGGGTTCCAATCTATGGCGTTGTCAATCGGCCCTGACATCTGATATTTGTCTGAGTAACGCTCCACATCTGAGGGATCAGAGGTCAAGGGTCAAAGTTTTATCCTTTCAGAGCCCTAGAACAGGGTTCTTCCTGAGGTCCAGCCCTCTCAAAACTCAGAAATTGTCTTTTTCCTCACCCCAGACCCAGAGCCCAGGGGGTCAGCTTCCATGAGGACATTCAACACTCTTCTAACCTGTCCTTTTGCCACCTCAAATTACAATGTTTTTGTTATCTCCCTTAATGCAAAGGCATGGCTATATTGACTGGTAGTGTGGTACAGTGGAAAGTATACTAGAGCAAGAAACGAGGGTTTCAGTGTTCCCTTTACTCCCTGTTAATGGGACTAACTTAGGCAAGTGTTTCATCTCTCTGAACTTTAGCTTCTAGGGCTTAGTAGGAAAGCACTGGTTGTCAATACATTGAAATACTGTACTTCCACACCAGTTGGTAAATATCCACTATCCCAGACCTCCCAACTACACCCTGTTCTCCAGTCCCTCCTGGCTCCCTGACCTCTCCATGATCCACAAACCAAAGGGGTAATATTTTAATTACAGAGCTTCTCAGAGACCCCTTCTCAAGTCCTTCTGATTGGTTGGTACCTGCAATATCCAGATTGTTAAAAATTTTAATACATCTCCCCATTTATATCTGTAAAATGGGCATCTTAATACTTAACCTCCTACTTTCCAAGACTATTGTGAGACTCAAAACAAACCATGGATACCATAATGCACTTCAAATGCAGGGGTAATTACTGTGGTCTCCCCAGTTAGGCAGTGAGCTTTCTGTGCCTCTTCTGGCCTCTCTGGGCCCCAGCGGTGCTAAGTATAGGGCACTACTCATGGAAGGCACTCAGAACATGATACTAGCATTCCAACTGACCTCTCTTGGGGACAGCAGGCCGGATGAAGTAGGGGAGCTGCCTCATGGCCCCTCGAAGCTCCTGCTTCAGTGCCAGGACATATTCCCCTTCCTCTCCTGAGGGCAGAGGCACTGGACGGAACTCCAAGGGCTAAGGAGGCAGAGGCAATGGTCAATTCAGGGAGAAAATGCTGGAGTACAAATCTGGGAGGGCCTCTCCTCGCCCCACAATTCAATCCAATGCTCCCACTGAGCAGAGGACCAAGGCAAATGGGCGGAGCAACACAGCATTTTGAAAGCTGGGGAGCTGAAAACATAAAAAGTGAGGGTAGACACTTCCTTGTCTGGAAAACATCCCATATAAGTTGGGAGTATACAGACAGGGAGGGGCAAGATGAGGATGATTTTATGATGGCTCAGGAGGAATCCAGGATCATACACAGTCAGCCAGGGGCATATGGGAGTCTTGGGAAAGGAGGGGAGACACTCACAGGGAAGAGTGGAGAAGGCTGCAGAGTGGGTGGGGGCAAAGCATCCCCCTTCCCAATGCCCACAGCCTCCATGCTGAAGGTCAACTGGCCACGGCCACGACCCCGGCCCCCACCCCGGCTGGCCATGATGGAGGCGGCCTGGGGATTCAGACATCCAATAGGAAAAACCTGATAAAGACAAAAACAAAGAGAAAAAGTACAGTAGAACGGACAGGAAGCCAGGGAGGTACAAGACACTCAATCTTTTCTCCCAGAGACCTGAAAAGCCAGTTTAATTCAACAAATTTTGAGAAGGCATAGTGCCAAGCAAGGTATTTCTAAAAATATAAAATATGGATGAGACACCATTCCAAGAGGACAGATAATTGCAACATGGGGGAACTGTAGCACAAAGAGGAAGGTGACTAGACCCTGGGATAAAACTTTCCTACGCCCCTAAGTTAATTTGATGTTTATCACCATCTGCACATCTACATATGATCTTTGAATTCTTTCTCTCCCTCACTTTCCAAACCCAACCAGGCCTAAACTCAATCTAATGCACTGCATTTCAGCAAAACATTTATTAAGCATCTACCATGAAAAAGGTAGTGTGCCAGACACTGGGAGGGAACAGGAAGGAGTCATCAGTCTCACTGTCATTTGATTGGAGGGGGTGGTGTATGTGAGAAGAGCCATTACAATCAAGTTGATCTTTTTAAACACCACCTGGAAACACAGAATCTTAGAATTGGAAGGACCCATGGAGTCTTCTAGCCCAAACACCCTCCCACTACAGTACTACCCTCTGTAAGTTGTTGGTCATTCAGCTTCTGGTGGCATTTTCCTAAAGAGAGGGTGTCCATTTTCCTCCAAGGCAGCCCATTCCACTGTGATCAACTGTGATGAATTGAAAGTTCCTCCTGCTACCGTAACTGAACTTTGCCTCTTTTCATCATTTTTGAGAAGCCAGTCAGATAGCATGGGGGATAAAGAAAGTCATCAAATGAAAATGAACCTTGAAGGAAATGAAATCCCAGTAGCAGGGAAGATACCTAGCACCCAGATCTTGGCTCCTAATACGATTTTCCAATAAAAGGAATCAGGGCTTCTTGGAGAAATGGCCGATTCTAGGACTGGGGCAGGAAATATACAAGATGAGACTGAAGCATCTTGTAGTGCCAGAAAGTAAGAAAGTGCTCAAAAAAACAACACACACATTGATGGGGCTGTGTCAAAGGGGCATAAGAGTCGACTGAAAGAGCTCCCAATGGCCAAAGCCTGAACAATTTGAGCAATAAAGTAAAGTAGTATTGGATTATAACACCAAAGTATAAAATAAATATCCAAGAGACCATACTGATATAAATAAACATTTGAACAAATTAACACATGGTAGAGAAAAAACAAATTTCTTATGCAGAATTCCAAATAAATTATGTAGATTCCACCCTAAAAAGGTAGAGTGTAATTCCCCACTCCTTAAGTATGGCCTGTGTATAGGAAATTTTGTCCAAAACAATTTTGGAAAGGTGGGGGGAGGAACTTTACAGTGTAGAAACTGGACAAGCTTTACTTCAGTCAGATGACCAAGGTTTCAACATGAACAAAATTAAATCATATTGTTAGTATGTACCCTTAATATGATGTGATATCCTCTTCCCCCAAACTGATAACCCCAGTCTAATCAGGAGAAAAAAGCCAACAAATTCCAACAGAGGAGCATCCTATAATATACCTGACCAGTACTCTTCAAAACTGTCAAGGTCATCAAAAACAAGGAAAGTTCACACTTCCACTGTAAAAGAGAGAGAGCTGTCCTAGTGGTGGCCTTCATAAAAACAAAGAAAACCATTCCTTTTGTTTTCTAATTATAGAAGTAGTATATATTTATTCTAGAAAACTTGGAAAAACACAAAGGTATATATAAAAATACCTATTATTTCATGACCGTGATGTAGTAATAATCATTATTAGTATTTGCATGTATCCTTTCAATTTCATTTATGTATGTATACATACATATACATATATGTTTGTGCATGTAAGTATATGTATGTATAGACATATTCAATACATAGTAGGGCCTTGATAACTAAATGTAATGTGGTATCCTGGATGGGATCCTGGAACAGAAAAAGAGCATTAGGTAAAACTAAGGAACTCCAAATCAAGTATGGACCTTGAATAATTATAATGTATCAATATTTGTTCATTAATTATAACAAATATACCATATTAATATATGACATTAATAATAGGGGAAACTGGTGCCAGGGCATATGGAAACTTTTGGTACTATCTGCTCCATTTTTCTGTAAATCTAAAACTGTTTTAAGAAATAAATTTTCTTAATAAAAAAAGAAAGAAACTTGAGTAGCAATTCAAAATTCACAGTTTCTCAGACATTCCTTGTCTTTCAGTACAGTTTTAAGGAGTACTGGTTAGGTGTATTATAGGATGTTCCTCTGTTTGAATTTTTCTGATGTTCTTCTCTTGATTAGACTGGGGTTGTGTGTTTCGGGGAGGAAGATCACAGAGATAAAGAGCCATTTTCATCACATCATATTAAGGGTACATACTAACAATATGTTAGCTATGGAACAATAAGAGACAATATAGTATAGAATTATGATCTCTTAAATTAGTGATTTATAATATAATTCCTCCCACGGAAAGCTAAGAGGACTGGGATGGTGAGGGGAGGCTTTAGGAATCACAAGGTCTCAAGTTTGGAACAGAACTTAGACATCATGTATTCATTCATTCATTCTTTCAACAAATATTTATTGAGCATCTATCATATGCCAGACGTAATGCTAGACAATGGGGATCATATTGAATCCTCTACTTTAGACCTGCATCCTTCCTTTGGTAAACCATATTTAGTAAATTGTTATCCACCTTCAATTTAAACTTTTTAGTAAGAGAACCCCCTCTCTCACTTTGCAGGTCATTCCATTTTTGGATATTTGTTCTTCAATCAATACCCAACAAATAAAACAAGAAATACATGGCTCAACAAAATGCACTCCACTAAAGATTAGTTAGGGGGGAAAAAGATTTTAAAATATGTACAAGGTAATCTATTTTGTCAAACACATACACCCACCCAGATATATGAATTAAAAAGTTGTTCTTGAAGGATATACAACAAAAATTAACATTGGTTAATCGGAGGTGATGGGTTTTTGGTTTTTTTTGATGATGTGTATTTTATGGGGGTTTTTTTTTCTGTACTGAATAGGTGCTGCTTTTGTAATAAGAGAAAAATATTCATTAAAAAAATTAAAAATATAGTAAAACAGCATAGTAGATGAGATTAACAATATGTAACAGGAAGGAGAGGTGGGAAAATGTGTGCCTGAGGAATTTGGAAAGTTTCAAGTCCAAGCGCCAAGAAAAATGTCAGGAAAAGATGGCTGTTAGTTAATAGATTAAACTGTGATCTGACTTAAAGAACACATTAGAGGAGAGAGGATGTCTTACGGACACTAGAGAAGTAGTAAGAATTTGCCACCATGTCTTCAGGCCCTTTCAAGGGAAAAGACACTAACTAGCCGGCTTAGGTGTCTTTCCACCTGATAGATACAGTTCTAGCAGTGGAGACAGGAGCTGTTTTGATTGCAAAGCAGTGAGGAGTTAAGAAAAAGCCATGAGCTTTAAGGTTAGACAAATCTAACTGCATTTCCACATACTAACCAAGTGACCCTCAAGGATGTGGGGTAAAAAGAAGAAGACAAAAGTTTAGTTAATTAAGGCACTCAACTGGTGGTTGGGAAACTGTAAACTATCTGTACCCCACTCAGCTCAGGAATCTACAATGAGTCTCTTCTATTTAAGATTGTGATTGAGTCTAGATTCTTGAAGATGTTTAAGGTTTCCCATAACCTGGTCCCAGACTGCTCCTCCGTAAACATCAACCCTCCCTAGTGTTTACCCCTGTACTCTCCTTCCCCTGCGAACAACAACATCTTATATACATTACACTCATTCCCAATTAAGCATAACTGTGTGATGTGGTAGAAGTTACTATGACTCAGGTTTCAACAGAACATACAGAAAAACAGTTACAACAAATTTAAGAAAGGCAGTACATGCAGTGGTTAAGAACAGGGATTTGAATCCCAGTTCAGCCATTTTCTAGCTATACAACCTTCAGCAATTTATTTAATAACTGTAAACCTGTTTCCTTATCTGTAAAAGGGGAATAATAATAATTTAAAAACCATCTAAATTCACTCAGTGAATACTTAACTGAGTTCTTATTAAGTGCCAGGCACTGTTCTAAGTGCTAGGGATGTATCAGTGAGCAAAATGGACAAAAAACTCCTGCATCCATGGAGTTTAAATGGAGCTTACATTCTAGTGGCGTTCTCAGTATACAGATGTTTCAAACCATGAGACTGGGTGAGATTCCTAAAGGAGTGGATGTGAAGAGAGAAAAGAAGAGATCCACGGACTGAGGCCTGGAGCACTCTAACGTTTACAGTTTGCTATATTTGTAATAAATTAGACAAGGAGTTAACACTCATATTAGAATTCATGGAAATCCAAACGAAAAAAAAATCATCCCAATAGAATAAATGTGCAAAAATCATTAATAGAATAAATGTGCAAATAGGCAATTAAGAAAAGAATAGCCAATAAAACCATTCTTTACCTATCAAATTGACAAAGATTTAAAAAATAATCAGGCTGCCATGGGTTTTTTTGAGATGGACACTCTCATACCTTACTGGAAGGACTATGAACACAGTCTTTTGGGGGAGCAATTTGACCACTTGAATCTACAGCCTTTTAAAAGTTCATATCCTCAACCCAGTAATCCCACTTTAAACACTTATCCTAAAGAAATCATCAGATATATAGTCAGAGATATAAGTAAAAGCATGTTTATCAAAGAGCTATCCATGGTAGCACAAATTCTGAAATAACCTAAATGGTCCAACAAAAAAATGAATGGTTAAAAAAAAAATCAAACATCCATCTTAGACTATTATGTAGACATAATAATTATTTCAAATAATATTTAAAGGCAGAAAAATGTTCACAATATAATGTAAAGTGGGGGAAGCATCATATAAAGTTGTATTTGTTGTATGGCCCTATGTGTGTAATATATACACAAACACACAGATGTATACATATGTATACAAGCAGAAAGTAAATTGAAAGGATACATATTAAAATAATAACACTATATCACGGTCATGAAATAATAGATATTTTATATCTTTATGTATTTCCAAGTTTTCTAGGATAAATGTATATTACTTCTATAATCAGAAAACAAAAGGGATGATTTTCTTTATCTTTAAGAATGTTACCACTAGGACAGCTCTTCCTCTTTTACAGTGGAAATGTGGAATGCATTTTGTTGAGCCACGTATTTGTTTTATTTGTTAGATATTGATTGAAGAACAAAGTGAGATAGGAAGTTCTCTTACTAAGAAGTTTAAACTGAAGCTGGATAACCATTTACTAAATATGGTTTATCAAAGGAAGGATGCAGGTCTAAAGTAGAGGATTCACTATGATCCCCATTGTCTAGCATTATGTCTGGCATATAGTAGATGCTCAATAAATATTTGCTTAAAAATGAATGAATGAATGAATACATGATTTCTAAGGTCTGTTCCAAACTTAAGACTTTGTGATTCCTAAAGCCTCCCCTCACCATCCCAGTCCTCTTAGCTTTCTCCCTTCTCTGGACTGTGGGAGCAATTATATTATGAACCACTAATTTAAGAGGTCATAATTATATACTGTATTGTATTTTGTTTTATCTTTTATTAATTTTTCCCTAATTACATCAGGAGTTTAAATTCTTCCTCCCCAATCAATTCCATCCAATTAACCTTTATTGGGCACTGTGTATTAAATATTAGAACCTGCCCTACAAAACCTTATATTCTAAAAAGAACAGAAACATTAAAGAGGGATTGAGCACTAAGTGCTCCAACAGAGGTATGCCTAAAATGTTATCGTCAGACTGGGGAACAATTAATTCTGCAAAAAAAGGTGATCCAGGAAAGCTACAGGTAAAGGTAACATTTCATCAGAGTCTTGATAAATAACAGGAGTTTATCAGGCTCTTAATAGTAATAGATTTAGGGGAAGCTGACGCCATAGCAAAGAGTCAGAGGTACCAGAGGGAGTCTTTCACTTTCTCCTTTAATATATCTCCCCTTTGCGCGAAAGAAAACTACGGTTCTCTGGTATACAATCAACAGAGCAATGGGAGCCCAGAGGAAAAGGGTAGGCAACTAGAAGGGGGGTGATCCAACAGGCTGCCGGAAAGCGTTGTCTATCTATCTAGCAGCTTGGCCCTGGTGAACTAGTTCGGAAGGTGTGGAACGGAACCAGGTCAGAGCCACCAAGTCGGGGCCTTACCTGCTGCCCCTCCCCCACGCGGAAAACACGCCGCAGCCAACTTGAAATTTGCTGGTCTTCCTCAAGCGGTTGGCGTTCTAGGTCCGCCTCCCAGAGCTCCCCATTGGTGAGTTCTCCCGGCCAATCTTGGAGAAGCCGAGGAGGGAGGTCCGCCCACTTGAAGCCGAGGAGGGGAGGGAGGGAGAGAGTTCGCCGGAACTCAGGCTAGAGAAGCCGGGTGAGGAGAGAGATGGAGTTGCAGAATCAACCAGGGGTCAGTCATTTCACACCTCATCTCAGATGGAGGATCCCCCTGGCTAGCGACAGCTCACAGAGGGAACCTGACTCTCACATCTCACCGAGGGACTCTGTTGAGGGAGCTTCCACAGAGAAATGAACCTCTGTGAAACCTGCTTTTTAGGGGTCGTTCTTTTTGTGATTCTGTCTTCGCACTGGGCCTCTCCTCCGTTACTCCAACCTTCCCTTCGATCCTGCACTGCCTCCCTCCAGCACCACCAATGACTATTTCTTTTCTAGAAAAATATTTTCCTGTGGGTTGCTGCCATGTCCGTGAGAAGATGGAAAGAGGGTTTGGGAAAGGAAGGATTAGGAATCAGATAACCAGAGTTGAGGAGACAGGGAAAGAATCCAGTGTTTCCTGCATTTCCCACTGCCTTCCAGCTCCTCCTAGCCCTTGGTAAAAGGGGGCACGGTGGGAGGAGGAGTCCCACTTTCGCAAAAAACAAGCAGAGGGAAAGAGTTTAGAGTAGAGATAGAAGTTAGTCAAGAACTAAGGAGTAGATATAGGAGTTAGTCAAGAGCAATAACCCAGACATCAGAGAAAATGGCCCTGGGAGTGAAGCCTCTGGACTGGGAAGGCTGTAGGTGGAGTGGCAAGCACCAAGTCTTTGGAATAGGACAGAAACAGAGCTGTGAGGCTCTGGAGAACTTGCTTAACTTTACTAAGTCTCAGTTTCTTCATCTATAACAAGAAAATAATTCCTACTTTATAGTGTTGTTGTGAGGATTGGAGATAATGTATGTAAAGTACTTGGCACATGGTTGGTTTCCAATAAATGGCAGCTAGTAAAAATGGGTAGCTTCCCTGCAAATATTTCTCTCTCCCCCTTCTCCAGGAACATTGTATCTTGCATCTGGTGGCCTCCAGCCTCTGAATTACCTCAGGTGAGTTTTCCAAATCCTTAGGATTTTTTTCTCACTCCCCCTCCCACTCCCCCTGATGCCTTCCAGCTGGACACAAACTCATTCCTAAAATATGCAGATGGAAGCTATGGTAACCATGGAGACAGGGCAGATGGTGAGGAGAGGCAGAGACAGACAGTGAGAGAAACCGACTGCTACAGACAGGGAGAAGAAGACTTTAAGGAGCGATTCAAACAGAGACCTTTAAGTGAGATGGAAAAATAATGAGTCTAAGCAAGACTGAGAGTAAAGAGATGCAATGAGAGAGGATGTGTTACAAGGTTCACTCTTCTCTGCCCCTTTTCTATCTCTCTCCTTCCCACCCTTCCAAGAGTATGGAGAGGAGACAACTGGGAATGCCCCTTGCTGTATCTAAAAATGACCCCAGATATCCAACCTCCTCATACTTATCTAAGAGGTCTGTACAAGGGAGCTGAGGTCCAAGTTTATTTGTGGTACATGTTCCGTTTTGGGGGAGGTGGAATGAAGATGTATCGCTGTGTGACTCCAGCTCCCCCTGACATTTAAACTACGAGAAGGCAGCCACAACTCTTGCCTCTCTCTGCACAGTAAGGACTCCGGCTGTGGATCGCCATCGCCTCTCTCCACCCCTCTGCACAGTGTGCCATGTGCTGTGTGTGGCAGGTCAGATCTGGCGCACAGGCGCGCATCAACACACCAAGCTCGGAGAATGGGTATCTGCTGAAGCTCAACGAAGAACTAGGATGGTCCCAGTCTGGGTCGCGGAGGAGTCTCCTAAGGAACACTTAGGTTTGTTGTGACTGAGGGGAGGTCGGCTAAGCAAGGGAAGTCAGGATTGGAGCCTCTAGCTTTTGAGGGTTTATGTGTGCATGGGTGGGGTAACGGTTTGGTGCCCGACGCCCCCACCCTCAGAGACTAGGCTATAAATAGAGAGGCAGAGCTCCGCCCCCCCCCCCCCGCTTCTCTCCTCCCGAGCCGGCGCTGTGCCCGGGGCGCACCGGGAGGAGGGACCAGGATTCTGTGCCCGGGCGCAGATACTGACACCCAGGGAATCCGGGTGCCCACCCCCACGCCATGTGGGCCCCCAGGAACCCGGCTCCGCCACCCCAGCTGCCCCGTGGCCCTGGCCTCAGTCCTGGCCCGGAGGAGATTCTGCGGACTTACAGGTATCTATTTGGGTGCACAACCTGGGAAGGGGAAAGAGCAAGGAGTGATGGGGAATGTAGCAGGGGCAAAAGAAACCCGCAATTCTCCCCCCACCCGTTTTAGGTCCCAAACGCAAGCTGCCTCCCTCCCCCCATTCAGTTTGTGGGGCTGTGGCAACCTAAAAGAGGTTAGGAATGGGACTGTGTGTGAACGTATGGGTGCATGTATGTCGGGGGGTGGCGTTCAGCATCCTAGGAAGGGGGATTCCAAGTACGGATAAGAAAAGGGGGATGCTGGAAAGGTCTGATAAGCCGTGGGGTGAGGGTGGCGGTGCGGATATCCCTGCGCGTGCACGTACGCATTTGCACTGGCGCTCGTCCTTCAGTGCGGGTGCACCCTTCCCACCTCCTCAGGCATGCGCTGGGGGGATGGGGGCGGCTCAAGGCAGGAGTTAGATGAAGGACTGTGTGCAGTGCCGGGGAGGTCTCCCCCGCCCCACGCCGGTCCTTCCACCAGTGCCTCAGTTTCCCTGCCTGAATCAGTAAATAAGATCTTTCTCTTTTTTGCAGGGATTGGCTTCGCCACTGAGCCTTCGGGCCTCTGCCAGCCACCACCCCCACTCCCCTAGCCATCCTCGGCAGGTCCCAGTCCCGGCTCCATCGGTGCTTTCGCCCCAGCGGCAGCTATGCTGCACACCGAGGGCCACGCTCTTCTCCGGGCTGTGGGTCAGGGTAAGCTACGCTTGGCCCGTTTGCTTCTGGAGGGGGGCGCCTACGTGAATGAGGGTGATGCCCAAGGGGAGACTGCGCTAATGGCGGCCTGTCGGGCCCGCTACGACGACCCCCAGAACAAGGCGCGCATGGTACGCTACCTTCTGGAGCAAGGCGCGGACCCCAACATCGCAGATCGCCTAGGGCGCACGGCGCTTATGCACGCTTGCGCCGGCGGCGGGGGCGCAGCGGTGGCCTCCCTGCTCCTTGCCCATGGCGCAGACCCTTCAGTCCGAGATCACGCTGGCGCCTCGGCGCTTGTCCACGCCCTGGACCGCGGGGATCGCGAGACCCTTGCCACGCTGCTGGACGCCTGTAAAGCCAAGGGCACGGAGGTCATCATCATCACCACCGACACCTCGCCCTCGGGCACCAAGAAGACCCGGCAGTATCTCAATTCCCCACCGTCCCCGGGGGTGGAGGACCCCGCTCCCGCTCATCCTAGCCCGGGGGTCTGCACGTCGCCTTCGGAAATCCAACTGCAGACTGCAGGAGTAGGAGGACAGGGATTGTTATCCCCTCGCGCCCAGGAAGAAGAGGAGAAGCGGGACGTATTTGAATTCCCTCTTCCTAAGCCCCCCGATGACCCCTCCCCTTCTGAGCCACTCCCCAAACCACCCCGTCATCCTCCGAAACCACTCAAAAGGCTCAACTCCGAGCCTTGGGGCCTAGTGGCCCCTCCTCAACCGGTCCCTCCTGCCGAAGGGAGGCCGGGGATTGAGCGCCTGACCACCGAATTCAACGGCCTGACCCTGACAGGTCGACCGCGTCTTTCCAGACGTCATAGCACTGAAGGCCCAGAGGACCCGCCCCCGTGGGCGGAGAAAGTGACGGGTGGGGGTCCTCTCTCGCGCCGAAACACAGCGCCAGAAGCTCAGGAGCCTGGTCCCCCTTCAGGACTGAGGCAGAAACTGAGCCGCATGGAGCCGGTGGAGCTCGATATCCCCGGAAATCTTTGCCCCGACTCGCCGGAGTGCAGCCGCCCATCCCTGGAGCGCCGCAGATACAGCGCCTCCCCGCTGACCCTCCCTCCAGCCGGCTCTGTTCCCTCCCCGCGCCAGTCCCAGGAGAGTCTGCCTGGGGCTGTGTCTCCGCTGAGCGGGCGGAGGCGGAGTCCGGGGTTGCTGGAGCGGAGGGGCTCGGGGACGTTGCTTCTGGACCACATCGCGCAAACACGGCCTGGTTTCCTGCCCCCGCTCAATGTCAGCCCCCACCCTCCCATCCCTGACATTCGCCCCCAACCCGGAGGTCGGGCGCCCTCGCTGCCCGCCCCTCCCCAGGCGGGGGCGCCAGGCTCTCCCAGGACCAAGCGCAAGTTGGTGAGGCGCCACTCCATGCAGACTGAGCAGATCCGCCTGCTAGGGGGCTTCCAGAGTCTAGGCGGGCCAGGGGAGCCTGGGCGCTGAGAGGAGTGAGAGGAGCCAAGGAGGGTGGGAATCAAGACCTTGGGAAGGGTAGAGGAACCAGCTCACACACACACCTCGGACATAGGGGTCTGTTGCATGTGCTCATGGGCTCGGTGCACGCACACATGGGTAAACATGTGTCTACAAGCACAGTACTCGTACTTGCAGGGAAGGGTAAGTACTCTTATTTATTGGTCATATAGACACATGCACTCATGCCCTGGCCACTTCACATGCATATGGGAATTACTCACACACAGGACCATTTGTGCTAGGGCCCCAAAAGGGTCCCAAGCTCACTCGCATTTGTTCAGAAGCGTTAGGGAGCCCCTACTTATGGGTAGTCTCCAATCTCTTTGACCTCCTGCAATAGTAATCCCTTGCTTTCCATGTATGCCCTGCAACACAGCCCGCTCATGATTTTGGACACTCTACCCTCTTCGTGAATATCCCACCCCATTCTGCAGGTCTTGCTTGTCTCTCCAGGCTTGGCTCCTTGTTCACACCCTGCTTCCAGCCCTAACCACTTTTCAGGATATCTTCTTCACTCTCCTTGGGAATTTCCTGCAGCAATCCCCAGCCTCAGTTCTGCTGCTGCCCTTCCTGCTCTCAGCTTTACTTCTCAGCTTCCTGCTTTTTCTTCCCATCCTGTTCCCCCAACCAATACAACAGGTTGTCTCATTTTTCCAGGAGGTGGGTCATGGGCTCAAAGCTGCTGTTCTGTCTGTCTGAGCTTATGAACACCCCCACAGGTAGAAGTGGGGAGTAACCCTAAATCACTCCTCTCTCCACTCGACATATCAAATAAATGTGTTCAGAAGTCTCTGTTTTGTCACTTCTGCTGGGGGTGGAGGGTGTGGGGAATGAGGAATAGGGAGGGAGGGTGATGCTAACTATAGCTATAATGATCTAGGGGATACTTCGAGGTTCCAGCCACCTTCTTTCCAGGAGACCAACTGTGGTTGTAGAAGAAAAGGCAAGTGTCCCATGTCCTGAAGGTTTTAAGCCATCTGATAGGTTTTCATTTCCCTCAGTCTCCCCTATGTCCATCCTCAAATTCTTTAACTTAAGATTCCTACAAAGAATCCCTCCCTCCACCATCAGCAGATATATCCCAATAGATTAACTGTCCCTCTTTCAAGCTTCCTATGTCTTGACCACTCACAGTTTTTCCTTGGGGGCCTAACTTTTATCTCACCAGGTGCATTTCATCCATTTTCTTCTACTTCTTGCTTCTGTTTCCCCATCCTTGAGTTCTGAGCCACTGTAGGGTGGACAGAGAGAGAGAGAGAGGAATCGTATAATCTCGCCTAGGTAAAAATGGTATGATAGTCAACGGACAAAGAGGGTGTGTGTGTGTGTGTGTGTGTGTGTGTGTGCGCGTGCGTGCGTGTAAGAGTAATTGGAGGAACCCAGCCTGACAGGTACCTGTGAACGAAGGTACCTGTCTTAATCTGTCCCCCTGGACCTTTCAGCTTGCTGGTTTTCTTCCTATAATCTAACTCTTCCTTGCTCTAATGAGAGGTATGGGAGCAACCCATTCTACTCTTTCTTACTCCCTCCCTAAACTTAGAATAGGTGAAATCAGAAAATGACCCAACGATGTGGTATAACGAAAAGGTTAAAATATTGGAGATCAGAAGATCTATGTCTGAACCCTCCTTTGCCATCTCCTGGCTATTTAATTTTGGACAATTTATCTAGCCTCTCTGTCAGTTTCCTTATCCGTAAAATAATAAAGTCTAGTTAGTGATTGTGACTATTAGATAAGACAGTGCACTAAAGTACATTGTATAGTGTCTGACAAACAGTAAGTATATGCTCATTAAATGCCAGTATCTTTCCTTGCTTTAGCTCCACCACCAATTGCATGTGATCTTGGACAAGTCACGTCACTTCTCTGAGCCAGTTTCCTCATTTACATCTGTAAAATGAAGTGGTCGGACAAAGGCTCTCTAAGAATCCTCCCACTCTGTCTACAGTTCTCCCCAGCCATGCATCCAGGCCTTTTTTTTTTTTTTTTTTTTTGCCTCTAGCCTCGGCCCTGGGGTCTGGCCCGCTTTCTAGTACTCCCCACAGGACTCCCAAAGACGCGCCCAAGCTAAGCTTCTCCCGTATAGAGGATATCGCTTTTTCTCTTTGTAATTGGTTGCTCAGAACCTCCGCCCTCCTCAGTAATTTGCCTATGGGAGCCAGCTCCCGCCCCCTCTCTGGTGATTGGCATAAGACCTGGCTTACCCCCGCCCCCGCTTGACTGACGGCTGGGCTCCGGCACCTCCTTCAGTCCCTGGGTGCTCGCTGGCGGGGGAGGCTGGGACCGTTAGCTCGCCAGGCTGGCAGGCTTTGGGCCGCTACTCCACTGGCGGTCGGGATGGAGACCTTGCGAGCGCAGCGGCTGCAGCCTGGAGTGGGCACCAGCGGGAGGGGCACTCTGCGAGCGCTTCGGCCCGGAGTGACTGGGGCCGCTGCCGCCACCGCCACACCCCAGGCGGGCCCCCCGCCGGCCCCGCCGCCTCCCGCACCGCCCCCGCCGCCTCTGCTCCTGTCCGGGGCCGCCGGGCTGCCGCTGCCCCCCGGCGCCGCCGGCAGCCCCGCAGTGCTGCGGGAGGCCGTGGAGGCCGTGGTGAGGAGCTTCGCCAAACACACGCAGGGCTATGGCCGAGGTGAGTCTGCGGGGTCTGGCCTCCTGCGGGACACCCTCTCTGTAAGGGAGCTTTGCTCCCACAGTCCTTTGGATCGCTTTTCCTGGCGCAGAGCCTTCACATGCATTTCCTTTTGGGGAGTTTCCTTCTGGGCTATACACACACACACACACACACACACACACACAGACTCGCACACGCACAGACGCACACATTCATACACACGTTTAAGCCTCCCACCCCTCCCCTTTATTGACTTACTACTATGTTCTCCAGGGATCCCTTTTTACAGATATAACCCTCTTTTCTATCTAACCTTTTCTCCTTTAGAAATGGAATTCCTCCTGTAGCTTAATGCCTTAACATCTCTCTGCCTTTAGTCCCCGTTGTGTGGGATCCTATCCTTTATCTCAGATCCAAGACGTTTCTCATCCATATCCTCTCAATCTTTCTTCTGTGATCTCAGCAATTCCTGGGCTCCCTGATAATTTACTCCATCTCCTTAACCTTGACTTTTAAATTCTTTTCTTACTTATGTCACTCTGAGATTTCCAATGCAACTTCAGATTTGCTGGGGAATTAGGCAGTGCTTTCACAAGTTCGCTATAATTGTGCCTTTAAATCTGGACCCATACCATTGAGCCCACACCAGCTTCCTGTGACTTAATACCTCTTTGGTGTCTTTTTAAGTATGGAGCCTCACAACTCCAGCCTCTCTGTCTGGCTGGCTCTGTTTTCCTGGCCCTTGCCCAGGAACTGAGGATAAATCCCAGGCCTTGGCTCTCTCAATGTTAAGTTCAGTGGAAATGAGCCAGGCAGAAACCCTATTTCCATTAGAAATCTTCATCTTAAAGATGTCTAATTTCCAGGGTTTCTAAAAAGGGGGATGTGAGAATTTTCTTTGTTGTTTTTGTTTAACCAATGCAGAATTTCCTGAGTTCGAGTTCCAGATTTATAGTGTAACAAGAAATATATAGTGAGCGGTGTGGGATACAGAATTCAGGTCTGGAATTTCCGAGACATCACTTCTCTCTGCTTGGCTGGGTCCTGCCTGACCTGGAAGTGACTGTATCTTTAATTTTCTAGTTTAACATTAATACAGAGAAAGGTTGTGGGGCTTTCTCTATAGATAGTAATGACTTTTTTTTTTTTTTCTCCCTGAGAAAGTGCAGTGAAAAGAGCACACACACAGGCTTTGGAGTCAGACTAGTCTGGATTAAATCCCAGATTAAATCTCTGTCACTTGCCAGCTGTGTCTCTGTGGAAGCGACTTAACCTCACTGAGCTTCAGTTTCCTCAAGAATTATGATGTGGACTAAATGAGATATTGCACCTGACACTTAATGGGTACTTTAAAAAATGTTAAGTATTCTCTCAAATTTATTGGTTCATATTTCTTTGGGAAGAACACATCATTTTCTCTCATTGTTCAATCCTAACAGTGTAAAACCAATGATGCCTATGAAAACAGATTTTTAGATCCATTTTGCTTTATATGCGCAATGATACATTTCCCATCAGTTTCCCTTTGTTCTTCAGCATTCTGAACTCCTACCACGGGGCAGTGACTCTGCTAGGTGCTGGGAATGCAAATGCACATGATCCTGAAATTCATGATGAGGGAATATAACTGTTTTTCTAGTGTAATTCCTAGACTTAACAGAGCAATGTAATGGAATTGCCATTAGCTATTGTCGTGTTGCTTCAGGTCTCTTTTAAGTCGAGACCAAGGGAAGGTCTTTGCCTCTGGGCATAGGAGTAGCCAGGAGTGGGCACCCTAAATCTGAAGACTTCTTCTTAGAAACTTATAGGTGTTTATTAAAATTGTAGAGGAGTGACAGTTTTCTTGTCTGGGTTACCTGGAGAGGCTCTTGTCTAAACTGAGCATCCTGTCAAAGCTTTTTCATTTCCTTAGAAAGGATGAGGGAACAAGGGGATTGTACTGACCAAGAGCAATCAGTCAGGATTCAGACTCTCCAGCAATTCTCCCCTCCAACCTCCCTACCTCCCACCACAGTCCTTCTCATTATTCTTGAGTTTCTCATTTCCAGTCTGGGTGTCCAGCCAGTACTTTGGGAAAGTTTGGCAGATAGTTTAGCTTCAGGCAAGTGGAATCTCTGTTGATTTGGCTCAGAAGTCCTTCACCACATGGAATCACTTATTCTGCTTCAATTAATAGGTAAAGCTGCCATTGGCATATGTCCACATACCTTTGTGACTGATGGCATGGTATTTGGGGGCTGGCTCTATTCCCCTGAATATAATTTACTTTAGTCTTTGCCCAGACCAGTCCTCAATCCAGCAATGCTTTACTGCATCATCTTCAATTCAGATCTTTCATCATCTTCTTCCTGACTGCTCTAAATTCACCTTTTCCAGGCATGGTCTTTAGATTTACCTGACTCATGTAGGATCTCAGCATTTATTTTTTAAAATTCTTCTGTTATTTCACTTGTTTGTCCTATATCTCTCCCCGCAGTCCCTGCCCAAGATACACACCTAGCTCAGTATGCTACAGGATCTTAATCAGTCTATAGTGCATAGGATTTGGAATCAGAGAACCTGGCCCTGTCAAATAATGGCTGTGTGATCTTGAATAAATTACTTTATCTCTCTAGGCCTCATCTGTTCCATTCATTCATTTAACGAATATTTATTGATCACCAGTAGTGAACAAGACAGGCACTCAGTCCCTATCTTCATGGAGCTCACAGTGCACTTTATAGAGCCTCTGTGAGGATTAATGGTGCAATAAAACAGGATAGTACAACAGAAAGAAGGTTGGTTTTGGAGGCAAACAAACCTTGGTTCTAAATCCTGGTTCTGCCACTGTGGCCTGTTCCTTAGCTTGTTCACCATTTGTGCAATAGGTATTATAATACCTATTTTAGTAGTTCTGCATGGATTAAATGAGATAATGTAAAGCACACAGTACATAGTTAGTACTCAATGAGTGGCTGCTATTATTATGCATGTGGATATGCTTTGATAACTGTGCATTTGATAGGTATTGTTAGCATTACCGTTTCCTTTGTCCCTTTTTCCGCATGGCATATAGACCCCTTCTTCTAATGGCTGACAGCTGGTAGTCTCTAAGCTGGCACGATTGCCTGAATGACCAAGTCACTTTCCTTGCTCTGTTACTTCTGTGTTGCCCTCTTCAAACCTATCTATTTTAAAATTATTGCTGTCCCTTTATATCACAATATGGTTACATGATTGGAAATTCTGCCCAGCCTCTCCACTAGGCTGAACAAATGAATCTTGTGTGGTATTTTCTGTTTAGTTTTTCCTTTCCCTCAGAATCACAGACAGCTTCTTTGTTGTAAGTGACTATGTAGTTAAAATGATTGATCTGAATGTTTCTAATTTTTGGAATGTTGGATTAGACCCTGTATTAGTTTCCTGTGGCTGTTGTAACAAATTATCACGAAGTTGGCTTAAAACAACAGAAATTTATTCTCTCACAGTTCTGGAGTCCAGCAGTTCAAAATCAGTATCACTGGACCAAAGTCAAGGTGTCACAGCAGGTCTGTGCACCCTCCAGAGGCTCTAGGGGAGAATCTGCTTCCTTGCCTCTTCCGGCTTCTGGGGGCTGCCAGCATTCCTTGGCTTGTGACTGCATCATTCCAATTTCTGCCTCCATGTTCATGCTGCCTTCTCCTCTTCTGTGTTTCATCAAGTCTCCTTCCCTAAGGACACCTGTGATTACATTTAGGGCCCACCGAAAATCCACGATAATTTCCCCATCTCAGATCCCTAACTTAATCACGTCTGCAAAATCGTTGCCACATAAGGTAACATTTACAGGTTCCAAGGATTAGGACATGGACATCTTGGCAGGGGCATTATTCAGCTTACCATAGTCCTCTCCCAAAGTCACATCACTTTTCAATCCTTCCCTTCCATCCCTTCCATCCCTTCCAGAGACTATGCACTGTGGGCTATTCAGGGATACCTTCTACAAATTGAAATAGGAAATGTCAGATGAAATATTGTTAACCAGCTTCCCTATCTTCATAATAATGTGAATTAAGCCAGGCCAGACTATTCTCACCATCCTGTATGATCAGAGAGAACCTTCTCACTCACCTCTCAATTTCATTATCTGTTTATTATCTATTTATCCTTGCTGCTCCACTACAAGATTGTATTTATTTTTATAAATTTTTATTATAGTTTCATGTGTTGTTTTATTTTATTTTTTAAAAAATATTTATTTATTTAGCTGCGCTGGGTCTTAGTTGCAGCAAGCGGCATCTTCATTGCAGCATGCAGGCTTTTAGTTGCAGCATGCAGGATCTAGTTCCCTGACCAGGGATCAAACCCAGGCCCCCTGCATTGGGAGCACGGAGTCTTAACCACTGGACCACGAGGGAAGTCCCCATGTGTTGTTTTAATGTATTTACTCTGGTGGATATACAATCTGTCTGTCTTACCTCTTAGACATTCATCTAATATTTTATCTCCTAAGGAAAAACCAAGAGTATTATATTTCTTGTTGTTGTTCAACATTATGGTACAAGCAATTAAATATTCCTCACTATCTTGGTCTTTCATGTCCCTTTCAGCCCAGCATCCATCAGTGACTTCCAAAAATTAATTGTAGCTGTCAGATATGTATGTCTCAGTAATTGCTACCCTCCTACCTCACTGTCCCTTTAACCATCCGTATGTAAACCATTATATCCATGATTCCTCACTGAAAATCTGATCAAAACTATGAACACCCTCCCTACACCCACACACACACAAATACTCATACGCACGCACACACACACACAGACACACACACACATGCTTAATTTTACTTAGAGTTTTAGGGGACTTGTGAACCCCCACGAAGCTCAACCATGGACTGGACCTTGGACCCTGGGTTAAGATTCCCAAATTGGAAAAAACATTGGCATCAGAATTTCTACATTCATGCCCCAATTTTGCCACAGCTATGTGACCTCAACCAAGTCATTTCTTAGCCTGAGTTGGACTAGATAATCTCTAAAGTCCCTTTCAGCTCTAGAAATGAATGAGTCTTATGAGCATTTTCAAATGCAGATCACAATTCATTGCTTTTTTCCTGATCACTTTGCCTAGTTCCTCGTTTCATACTCACATTTCTGAAATAAGACTCCCTGTTTCTTTTGGCTTTGAGTAATCATTAAAAAATCGTCCTGTACTCTGTGCCAAAAGGGATTTAACTGGATATGGACTGGACATATGCTTTTTAATACGACCTTCCCCATTATAGCAGTCTCCTCCCCTTCCTCTTTATTTCAATATTGTCCCTGTTGTTTGCACGTCAGGAGAGCTGTCACCCAGCACATTGTGCTAAATTGTCTCAAAGAGGGAACTGGGCCTGAAAAGATCTCAATGAAAAGAACAAGGGTGGCTAAGCTTTCTGGGCAGCAGTGACCTCTGAAGAGCCTCTGCTAAAACCAAGGGTGGGAAAAAGAGAGTTTTCTTTTCATGCTGTCTTTTAATGGAAGAATGAACATTTTAAAAAGTCAGTTAAATGTAGAGTATTAGTGAAGAGCTTATACTGCTTTTCAAACCCTGGCTGGTACATGGAGTGCTTGCTTCAGTTGCAGAGCAGGTAAGATAAGTTATTATTGGCCACTAGCTTTTGAACACCTTCCTGGCAGGGAATGTATGTTATTCATCTTTGCATCTCTAATGCCTAGAATAGAGCTATGCACCTATTAAGTGCTCAAATTTTTGTTTGATGTGTGTGTGGCAGCCATGAAAACGTGTTTAATATCTCCTGCTGCAGGGAGCATAATTGACTGACAGCCTTAAACTGCTGTCCCCTCTGAGTTCATCACCACATTTGCACTGAGGCCACACATCCTGCAGGCTGCTCCCAGTCAATGACTGAGCACCGCAGGGGTACTAACTCAGGCACATCCTAGTGAGATGTGGGATTCCTTTGGCTTGAGGACTTCCTACTGGCCTGGCCAAACCTTTCTTGGAACGGTGCTGCAGTCTGAGACTCACATATCCAAACTTCCTGCCTTCCCTTTCTCCTTCCACAGGTGTCAGGCCTAGAACATGGTCTGAAGGCTCTCCCTTCTCCTACTTCCTCCCCAGTAAATCTCTTGCATGTCTGTCCCATTTCGGTGTCTTCTCCTTGTCAGATCTTAACTAATGTAGTATAATAGAATTAACGAGTCCTTGTTGTAACTAAGAGTAGAGAGCGGTCATGTTGGAAGATACTGGAGAACGTGTGTGATGATTTTTTATTACGAGGCTTTAGTTAAAGCCGTTTGAAATGTTTGGAACCTTAGAGTCAAAGAGATCCTTTCCAAAAACAAACTGATTTTATCCCTCCTTCCATTTAAAACCCTTCAATAGATTTCCATTGCTCCTAGGATAAAGCTAATATTCTAACATGACCCACCAGGTCTGACCTGATCTGGTCCCTGCTTTTTTTTTTTTTTTTTTTTTTTGCAGCCTCACCTTGCATTTGTACTACCCCTCACTCTCTCTTTTCTGGCCACACTAGTCCCTTTTTTCACCATATTTCCTGCTGCTGCAGAGACATCATACATGCTATTCCTTCTGCTCAGAGCGCTATTCTCTCACCTTTTTGCCTAGGGAATTCATACTTATATCTGATCTTGAATATTACCTTGTCAGGGAAGCTTTCTTTGACCTTCTTAATTAGTCAGATGCTCCTACATTTACCACCATTTACCACTCCTTTATAGCACTTATCACTGTTGCAATTTTTCATTTGTATGAGATTATATAGTTGGTTAATCTCTCTCTCCCTCTTTAGACTGTAAGTGCATAGGAAAAGGAACAGTGTATGGTTTTGCTCACTATTGTAGCCTAGCACCCAGCACACAGTCTAGCACAGAGTAGGTACTCAATACATATTTGTGGAATAATTGAATCCAAGTATTGGGCGATGAAGGGAACTGTTCTGGAATTTCTAGAATACAGTGTCAAGTCTGGAGTTTGATTTTACCCTATGTACAACTAACAACATAGCCGGTTACTGTTTCATAGATGCTGGCAGAAGTCAAGAGACTTCTGGGTCAGAGACAAAGGACTTTATTACTCATAGAACAGCAGGTAGCATGAGCATCCTGTTTGCTTGCATTGGTTTCCCTTGTCTCCCAAGTCTGGTGTGGAGGGCTCAGGTGGATGCTTACAGGCCATGGGTTGCATTACAGGAGAGGAGCACTGAGCTTGGGGAACCCCATTTTTTTTTTTAACATCTTTATTGGAGTATAATTGCTTTACAATGGTGTGTTAGTTTCCGCTTTATAACAAAGTGAATTAGTTATACATATACATATGTTCCCATATCTCTTCCCTCTTGCATCTCCCTCCCTCCCACCCTCCCTATCCCATCCCTCTAGGTGGTCACAAAGCACCGAGCTGATCTCCCTGTGCTATGCGGTTGCCTCCCACTAGCTATCTATTTTATGTTTGGTAGTGTATATATGTCCATGCCACTCTCTTACTTTGTCACATCTTACCCTTCCCCCTCCCCATATCCTCAAGTCCATTCTCTAGTAGGTCTGTGTCTTTATTCCCGTCTTGCCACTAGGTTCTTCACGACCTTTTTGAACCTGCCATTTTATAGCAAACAGTAAGCAAGCTTGTTCTTTGTCCCAGAGGGAGACATTACTTCATCCATCAAGGTTTCTTGCTGCAAATTCAATCCTGAGAAAGGGCCCAAGTAAAGAGCAGTCAGGGCCTTGAAATCTTGGCATACCTAGCAAGATGGAAAGTAGTGCAAGAGACCTGTGGAGGAGTGTTTCCCAATATACAGTCCTTCCAAAGGTCATTTATGCCTAGGGAAAGCCTCAGAATTCATTCCTTTCCTCCCTTCCCTCCTTCCTTCCTTCCTTTCTTTCTTTCTTTCTTTCTCTCTCTCTGTCTTTCTTTCTTTTTCTTTCTTTCTTTCTTTTGTTCTTTCTTTCTTTCTCTCTCTCTCTCCCTCCCTCCCTCCCTCTCTCTTTCTCTCTCTTTCTTTCTTTCCTTCCTTCTTTCTTCCTTTCTTCCTTTCTTTCTTTCCTTCCTTCTTTCTTCCTTCCTTTCTTTCTTTCTTTCTTTCTTTTCTTTCTTTCTTTCTTTCTTTCTTTCTTTCTTTCTTTCTTTCTTTCTTTCTTTCTTTCTTTCTTTCTTTCTTTCTTCCTTTCCTTCCTTCCTTCCTTCTTTCTTTCTCTCCCTTTCTCTCTCTTTCTCTCTCTGTCTCTCTGTCACTCTCTCTCTCTCTCTCATATATATATAGTATACACATAGTATTCCAGGATGGAAAAGGAATCTAGTCATGGGTTTGCTCACCAGAAGCACAGCCTTGAAAATGGCTAATAGGGCCATATTTCCTTGAGTGACAGTATTATATAATAGTTAAGAACATTGACTCTGGAACCAAGACTGCCTGGGTTTGAATTCTTGCTCTTCTGCTTTCTAGCTGTTATATCCTTGGGCAAGTTATTTAACCTCCCTATGCCTCATTTCCCTCATCTGTAAAATGGGGAAAATAAAAGTACCTGCCTCATAAGGTTGTTGTGATTAAATAGGTAAAGCACTTGGAGAAAATGTGACATACAATAAGTGTTCAGTAAATGTTAGCACTTATGATCATGGTGGTTATTACTCTTCTAGGCCAGCTGACCAATTGTGGAATAATCTACTTGTACTTCATCAGTCAGTGATAATGGTATGCTGACCTTGGAAACTCTGGCCTCCAATATTTATGCTATTCTCCTTTGGTGTCTAGGACTAATCAAATGTGAACTACGGAGGTGGCAGAGGAGGGCAGGCATACTCTGTTCTTCCTATGCAAATGGACTTAATCACAGCATAGGCTTATTAATTAAAATTCTTTTAAATGGTAATCATTAGGGAGCTAAGGGGGCTAGATTCTTAATGTAAGTACAGGTTACAGATACTGTATTGAAGCAGAACACTGCTTGGAAGTGTTCTTATTGCTGAACTTAACTACTTCTCTTTTTGTAGTGAATGTGGTGGAGGCACTTCAGGAATTCTGGCAGATGAAACAGTCCCGTGGGGCTGACTTGAAGAATGGGGCTCTAGTGGTTTATGAGATGGTTCCCTCCAACAGTCCTCCCTATGTCTGCTATGTCACCCTGCCTGGGGGAAGTTGCTTTGGGAGTTTCCAGGTAAGAGTTCTGAGGCAGCAGTAGCAAAGATAAACTCTTAGGTGCTACTAATGTCTTTCTCTATCACTTTGGCCATTAAATCTCTATCCAAAGTCACATATTTGAGGACTTGGACCAATTCTGGGCAAATCATTCTGATAAGCATCTGAGGCTCATTTGAGCAGAAAAAACCTCAGTAGCATGCTTTTCTTTGAACCATGCTCAAATTCAAAGTGGGTTTGAGTTTTTGAAGGCTGAAAGAAAAGCAGACTACTAGCACCTAACGCACGTTCTAATCTGGCTTTCCAACTTCCTGCTATCTGTTTTTGAGGACATAGAATAATACTCATTGCCCCCGGTACTTTTTCATAGGCTATCACTAAGGAAAGCAATGTTTGAGTTCTCTAAGAGATCAAAGGGGAGGGACTATGTACGGTGGAAATAGTACTCATCTAAGAGTTAGGAGATCCAAATTCTTGTTCCCCTGACGGCTAACAGGGCAAGTCGAGTAATTTCTCTGGACCTCAGTTTCCCCATCTATAATATGAAGGAGATAGATTAGATTATTTCTAACCAGTATTTCTGGTACGAGCATTCTACAATTATATGAAAGTCCTGTAGTATATGATGATGAAAAGCGTTGATGCTATTACAGGGTAACGAGAAATTTGACTAGTGTGAATATTATCATCAAAGATGGATTTTTCACATTGCAGATAGGAAGGTAGCCTCCTGAAATGTCAATGTAGAGCCTGAGTATGAATTTAGAGAAGAGACTAGACACTTTTGTTCTGTTTTCTGTATGGTTTGTATAACCCTTAGACAAAGTTGTACCCTCTGCTCTGTGCTTCCATAGTGCCTTGGACTTCCCCTATCATATCATTTATCAAAACATATCGTAATTGACTGTTTCTCTCTCCTAGTGGACTATGCTCCACAGAGGCAGAGGTAGTGTCTGTCTTCTTTCTTGTTCAGTTTTAAATCTCTACCATCAAACTCAGTGCCCAGCAGAGAACAGACACTTAATAAATCTGTTGCATGAGTGAGTGCCATTGTAGCTGAGTTCCTGCCTCAAACGGAAACAGTCCTAAGGAAGCTTCATTTCAAATCGGGTGACTAAATTTTTCTCTCAGAGCCCCAGCCATTTCAGAGAAATAAACATATGCCCAAGATGACTAATGTTTATCTTTTGCTACTAGAAAATAAGACGTTTCCTTCCTTTTCCCACCTCATCATACTGTTGATTAAAGATTTAATAATTTTATGGGGATGCCCCAAACTGGACCATTAGAGTAATTTGATTTCTGTTATTTCCTGAAAGAGTAGAATTATCTATCTTGGCCCCTTTTAGCTTATATCTTTTATATCCACTTTGGCAGGTGAAATTTCTCCTGGTGGTTTTCTTCATAGATGTCTTTTCCGAAAGAGCACTGTATAGTAGAAAGAGCAGCAGGCTAATAAATAGTGAGAGAAGTGGAAACAGAGAAACTGAATAAGCAAGAAGACAGGATTAATGTACCAAACTCCATATGTTGTTTCAGAGAGACCTGTCAGCTAAAGGAAACTGGGAATTACTGATATTAAGGATGATTAAGTAGCAAACATAACCTGGTCTACTTTTTAAAACTATAACATCACTTTCTTCCTTTTCTCTCATCCTAATCATAAATAACAGAGGGCAGAGAGGCCTTTGAGGCAGCCAGTGAAGATGAATTATAATGGTGGCTAGGGATCTGAAGTTGAGTGATTTAAGACTTTTGAAAATCAGGCTTGTTCTGTGATACTACATATGTTGGATACAATGTAAAAACATGAATTAATTTAAAATTTTTTCTTGTTTTCCTTGCATCAGCTTTCCTTTCCCTAGCCACCTCTCTTCTCTTTGCTTCTACTGGGAGGGGGTGGGGGAAGACTATAAAATCCTTCCTCAGACCTTAGACTCTGTTCAGGGATAGCTCCGTAGCTCACTACATTATTGGGGAAACTGCCTGCACACAGCTAAAAGAAAAGTCCAAGAATCCCAAATGGGTGCTTCTGATAGAGACTAGAGGGCTCCTCTGCAGAAGCAGCCTAGACATAGCTTTGTTCTAATCTTAGGTTATCTAGAGGGATGAAAAAATTCTTGCCTGTCTGCAGAATAAGAGAACAAGATACAGATTTCTAACAGACTGGCCAGAATCTGGCTTTTGAGTAATTAATTCTCTTGACAGTTTAAACAGGGGTATTTTTCGTATCCAGTGATTATATGCTGAGCTCAGCAGTCTTCTTCATTCTGCATTCAATTTGGTATGAGCTACAGCTGTCTCCAGTTCCTTAATGACTTCAGGATGTTGAATCAAATTTATGTTTCCAAATGCCCCAACCATTTTACAATAAAAACTTTGGAGGGTGTGTTGAACAAACTGATTTCGCCAAAGAGTATCCAAGTGTCTTCTATCCCAAGTGTTTCCTTCCCATTTTCCCTTCCTCTCTCTCAGATACACATGCACACATATTTTCTCTGTCTCCCTGCCTAGTTTTGCCCCACAAAAGCTGAAGCCCGGCGGAGTGCTGCAAAGATTGCGCTGATGAACTCTGTGTTTAATGAACATCCTTCCCGAAGAATCACTGATGAGTTCATTGAGAAGAGTGTCTCTGAGGCCCTGGCATCTTTCAATGTAAGTTACTTGGAGTTGGAAGGGAGGAGAGTGGGGGATGGGAGAATTGGCTGACTGGGAAATCTTGTATATTCCTGGGAAACAGAGCATGAATTCTTGGTTTTCTTTCCTGTCTGCATTTCTGTTCTTTCTGTTTATTTTCTGTCAGTCTTTTGTATTATATGCTCCACATTTCTCAGTCTCTAATTCTATGTGTGTTTTTGTTTTTGTTATTTTGTCTCTTTCATTATGTCTCTTTGGTATCTAGAAACCTTTATTTCAAGATGTGTGGAAGTTTAGAGGTATTACAAAATAAAAACTGAGCTTGAATTTCACTTTTCCCAATTTTGGTTTACGACCTTAGTCCCTTCTTCCTTCACTGTTCTTTTTTTTTTATGACCGGTTTTATTGTCACTTGTTTCCTGCCTCCATTACTTCATCTTATTAATGAAGAACACTTTATAATACAAGTGTCTTGTCTTTTTACATTTCTGGGAATGGTGAGTGTAATTTATGTACTCCCTTTAAAAAGAACATCTGTTCTTTCAAATGATAATGATAATGATGATAACCATAGCTAATCCTAATTGAGTATTTATTTTGTGCCAGGGACTATTCTAGGGGATTTATATGTATTTTATCTCATTTGATCTTCACAACAATCCTATGAGGTATAAGTACTATTATTACCCCTATTTTACAGATGAGGAAACTAAAAACACAAAAGTGAAGTTTTGCCTAAAGTAATATAGCTTGTAAATGGTAGAGCCAAGACTAGAGCCCAAGTCAACTTACAGACTTTTCTAGCTTAGAGGTACATCTTAGAAATTAGCATTGCCTTCTTCCTCCCTCTGCACAAGACCATTGATAGGGAGATAAAGTCAGATCACTTTTCTGTTTATGTTTTCTTTGCATTTATGATGTAATTACATATACTAAACTGCTTCAGTTATCTGTTTTGTAGATTAGTATTGAACACTTTGAATCATAATCCCTCTGTAACCTAGGACCCATCTGTTTTTCTCCTATTACTTTTTGCCCCAGTCAGCAGTATCTGCAGGGAATAAAAATATTTTTATATTAATCAAATCAGTTAAAATTAAGAAAGCACATTTTTCACTCTTAAGTCACCTAGTGTATTATAAAATGAAACATTAGATTGGATTATAGAAAGCAGTGGTTATGAGCATGGGCTCTGAATTCATCGTTTCGAAATTATGGTTCTACTTGTTAGGTGAGTTTGAATAAGATATTTAATCTGTCATGGTTTCCTCATCTGTAGAATAGGATAACAATTATACCTGTCACATAGGATTATTGGATAAAAGAGAATATGTTCCAGCACTTACCACATGTTATCTGTTTAGGTGCCTTTGGATGCAAGTAATAGAAAATCTCACTTCAAGTTGACTTAATAAATAAAAGAAGGAAATGTATTATCTAACATGGTAGGAAGTCTAGAAGTAGGTCAGATTTCAGGGCTAGATAATTCGATGGATCAAGAATGTCATCATTGGGGCTTCCCTGGTGGCGCAGTGGTTGAGAATCTGCCTGCCAATGCAGGGGACACGGGTTCAAGCCCTGGTCTGGGAAGATCCCACATGCCACGGAGCAGCTGGGCCCGTGAGCCACAATTACTGAGCCTGCGCGTCTGGAGCCTGTGCTCCGCAACAAGAGAGGCCGCGATGGTGAGAGGCCCGTGCACCGCGATGAAGAGTGGTCCCCACTTGCCACAACTAGAGAAAGCCCTCGCACAGAAACGAAGACTCAACAGAGTCATAAATAAATAAATAAATAAATAAATAAAAGAACGTGAATTTCTTAAAAAAATAAATAAATAAATAAAATAAAATAAAATAAAATTGCTTGACTCTTTAAAAAAAAAAAAAAAAAGAATGTCATCATCTAGGATGGCAGCCCCAACCTGGACTTCAAGCCCGAAGACCAGTCCCATTTTGACATAAAGGATGAGTTCTGATGTCCCATCTGTAGGAGCACATTCTTGGGAGGGTGGGGCAGGGAGACACTCAGGTGCAAAATCTCCTGCAAAATTGGCTGCCTGGGCCTCTGGTCACTGGATCTGAATAAAGCAGACATTTAACCTGGGGAAAAAAAAAAGAATGTCATCATCTACTGGCCCAAATTCTTTCCATCTCTCAACTCAGCCATCCTCTAGATATTGGCTTTGCCCTTGGACTGACTCCCCTCAGGGTGCAAGACAGCTACAGAGTTCCAGTTGTTAAATACAGACAAAACTAAACTCAGAGACAGAAAGAGACCATCTTTTCTCGTGTCTCCTTAGTAGTAAGGAATCTTTTCCCAGAAGCTGTCCAGCAGGACCCCCCTCTACCACCCAATGCCCAGAATTCCCACCTTAAAACCAGTTACAGGCAAAAGGGATTAGGATTTACCCACTGGAGTTAGGATAAAGTCACTCTTCTCTGAGGCAATTGGGAGATGTATAGGCACTAGAATAAGATTAAGGTTCTTTAGTAAGGAAGAAGGAAATAGATATTGGATAGGTCACCAGCAGTGTCTGCTACAAAGTGTTTAAGAAATGTAAACTATTATTCTTCTCATGCCACTATTCTTTTTTTATTAACCCCCCAAATTGAGAACTTAATGGATTTCTCATTAATATCCCAATGGAATTCCCATACTCCAGCATAACAATTTTCATTTGGTCTTAGCCATGGACAAAGAGTGATGTCCACATTCTTTGCTTTTAGCTTTTGTCCTTCAAAAGTCCTGAATCTGACACTATATTATGTCTTTTGACAAATCACCTAGCCTCTGTGGGTCTGAGTTTCCTCATTTGTAAAAGAAGTAGGTTAAATTAAAATTAACTCTAATTCCTTTCCAATTATATTCTAATGTTACTACCACTAATCAAGTATTCTGTGATTAAATGTTTATTGAATAAATGGAGCTCATTTATCACCTTGTTAGGTGTAGAAGTGTCATATGTGGTGGAACTTGCCAATGGTGGGTCATTCCACACTCGTGTACTCCAAATAGGTTACAGATGTGCCATCATATTGATCCCCTCAACTCTCAGGGGAATTGAACAAGGCCTAGGACAGATGGACTCCTCTGCCCCGCAGCCTCTGCTGGCAGCTGGTCTGCCAGCAGCCTTCTCTGTATATCCCAGTTGGCTGTACAGATAGGGTCATTATTTTCTTTGGGCCATATCATGGAAAAGTTTGGAGGTACTGAATAAGGTATCGCATTGAACTATTATAGATAAAAATGAAAACTATTGCTTGCTTTAGAGCCCTAAATCCTAATAGTGAAAATTACCACCTTTTTCCTTCCTGCCTCTAGATTTTCACTTCTAAATCCAAATTTTGTGATCTTTGCTTCACCACAAAGATTAACTACATGTGGCATGATTGTTTCTCATGAGCCACAAAACAAAGTGGGTTGATTTTGAGTAGTTCTGACTTCTTGTTGATTCTAGCACAGTGAAAGCAAATAATAATAATAAACTATACTTATGGTATACTTACTAAGTGCCTGGCATTATTTTAGGTGTGATACATATACAGTAAAACCCCATGATAAAGCATCCCACAATAAACTGAATTTGGATATAACTTGATTGGCTCCTGACCCCTATCCAGTCCCCTTGCTCAAAGAGAGCAGAATAAAGTTCTTATCTTGGGAGGTGGGGGGTGTGTGGAACTGGCTAGAAAGAGCAGGAAACCTCTCAGGAAGCAGGAGGAGAAAGTTGGATCCCTATGTTCCCAGTAGTCTCCTGGCCTTATTCTTCTAGATCAGGTTGACAAAAGGGTCACTAGTAAACCAGGAGATGCCCTTATTTTGGGAGTCCCTGCAAGACCTAGGATCTGGAATTATCTCCAATAATATGAAACTACCACCAAATAGCACAAACCAGAGCCAGTACCTGAATGGATTTGGATTGTGTAACTGGACACCAGGTCCAATACAATAATGCACCCAAATTATATGATTGAAATTGTTAGACTGCATTTATCTCTTTTTAAGTTTAAATTTAAAAACTCCTCAATTCTTAAAACAATCCTATAAGGTAGGTCTATGATTGTTCTCATTTTACAGTTAAGGTAGCTGAGGAGCAGAGAGGTTAAATCACTTCACCAAGGCCACAAGACTAGTAGGAGCCCTAGTCCATGCTCTTAACTTCTATACTGTATTGTTTTTTTGTACACGCTAGGCTTGCAAGTAGGACAATGTATCTTAGTTCTACCCCTGCAGGGTCATGTCACCAGTAGAAGACACACGAAGCAAATGTCCAGGAGGCCAAACTGCTACCCGGAATTTGCCATGCTTATGACTTTTATTGTTGCCCTTTAAAATGCATTTGTCAGTTGTCCTCTAGGCTAGTCCAATCCTGTATGCTGAACTCACTCTGTTATTTTAGCTAAATCAGGACTCTTCTCTATGTTTCAGTGTTCCCCCTTTTGTAAAATAGGGAAAACCAGATTGACTTTTCTCTGTTACCTAAGTTAAAATGTGTGGTGACTTTGGAGGCCTCTAGGACTGTGCTGACCAGCAGAATAGCCACTAGCCACATATAGCTATTGAGCATTTGAGATGTGGCTAGTATGAATTGAGATGTGCTGTAAGATGAAAGAGACACCAGATTTTGAAAACTTAGTACAAGAAAAAGAATGTTTCATTAATAATTTTTATAATGATTATAGTTGAAATAATATTTTGAGTATATTAGGTTAAATAAAATATGCTATTAAAATTAATATTTATTGTTTATTTTTACTGTAATGTGGCAACTACATTAAACATGTGGCTTGCATTATATTTCTCTTGGACAGTGCTCCTTGAGGTGATAATCCTGATTGAAAATCTATTTGTCTTTTCCTTTCCTCTGTTACCAGGGCAACAGGGAGGAAGCTGACAACCCAAATACAGGGATTGGTGCCTTCCGATTCATGTTGGAATCCAACAAGGGCAAGTCAATGTTGGAGTTCCAGGTACTATACTATTCCACTTACTTCCCTGGCTCTAATAACATGGGTCAGCCTGTATACACACACACACACACACACAAACACACACACACATGCGCGCGCACCTCCTACTAAGACTCAATTGGAAAGGAAGGCAGAAAAGGTTATTAGGATATTTTTCAAAGTATAAATACCTTCCTTCCCCCAAGGACGTATCAGAGTTGGTATAAGAGATGCTGCCACAAATACATTTTGTGAAAGTTTCCCCATTTAATTCTGATGCAACCCCCCAATATATATGCCACTGTCCTGGCACTTCATATTTTCTTCCTCCAGGAGCTAATGACAGTTTTTCAACTGCTGCACTGGAATGGCAGCCTTAAGGCCATGAGAGAAAGACAGTGCTCTCGGCAGGTAAGAGTTCCTATGGGTGAGGGGAGTCTGGCAGAAGGACTATTTTTTTTTTAATGTTTATTTATTTATTTATTTTGGTTGCACCGGGTCTTAGTTGCGGCACATGGGCTCCTTAGTTGTGGCATGTGAACTCCTAGTTGTGGCATGTGAACTCTTAGTTGCGGCATGCACGTGGGATCTAGTTCCCTGACCAGGGATCGAACCCGGGCCCCCTGCCTTGGGAGCACACAGTCTTAACCACTGTGCCACCAGGGAAGTCCCAGAAGGACTATTTGGAGGTGGATGTTGTGTTAGAATAAGCAAGCCTACCGGGCTGTGAATCTTGAAAGCCTTACTTAAAGGCTTCATTCCTATAATCTTTCCTTTTAAAATCTTAACTGTGATTCTTTTACCTGCCTTGCTTCTCCCACCAGGAAGTTCCCCATAAGAATCTCCTCAAAGGACTCCAGTGCTGACTTCAGTTACGGCTCAAAGGCTGAGAGCTCCTAGTCCCAGTTGGGTCAGTGTGGTATGAACCTTTACTTTGTCCGTGACTTTGACATTCCTCTCCCCCTCCAGGAAGTGTTGGCTCATTATTCACACCGGGCCCTAGATGATGATATTCGCCACCAAATGGCATTGGACTGGGTGAGCCGGGAGCAGAGTGTGCCGGGAGCGCTGTCTAGAGAGCTGGCCTCTACTGAGCGGGAGCTGGATGAAGCCCGGCTGGCAGGCAAGGAGCTGCGCTTCCACAAGGAGAAGAAAGATATTCTCATGCTGGCTGCTGGGCAGTTGGGCAACATGCATTCTTCCAATTGCTAGGCATCTACCCACGTACTCCCCATCCTCTCCAGGCCCGTTTTTTATATGTCCTTTCTAAGACTTAGTGTGATTTCTGTACATACTTTCTCAATTTTATACTTTAAAATACAAATATATACATACATACATATATATATATATATATATATATATGTATGTATAAATTCTACACCTGGATTCCTATTTGCTGAGAGATCCCTTTTCTTACTTGTAGTTTTTGGATGTAGTTGCTTTTAAAACATCTCCACACCACTTTACAAGAAGAGCAGGCTGTCTTTGGAGCTTTGTTAGCTCTTACACTCCAGTAACTCTGGGTAGTCATTTCAATAGCACAAAATGATTGACTAATTGTTCATGTCTCCTTCTTTTAAAATAACAGGGAGCTTGAATAAGGACTGTGTGCCCCACCCTCACCCTCATTCCTGCTTTCTCTTGGACCCAACAGGACATGAAAATGAAGACTTCGGCTTTGGTTTATCTTGAGCTGGGGCTACTTGGTACCAAGTTGTTCCTCCAGTAACTAGATATTTCCTAACCTACACCACCCCCTCCACACCACTACCTGACTCCTCCTCTGCCTCCAAATGGTACTTCATTTTTGGGGCTTCCTTACTTTATTATTTGGAAGGAAGTGGAGATCTGGTTTCTTATTTTTAAAATCATTGCTGAGAAACTGCCCCAGAAACAAGAGAGGGAGTATAAACACAATCTGTAGGGGTTTATCACCTATGTTGCTTCTGGGGCATGCGTACCATACCATACCAGTAGTCCAGATTTCCAGATGTACTCTACTCTACTGAAGGGGTCAGGGTTGAAGTTGCTTACCTTTCAGTATTCTTTTTGTACTCCTCCTCCCCTGCTCACCTAGCTTAGTTAAGCCCTGGCTATAGATCTTCCTGCCTGCAAAGATTGGTAGAAGGTAAAGCATATTTCCCTCCTTTTTCTCCTCCCATCGTTTTGCTCTTTGGAAACATTATCTGTCCAATTTGGTGAGGGCTACGTTCCTCCTACTCCCACGAAGTGGCTGCTGTTTACGACCTGAGATGTATATACCTTAGATTCACATTTGTTTTCCCTCTTTTCTTTCTTCTTCCTCCACATTGATTATTAGAGCATGAGTTGACCAGAAAAATTAGATGAGACTTTGGCATTATGGCACTTCCTAATTGGAACCATGAGAGACTGCAGGAGGGGAAAGAGAATCAATGATCAGCTACTTGTGTTTTTAATACTATTCTCTTCCCCCACCTCTTTCCTGGGTAAAATAGGAGAGAAATGATCTGGAGTACAGCTAAAGCATTTCCCTTTGGGAGAATTTTTTGTAGATCTCTCTAAGATATATTTTCTCCTTGTTTCTGTAATCGCCTTTATACTATATTATAGCTCAGTGCACTTCCTAAACTGAGTTTGGGAAATTTAATGTTCCTGCAATTACACTTTCCATTTTACAATTATACACTTTGCTTTTAGAAATGGGTTAGGAAACAGGCTACAGTTTGCTCTTTTGGATCAGATAGGGAAAAGATGAAAGTCAGCTTTCTTGCTTTTGAAATCATCTTAGTGACCAGTACATATGGGATCAGAGGCAAGGAATCTAGCAACAATTGTGTTAGTGCTTGAAAGGGATTTCCTTGAATTCTCCAAGCTCCATCTCTGTATTCCATGAAGCACATGTAGGGTTGGAGCAGAGGCTCCTACATTAAATAATAGGTGTGTCTATTCAATTTTTATTGATATTTATAATCCGGATATCATAAACCCTCATTTCTCCTTTGCTCTTTTCTCTGGGAAGTGTTAAGGGGTGTTGAGTTACGGGGAGAACTTGTCTTTGCACCTCCTGGATTATTTTTCTCAAATACCAACGAGTAAGATCCCAAAGAACTTGAGAAAAATTGTTCCCTGATCTGTCCACTGTTGGTGTTAAAGTTTTACTTACCTTTTAGTACTTTCTATGTATTTTATATGTATAATTTTATACAATTAAAAATAGATTTTTGTCTAGTGAGCCAGATTGATTCTTTCTTGAGACCTACGTATCAGAGGAGCTCTAAAATGACCCTTTCTTTTACATATATATGAAAAAAGAACTTTTCTTAGTATTTTTTGGGTGGTAGAAATAAGGTTGTACTGCTGGGGGAAGGCATCTGCCTCAGCTTCTCCAGACATTTGAGGAGCCTGAATTTTGTTCTTGGCCCTTTCTCCTGAAGCTCCACCCATTCCACTGGCAATCTCATCCGCTATCATACAATGCTCAAAACTATTCCTCCCACCCCAACCTGTTTTGAGCTTTTACATCTATATTTCCACACATTGGACATTACCACCTGAATGACACAAGCTCTTTGAACTTACATATCTAAAATAAAACCATTTCTCCATACATGCTCCTCTTTGACTCCCCAGATCTGCTATTAAAATTATTATCTGCCCAGCTACCTAAGCTAGAACCTCAGATCCATCCTCAGTGCCTCCCTATTATCATCTAATCAGTCACTTACTGTTGAGTTTACTTCCTGTATAAACTTCCCAATCTGTTTTGTCCATATCTACTGTCTTAGTTCAGTCCTTTATCATCTCGGGGCTGGACCACTGCAGTAGCTTCCTAATTAGTCTCTACCTTCATTCTTAACATCCTCCACACTACTATCAGATTTCTTTCTAAAATACTTACGACTGTACCACTCCCTTGCTTAAACCATCACTTAGCTATCTTTACCTTTAGCAGGACTTCCCAAAGCTTTATATGTGAACCCTTGGTATTATCTGAGAAGACTTTAGGTGGTACATGGCCAAACATTTTTCATTTTTACTAGTTATGCTTTTAGCTGAATTTGTAATAAAAAATATGTTTTCCATTTATGGCAGTGATATTTAAATTTAGTATAAATTTGTTTAAAACGCCAGTCTATTTAAGGAAAAAACACAAACTGAAAATAGTATGGGGGCTATTTGCAAATGTTAAAAATTATGAATACTAAAATATTGAATTAGAAAAATTTCTTGCCTATAGGGTAAGTTCCAAATCCTTAGCATGACATACAGTTTGGCCCTAAACTATATTTCCAGCTTTATTTCCTGATTACACAGCATCAGGCATACAGAATTTCTTGCCATTCTGATATTCATTCAGTAATATTTACCAAATGTCTACTATGAACCAGGCACTGGTCTAAACTTTGAGGATATAGTTGTACATAAGAATCTCTGCCATAAGGATTACATTCTAAGGGGAAAAACAGACAATAAACAAGTTAGAAAGTAAACAAGGTAATTAAAGATTTGAATTTAAGTTCTGTGAAGGAAATAAGAATGAAAGATAGAGTAGAGAAGACCCCTCTGGGTGACAGTAGTATCTCAGGGAGACCTACAGGACGGGGTTGAACTAGCCATGTGAAAAGCTGGAGCAAGAGCATCAGGGACAGAGAGTTACAAAAAGTCCAGAGATGGGAAAGAGTAGAACAGAGTTGAGGGGAAGTATAGGGAGAGCTTAATGGGTGAGAGGGAAGAATGGTGGTGGAAGAGTTTGGAGACATAGGCAGAGCAGGCTGTGTGAGTCTGAACTTTATTCTAAGTGCAAAAATAAGTCAAGTAAGGGTTTTTAGTAGAGATGTGACCAACTGACTTTTTAAAAGATCACACTACATACTGCAGAGAATGGATTAGTGTATCTTAGTCTCAATACAACTCCTTTGCCTGGAAAACTACCCAGACTTTAAAGGCCCAGTTTAAATGGAAGCCCTCCCTTAAATGCACTCTCCTTACTTCCTGTCCTATTAGAAACTTTTTTTGTATTGCCATAGTGCGTTGTGATGGCAACGATCACTTTCATAATGCTATTATAACGTGATTGTTGATAATGCAAGTATTTCCCCTTGTATTGCTAGCACCTCTTCTAATATTAGACACACATATAGGCATTCATAACTGTTTGATTTAAAAATTAATAAGTGAATATGCAGCCCACTATTGTTTGTGTAAGGCCTACATCGGATTCCAGAATGTGGGGGCAATATTTTGTTTGCCTCAACTCCTGGGTTTTTAAACGTGAAATATCTGTACTATCCTCAAAGAAGCTAAAGCCCCTATTTTGTTTAAAGCCATGATTTTTATTTTTTTATTTTTTTTTTTTATTTTTATTTTTTAATTTTATTTATTTATTTATTTATTTATGGCTGTGTTGGATCTTCGTTTCTGTGCGAGGTAAAGCCATGATTTTTTAATTCCCAGAGGTGGTAGGCAGAGTTTGAGAGATTTTTAGTTTTATTTTTTTAGCCGGGCCAGGCAGCTTGCAGGATCTTAGTTCCCTGACCAGGGATTGAATCCCGCCTGCAGTGAAAGCGGGAGTCCTAACCACTGGACCACCAGGGAATTCCCAGAGAGATTATTTTTTAAAAAAGAAAAGTTGATATCTGTCTCATCAATCAACACGGACACCCAGGTCTGCTGATTTTCTGAGAGAGAAAGCCCGTGCTGCAGTACGTTCCAGGAGCAGCTTTTTGAGGCAGCATTGCTGACCGAACAATTTTTTTTTTTTAATGCTTCCATCACAGATCCGGCTGCTCCTCGGAACAGTGTAGGCCTGCAGGTTCTTAGAGAAAAAGCTTTCTTCAACTTCCATTTCCTGGTATGGAATGAAAAGAGACGAAAAGCAACCCTCTAATAAAATTAGGCTGGGCTTCACTGTCAGTAGTGTTTCTCGTCGTCTGCTCTAGGTAAGAGGAAGTCACTAACTCCGCCCACCCCCCCAGCGTGTCCCACAGGGTTGCCCCTTTCAGCTCCCGACCCGCTCAAGATGGCTACAGGAGCACTTCCGGTATCTTCCCAAAGTAGGCCCGCCTCCACTGCGTATTATTACCGCGCCGAGGGCAGGACTTAGAGTTAGTTTTTAATTGGTCAACTTGACTGGCGACCTTTCCCCTCCGCGACAGTTTCCCGAGGAGCCAAGTGCTTGAGCGTCACGGAAGAGAGTTCGAGCTTAGGCAAGATGGCGGACGTACTGGATCTTCATGAGGCCGGGGGCGAGGATTTCGCCATGGATGAGGATGGGGACGGTGAGGACAGTGGAGGCGGCTGCGGGAAGCGGGGAAGGTGCGAGAGAAGGACGTATTAGGAAAATATAATCTTTCTCCCCAGCAGGGAGGATGGGAGCCGGGGAACTGGGTTTCGGTTGGTTGGAGACTCCGCCCCCGATGGGAGGAATGGGGGCGGGCCGGGAAGGGACTGAGCCTGGAGGTGGTGGGGCCTGGTTTCAGATAATGTCTGGGAAGGAGACTATTGTTGTAAATAACTGTTATTTCTCTCACTTATTCTTTTACTTCTGGGGCTGCAGAGAGCATCCACAAACTGAAAGAAAAAGCGAAGAAACGGAAGGGACGTGGCTTTGGCTCCGGTGAGTGTGGGTGGAATGGGGTCTAGAATGGCGAGAGCGACGAGCTTTGGAGTCCCCATAAAGACTCATGGTGAACAGTGGGAGAAGGGGGATTTCTGGTGATCTCCTGTGTCTTTCCAATAGAAGAGGGGTCTCGAGCGCGGATGCGTGAGGATTATGACAGCGTGGAGCAGGATGGCGATGAACCCGGACCACAGCGCTGTAAGTAAATGGAGCCTGTCTGTAGAGAATTAGGGGCCAATGAAATAAAACCCAGTAGGAATGGGGTCAGAGGTAGCTTAACCAATCTCTGTGGAGTCTGCACACACTCTACTTCTGTGATCTTGCTTGAAGTTTTTCTTTCATGTGCTCAAACAACCTCCCTCCCTTCCCGAACAGCTGTTGAAGGTTGGATTCTCTTTGTTACTGGAGTCCATGAGGAAGCCACGGAAGAAGACATCCATGATAAATTTGCAGAGTATGGAGAAATAAAAAACATCCACCTCAACCTGGACAGACGTACAGGATATCTAAAGGTATTCTGAGTGGTACGCCATTGCTTCTCTTCATCCATAACCCTTAGACAGCATTGGTAGTTCTCCCATGTTTGCTGTGGTTGGCCAAGAGTAAAGTTGAAATAAAATGACTTTGGGAATTGATTTTGTTAGACATAGCAAAGAGACAGGCAGAAACAGACAAGTTGTATATATAATAGGAATATATGATGTACATTTGTTGTTTAGAGTTTATGGATTTTTCTGTTTGAGTAGAAAAAAGCTTGATGGAATAGGAGAGTTTTGATAATCTGTCTTTTCACTTGTTCCAGGGGTATACTCTAGTTGAGTATGAAACATACAAGGAGGCCCAAGCTGCTATGGAGGGACTCAATGGCCAGGATTTGATGGGACAGCCGATCAGCGTAGACTGGTGTTTTGTTCGGGGTCCACCCAAGGGCAAGAGGAGGTAAAGTGGAGAGGGGAGACACTAAGTGGAGGAAATATGAGCAAAACAAAATAAGGACAAGGTATTATGTCCCTCTGATGGACCCTGCCCCTTTTCCTTCTCCCTAGAGGTGGCCGCAGACGCAGCAGGAGTCCAGACCGGAGGCGTCGCTGACCCATCCTCTGTTGTCCAGGTGTTCTCTCCAGAGATTCCGTTTGACTATGCAGCCTTGGAGAAATAGGGCTGGGGTGGAACTCACTGTGTTTATATTTAATCTCTTACGCTACCTGCTTAGTATTTCTTTTGAGTTATGAATAAATGTCCAATTTTTGTTTTCTAAAATTACTTTTCTGTTCTAACGTTGCAAGCTCTGAAGCACTATTTACAGTAAGGCACTCTGGGTCACTGTGAAGATACTTCTTCCAGGGACTGAATTCTGTGTGAGTTTCTACATTAAATATAGTCTCAAGTCTCACCTAGGGTCAAAATAGAAACACTGCTCAGTATTTCTTTTACTTGGAAGCTAAGGGAGCAGGGGTACATGTGAGATGTTCTCATGATACTAGAGAATAATTATTCTGTCCTTATATATGCTCTCGTGAGCAAATGGATGTCATAGGAATGTCTCTTTTGTTTCTCCTGCCTTTCTTGCTGCCACATTTGTTTGTACTTTAATCTGTCTGAGGACCTGACTCTCCTGTTGGGGCATTCTCCCAGAACCTCCTTCCCTGGAGGAGTCTATACTGAGTTCTTGGTGCCCTCTTCGGCTGCCAAGGGTGAAGGCCCCATAGAGGAGAGGATCCGGAGGAGCATTGAGGAGGCCAAAGAGAAAAAGGATGTGGCTGAGGCTGGGAGGCACTTCACTTAGCATGGTGGGAGAGAACCAGTACCAAAGACCCAGCAGGTTATAAGGTGTCCAGCAGAGGACGAAGGTCAGCAAGACAAGCAGGGCAGGTCGCAGACCCTGAAGATGAACATGGGGGCGATTGTTCCCCCATGCGGCGGGGGAACTTGCGGCGGAGGGCAAATTCACTGGCAGGGGCTGGGATCTTAGAAAATACACTCAAATTCAGAACCACTCAGCTTCTGAGTTGATGGATGGGCAGAAACAGTGAGATAGAGCTCTCCCCTTATAAGGAAGAGAATGGTACAAGCCCTCTTCCCCTTCCCAACCTGGGACTATATGCTCCCCTCCCACCAGAGATTATGACAGACGTGCTGCAAAAAAGGTTTCAATTGAGGTGCTGTGTTACATGAAGCTACAAAGTCTCTTTGAAGTCTTGTTGGTGTCCAAGAGCAAAGGAATACTGATCACCCTTCTTGATTCTTGCCCAGCTAACTCTACTTCAGAGAATGACGGCTAGTGGCTGGTTAGAATTGAAGGCATTCAATAAAGTTATGTGTAGCATCAGCTGCTAGAGATATGGTTAGCAACTCACTTTTGGTTTCATAGATAGCTATCAAATTTATAAGGCTAGAGGCAATAGTTTTAGGGTACGGGTTAGGGCCTGGGGGTTGGGGTCTCACCATGGTTCCCCTTCCTTGTCCGGGGACTGGACACACTGAGGGCAATGTGGCTATAGCAGACGGTCATGGCAGTCAGTGGCAGCAGAAAGAGGCGGCAGAAGGTGAAGAGGTGGTCTCTTGCCATCAAGCCTTGAAGCTGCCTTTGGTGACACACTGAGTGAAGAGGACTGGACCAGCTCAGCGGACGGTATGGAACAGGAACAGCTGGAGTGGAGTCAAGGACTACTAGAACTGGTCTACCTTTCCCCTCCCATGCCAACCTACCCACCAGTTCAACACTATCTCTTCCCAATTCATTCTCTTTTTTTCTTTTTTTAAATGAGATTGTTGAGAAAACTTGGGAGCTAATACAGCGCGTAATCCCAATTCATAATTTCCTGCAGTGCTGAGTAATGGTACATCCATGGTGCCATATTTAAAAGGTTAGGAATGTATCTTGAAAATCCCTGTCTTCCTCTTAGGCTATGTTTGTTAAATCTGGGACTTAAAGAATCCTGTCTTCTCAAGTACTGTTCTAACATTGCATTTTATAAAAGGATATCTCTACCAGCTCACCAACATTTTTTTTTTTTCCTCACCAACATTTTTAGTTGAAATTATTTTCCTGATGTGTCTGTGATTCTGTGGAAAAAAGAAATCTTGTATAAAATGGGTGCTGCTAAAATTTCAGGCCGTTTTGCAGTCACTCTGTAAAGTGACCTTTAGTAATAGTCATGTGTACAACTATAATGGTGAAACAACGTTAAATAATAAAATTTAACATTTTCCAAATGCTGTTGGCTGCCCCTTCTCCTTTTTGGTAAACTGTTGGGTTTTTGGTTTGAATCAGTAATGAGTATTTTTCAGTTGAGAGCTTCAGGGTTAGTACCTTGGTTTCAGGTAAGGTAGATTGAGTCACTACTAGTTTGATAAAAGGCAAGCTTAGTAGGTATCAAATTTCTAGATACAAGGCATTTGGAAAGTGATTTCAGCAGGCATGAGGGACTTTTAGGAAAGGTGAATAGTATGAGCCACAGACATACAATTTTATGAACTGCTTGGAGTTATGATCAGGCTATTCTGAGCTAGTTGGGAAGTGGTCTTTCCTCTTCCCCTATCTTGAGTCCATATGTTTCTGGCTTTTTCTTGGGGGGTGGGGCGCGGTTTTGCACCATGCCTAGAAATACTTGACACGTTGTGAGAAGGGGTTTAAAAATAGGCAAGACTTCCCTGGTGGCGTAGAAGACTCCACGCTCCCAGTTCCGGGGGTGGGGTTTGATCCCTGGTCAGGGAACTAGATCCCACGTGCATGCCAGAAGAGTTCGAATGCCACAACTAAGGGGCCCGCCTGCTACTACTAAGACCCGGAACAACCTAATTAAAAAACTAGGCAAGTCTCCTGGACTTAGGTTTTGGTCCATAGCCCTACCTCTGACTCTCCTTTCCCTGTTTTATGTGCAATTTACCACCTACTATAGAAGTCTTTACTTCTGATACTTGAAAACTTGAGAGAGATTGCATTGTTGTCGTCGGATTGTCAGGCTCTAAGAAAGGATGAAATGCATCTCCTATTCCACAATCTTGTGGCCTATATGTTTCAAGTGATTTATCCAAAGTCATCCAGCTAGTTAGTGGTACAGCCTAGACTCAGGAAAAACAGAGCAAAGTAATACAAACGAACAACAAAAGCAATCCTAATTCTAATTCCCAGTCCACATCTAAAATTTGCTTCATTTAAACCCAACTAATTCCTTTTGCACTGAGGCAACATGCTGCCTTTTAAAACTTTGGGTAGCAGAGGTCCTGTTTGCAACATATTGTTGGAAGCAATATTTTTTGTTTGTCTTAGAACTGCAGTCAGACTAACTGTTGTTAGTTATATTTCTAATATTTGAGGATTTAAGGATCAAATCTTAAATCTGACTCTGTAATGCATTATTCCAGAGACTGAAATTTTATCCCTCTCCCTGACATAATCCTAACCCTAGACTCAGAGATGCTGCTTTACACCCTTCTCCCAGATGGTGGTAGTGGTTTTGGTTTTTTTGAAGAAATTGCTTCATATTTAGCTTTTTTTAAAATAGATTTCTAGTTCATTTTCAATATTGAGATTTGATTAATTGGTACTCAAGTTCAGATGCTCCCTTTTGTTCCAGTTTTGACACCCACAATAAAGCTAGAGTAAAAAATACAAATCTGATTATGTCATTCTCCACCTTTTACTTTAGTGTCTCTCCACTGCCCTCAGGATAAAGTACAAGCTTAATATTTGTGATCTGGTTCTTCCTTCCCCTCCAGGCTCATTACTCACCATTTTCTAGTCCTCAAGTTTAGTTGCAGCTACTTTGAGATCATCCACCCTCCACCTTCTCCAGCATTCCTCCTGCTGTAATTTGTCTTAACACCTATCTTTCAAGAATCAAATTGTAACATCTCTGGGAAGTCAGGAAGCTTTCCCTGACTGTCCAAGAGTGGGTCTTGGACAGTTCTTTAGCTCCTTATGCTTACTTTTAGCATAATGCTTAACTGCACGCTGTATTGTAATTGCGTACTAATTTGACTCTGCACTAGTCTGTAAATTTCTTGAAGGCAGGACTTTGTTGCTCTATCCTTGATAGAGCATTTGAACGCACCTGGGGGATGCACATTAGTTTCTGAATTGATGAATGAATGTACCACAAAGTTTTACCCAAAGCCCCTGATTTCACTGTCTTCTTCATGTCTTCCCGTATATGTTTCCACCATGCCCTAGAGTTTTTCTGCAATAATCTGAAGAAGGTGGGACTCGGAGGAGGCAAAGAGGTGGAAGCCAAGTGTAGTAAAAACAAAGGCTCTTAACAGAAATACAAATTAACATGCAATGATCTTAACTTGCAGGAGAGATAGCAGAGGCCCCCACGCTGAGGATTAACGGTGACCACGGCCAAGCACACCCCTTGAATCCGAAGGCTCCTGTTGTGTACCCAAATTCTTGTCCAGTCTAGCCCTGAGTTCCGACAAGTCACTCACTTTCCAGGCAAGCCGGAAAAGGAGTCCCCAGGCTGCCCCCAGAAGTTTCCTTCCAGTTGAGCGGGGTCCAAGCGGGTGGAGTACGGCTCCCTGGCGGTCGAGCCCAATGACCACAGGCAGGAAAGCTGCAGCATACATGGCCATTAGTTCAGGAACATGAGTGTCCGACATGCGATGTCCCCGGCCAGCCATTGAACAGTGATATTCCAGGTGGCATAACTATATCTAGGGTCATAACCACAAAAGTGACCAGTAAGTCGGCAGCTGCTAAATGGGCAAAGAGTCGTCTTACCGGAGAGGGGCGGCGCTGGCTGGGTTGCGGCCGTGTCACTGACCACAGCACGGCCAGGTTCCCTCCAGCCGAAGAAACCAACAGCGCAACAGTCACTCCCACTCGGACCTTGCCGGCAGCTGAGAAGGTGAGCAGCTCTGCGCCCTCCACCTCTACTCCTGATCCCGCCCAGATCTCCTCCCCCGCTGCTGACCCCCAAGGGGTGCCGTTGCCTGCAGACATGGTGACCTGGAAGGGAAAGGGGTAGGGGGATGAAGTATGGGTTTGAAGAGGTTAGCTGCGTCCACTGTTTCTTCTCTCTCCTTTTAAGGATCTGAGTTGGTTATTTTGTGAATTTCGTCCACTAAAGCCTCTGTCTCTGGAGACTCTCCGTCTGTATTCTGGAGGTCACCTGTCCAACTGTCAGGGTCCTGCAGGGAACAGGGTTCTGGTGCTGGCTTCACTTCCATAGATTTCTTTAGCCCCTAGAGCCCTGGATTCGGTCGGAGCGTGCGAGTGTGTGTGTGTGTGTGTGTGTGTGTGTGTGTGTGTGTGTGTGTGTGTGTTGGGGGTGTTCTGCTGGAAGCACCCCAGGGTTGGGGGCAACCCTATCCTACCGGCCCTGGCGGGAGCACTGCGGCGCCGCCTCGCTACGCCCGGACTCCTGCAAGCCCCGCCCTTGGTCCAGAATATTTAAAGAAGAATGTGCCTCTGGAGGTGTTCTTAGGAAACAGAGATCATCTGATTAGAGGACGAGGTGACGGAGACACGTACAAAAAACACGCAGGTATAGGCCCAGAGACAAGGGCTTCTCGTTCTGAAATTGCGCTTCAGGGGCCGGCTCCACTCCCTTTATTTTCTGATGATGTTTGTCCCTCGCGCGGCACCGTTGGGTAGTCCAGGAGGCGTGACTAGGGGCGGGAAGTGGGGCGGGAGCGAAGCTGTGGAGCCGGGGCTGCCGCTGTCATGGACGCCTGGGTCCGCTTCAGCGCTCAGAGCCAGGCCCGGGAGCGGCTGTGTAGGTGCGGCCCGAATAGGAATGGGGGGAGGGCGGGCAGAGGAAGATCTTCTTGAGGCGAGGTCAGTTCACACTACGGGGGTCAAAAAGGGTCAAATCGGGCTACGGGGGCTCGGACGGACCGAGAGGGGCTTATTTGAGCCGGCCGTGAGGCCATGGTTCGTTTCTGCTCACGGGAAAGATGGGGACACTGAGGCACGAGTGGGCCGGCGGGGAGGCCGCTCAGGGTTGCGTGTTCACATAAGACCAGCACTTTCTTCACTGGGCGATGGTGGAATGAGGAGCGTTCGCCCCGTGGCAGATAGCGACCTGGACTCTTCCCAGAGCTGAGGAGGCACTCCGAAGTTCCCGTGTCCCCTCACCCTACTGTCACCCGCTAGCTCCTCTGCCTCCGCCTTGCCTTCTAGTCTCGATTCATCTCAAGGGCCTGGAAAATCTCTTAGTTCACCTATTCTGAAGAATAACCTGTCCTCCAACTATCCCCACTCCCTCACATATCACATACATGCTCACACTGATGTGCTTGTGATGGACCCCCTGCTGCCTTCATTGTCCTCTTCAGGCCTTACATTATCAGATCTCTTATTTCCTCAATTCGAAGTAGTGCTTCCCAACCCCTTCTAGGCTCCTTTTTATTCTTATGCCTTTCTCTTCCCCTGGCCTGGAGGAGAAACGGTGAGATATGGCCGTGAAGAGGAGAAAAGGGAATGGTCTCAAACAGGGGAAGGGGGAGTCCATACTTGCCTTTTGAAGTACATTTTTGAGGGGGAGAGGAGGGAGGTCTCCACCTTACCTTACCTCTCTCTCCTCTCTCTCCTCCAGGGCCGCCCAGTATGCTTGCTCCCTTCTTGGCCATGCACTGCAGAAACATGGGGCCAGTTCTGAGTTACAGAAACAGATTCGACAACTGGAGGGTCATCTGAGCCTAGGGAGAAAACGTAAGTAATTGTGCCTTTTCTTTTATTACCTCAACACTTTCTCCATCCCCAGCTATTCTTCCTTAGTCCCGCCTTCCTGTTTTTGACCTTCTCTGTCGATTCTCCCTCATTTGCCTCTACCCTTATCCTCTGCAGGCCTCCTGACTGAGGTGAGAGAGCAGGGGTAAGAGTGATGAAGGATTGGAAAGAATGAGGCAAATTTGAGAAAACTAAACTGGGACACAAATTAATAAAAATTGGATGCAAAAAAATTGAACTATTTCTACTCTTTTTTAAAAAAATTGTTCATTATTGTTTCTATCACTTGCTCGACTTTCACTCTCTTGCTTTCTCTCTTTCTCTGTGTCTTGCTCTCTGTTTGCCTCTCTACTTTCAAATCCTTGCTTTTCTTTGCTAATCCCCACAAGTTCTACGCCTCGGTAACTCAGCAGATGCCCTTGAGTCAGCCAAACGAGCTGTGCACCTATCAGATGTTGTCCTGAGATTCTGCATCACTGTTAGTCACCTCAATAGAGCCTTGTACTTCGCCTGTGACAATGTCCTGTGGGCTGGAAAGTCTGGACTCGCTCCCCGTGTGGATCAGGAGAAGTGGGCCCAGCGTTCATTCAGGTTTGATATCCTTTTATCCTACAAGACCTATTGTATTCTCCATACTGCATAGCTTTCCTTTCATGAGAGGATGATCTTTTAGGGTCTTCCCAGAATATACACATCTTAATCACTTGGCTTCTAACCTTCATTTAGATCTTAAACCATCAGAGAATAATGAATGGGGGCAGATGGAAGACAGATGCTCTTTCATGATGAATGACTAAGATTGGACAAGACTAGATATTCATTACATTGCTTTAATTCCACTCTTGTCTATACCACAGGTTTATGCCCCTCACTGCTTACTCATTCATTCATTCATTCTAAAAATACTTAGTAGCTGCTTACTATGAGCCAGGGAATAAAGCAAAGAGCCAAAGAGCTATGGTTCCTGCTCTCATGAAGCTTCTAGTCTAGTGGGGGAATCAGCTATTAAAACAAATAATCACCAAACCAAATATTTGTGGGAAGTACAGGGTGTTATGAGATATATAACAGGGGGAGCTAATTTAGATTGAAAGGTCAGAGAAGAACTCTTAGAGAAAATTAAATTTTATTTCAGACCTGATGTCTGAGTAGAAGTTATACAAAGCAAACAGTAGCAGAGAAGACCATTCCAAGCAGAAAATAGCTCATTCTAAGGCCTTGAACCAAGAAAGACTTCATGGAATTAGAGCAGTAGAAAGAAAGCCAGTGTGGTGGACGGTATTGAGTAAGGGCATAAGTTCAAACTGGACAGGTAGACATGGGCCAGATCATTCATGCAAGGACTTCTAGGTAATGGTAGGATTTTTTTCATTTAGTTTTGTTTAAATTTTATCCTAAGTACAGTGGGTTCTAAGTAGGGATGTGACATGATTCAAATTGCATTTAAAGAAGATCCCTCTTGCTGTAGTGTGGAAAATGGATTGCAGTAATGCTAAAGAGGAGAAGATGCCCTAATATAGCCAAGAAATGATGTTGGCTTGGACTAAGGAGCAGGCTGTAATGAAGGTGGAAAGGAATATGATTTGGGAATAAAATGATCTCTATACATATTATTTGTTTCCCTATGATTTGCTTTGTTATTTTACATTATATTAGCATCTTTCCATCTCCACTTATGTCTCTCTTTTCTCTTCATCTTTCTCAGTGATTACAGTTATAACAAGACTTCTGGTGTATGAAGGGTGGGGGCAGAGGCATGGCTGGAGTGGTATGGAAAAGCAACTCCCTAGAAGAGTTTATATGCCGTGTTTATACTTTCATTCAGTAAATATTTATTCGGCTCTTACTATGTGCTAGGCACTGGTCTAGACAAAGGGATACAGTGGTAAAGACAAACAACATCCCTGCTCCTATGGAGCTTACATTGTAATGGGAGGGGACAAAGAAGCAATAAATAAGAAAAACATCAGAGAGTGGTAAGTGCTGTGCAGGAAATTAAAATAGGGTCATGTGATAGACAGTAAATGGCTTGCTACTTTAGAATTGGGGGTCAGAGAAGGCTTCTCTGAAGAGGTGACATGTAAGCTCAGACCTAAAGTGCAAGGAAGAGCCAGCCATTTGAAGATTTTGGAGAGAGATTATTCCAGGTTGAGGGATGAGGTAGTGTAAAGGTCCTAAAGCAGGAACAAGCTTAATGGGATCAAAATATAGAAAGAAACCAATGTGGCTGGAGCATAGTGATTGAAGGAAAGAATGGTACAAGACGGAATTAGAGAGGCAGGGTCAGATATTGAGTTCTTTAAGCCTGTCTAAGGTGTCTTATTCTAAATGTGATAGGAAGGAAAACATGGAGAGTTTTAAGAAAGGGTATAATGTGATTTACGTTTATGCCAGCTACTATATGAAACTAGATTCTTGGGGGTGGGAGACAAGAGTGACAGTGGAGAAACCAGTTAAAAGACTAAAGTAGTTAGTTCAAGCAAGAGATGATGGTGGCTTAGACTGTGGTGGTGGAGTACAATAGATAGATGTGGATTCAGGATATGTATTAGAGGTAGGACAGTTATATTGAATACAGACCACTGTTGTCAGAATGGATTAAAAATCAAAAAACATAGACTGTTCTTAAGGAGTTTATAATCTAACACAGTTGGCAAGCTTGGCGTCATTTTTTTGTTCGTTTTCTTTTAACAAAAGTATTGGATTTAAATGGTCTATGTGTTTGAGTCTTTGAAACAACTGAAGGTGTTTTTTTAAATAAATTTTTTAATTTTATTTATTTATTGTTTCTGGCTGCGTTGGGTCTTCATTTTTGTGCGCGGGCTTTTCTCTGGTTGCGGCGAGTGGGGGCTACTCTTCATTGCAGTTCGCGGGCTTCTCATTGCGGTGGCTTCTCTTGTTGCGGAACGCAGGCTCTAGGCGTGCGGGCTTCAATAGTTGTGGCACGTGGGCTAAGTAGTTGTGGCTCGCGGGCTCTAGAGCGCAGGCTCAGTACTTGTGGCACACGGGCTTAGTTACTCCGCGCATGTGGGATCTTCCCGGATCAGGGATCGAAACTGTGTCCCCTGCACTGGCAGGCGGATTCTCAACCACTGCATCACCAGGGAAGCCCTGAACGTGTTCTTTTAAAAAAATTTGCATTATTGTAGTTCAAGTTGAATGTGTGTGTGCTAATGGGTTGCCAAGTGGAAAAGTGAAATATGAGGTTGATCTTGGAATATTTCATGATGCTCATTATTGTAAGCCAGGATCTTAAGGTACACATAAACTCATTAGTTACAGAAAGGTGGAAGGACATTTCTAATAGTGGGTAATACAATTCACTTCTGGTATTCTAATATGTAGTCCTTCTGCACTATGGGGGAAAAAAGTTTAAATGTTCTGTTGGATATGCTAAGTGGGTATGTGTATCTGTACTGACCTTTCTCCCCTGTGTATCCCAGGTACTATCTGTTTTCTCTCATCATGAATTTGAGTCGTGATGCTTATGAGATTCGTCTACTGATGGAACAAGAGTCTTCAGCTTGTAGTCGGCGACTGAAGGGTTCTGGAGGAGGAGTCCCAGGCGGAATTGAAACTGGGGGACCTGGGGGTCCAGGGGCTCCAGGAGGGGGTCTGCCCCAGGTGGCTCTGAAGCTTCGGCTCCGAGTCCTGCTCCTGGCTCGGGTCCTTCGAGGTCATCCCCCTCTCCTGCTGGATGTGGTCAGAAATGCCTGTGATCTCTTCATTCCACTGGACAAACTAGGCCTCTGGCGCTGTGGTCCTGGAATTGTGGGACTTTGTGGCCTCGTGTCCTCCATCCTGTCTATTCTCACCCTAATCTGCCCTTGGCTCCGACTCAAGCCCTGATATTCTGGTACAGGATAAGGAGGGGATCTGAATTGGTGAGATGGAATTTTAGATTGTCCCCATGTACCGGCCTCATTCTAACTCCACTCCTTGGTTAAAGCTAAAATCCAGAGATTTGGGAGTAAGAGGGAGGAACTTTGGGGAAGATGAGGTGAGGAGAGGTGACTTGTGAAGTCACTTGGATGATTCACATGTTCAGATCTGCTGGAGCTTTTGTTCTTTTCCTCCTTCATTGCATTGTCTGTGTCTCTCTTGACTCTTTTTACTGTCTCTTAAGTCTGTTTAAGATTCTGTCTCTGTATCTCTTTTGTACCTTCTCAGTCCCCTGTCATAGGAATTTAATCAGCAGGATTACTTTTTGGTATGGGAGGTAGAAGGTATGGTCTATAAGGTTCTAACTGCCTTCTTCTTTTTCCTCACAAAGGTGACTTGTGGCCGTTATTTTCCCCTTCAGACTCCAGATTATAATTTTGAAGGCTTTATGTCCCAGTGGACTCTTCCCACATGCACCAGAAGTAGTTTCATGCTTCCTTTTCCTCTCTCATGTCTACCTCACCAACCTTTCTCATGATTTGCCCTTACCTTTCCCTCCACTCACACCTGCAGGTTTCTGCTTACACTTTGATTTCAGGACTTTGTTCTAGCCTTTCCATACCCCTTCTTTGCCTATCCAGAATGATGCTATGTTTAGCATCTTGTTGTAAATACTGTACAGTGATTCTGTGTAAATAGCTGAGGCCCAAGCCCATGATGGAGAGCAAGCCTTCCAGGTTAGCAAATTAAAGATCAATTTGCTCATTGATGTTTGGTCTGGTCCCATGTGTTCTGGTCATCTGAGGCCCCTGTTTCTGTCACTATGGTTTGGGTTTTCCATAGGATTAGCCACTGGCATCATTACCCACAGACTTTTATTGAGCATCTACAGTATGTAGGGCATAATACTAAGTGGTAGAGATACAAAAAGCTAAGAGGCTCCATGGTCCCAACTTCTGAAGTTTATAGCTTAGTTGAGGAGATGGGGGTCTAATGTTAAAGTAATCATACTGGTTCCACAAAGCATACCCCATACCAGTTCATGGTTTATAGTTCCTCCAAAAACTATAATGCCATAAGGCAGCATAGGCTAAGAGTCACAAACAGAACCAAGTGGAATGGGGATGGTAAGTCTTGGTTTGTGGGTGGGCTGTGTCTTCACATGTTGGGACTCTGAGTAGGTGGGGAAATGATATCACTGTTATCAGCTCTTTCATTTTCCATATTCCAGGTTGACATAAATAAGGTTAGGAGGTAAAAAGAATCTATCTCCCACTCCTACCTTCTATTCCAAACCTGAGGAAAGCATTATTGCTAGGCAACAACAAAGGATAGAAAAAAAAGGAAGAGAAAGAAAGGACAGAAAGTCAAGAATTGCGTTCTCTTTGGATACTGAGATGATGCCTCCAGGGGGCAGCACCAAGGCAGAGAAATACACTAAAATTGCTCATTCCTCCTTTGCTTGGTCTGGGGCTCCCCACACTTCCCCACCATTACTCCTCCCATTCCTTCCAACTTTATTTTTAGCTGCCAGTGGGAGGGGGCAGGATGGGAGGGAAAGTACAGAAAACAGAGAAGGAGAGGGACAGAGGCACAGAGGACTTCTCACGCGGACAGAACATCCAGACATGGAGTTCCCCCTCATCCCCCACCTGTTCTTGCCCCTGATGTTCCTGACAGGTGAGGGAGGTTAACTTCTTGGTTTCTGGTGGGAACGGAAGATATATGGATTGTTTAGCATTGGCATCTTTACGGTTAAAATTCTTTGGGAATTAGGTTAAGAGGTTAACCGATTCTATGTTTCGTGTGTGTGTGTGTGTGTGTGTGTGTGTGCGCGCGTGTACACGTGCGCATGGGTTTGCATTCTTTTGCCCACACATATGACTGCCTGGCAAGGGCTGAAGCTGTCCAGTGCCTTGTGTAATATTTGTGTCCAATTAAATAAAACTTTGTCCTAAGCCCTGGAGGAGTGAGGCAACCGAAAAGAAACATGATGTGAACTTCCACAGGGCTAGTCTGATTACTATTATCTCCCTCCCTACTTCTCCCTGCCCTTGGTGGTCTCTGGGTTCCTGAGACATAACTGACTAACTGTGTGGTCAGAACTCTGGTTTTATCTAACCAATGAGCTACAGTTCCTGGTTACACAGCCTTGCCAGTCTCCTGGATGCAAAAAGGCTCACATACAAAACACTTTTCTGAAAATGAGCATGGTTTGAGACAGAGCTATAGCCATTGGTGAAAGTGGTGGTGGGGTGGCCTGAGAGGGGGTTACTTGAAGGAACAAGTCACAGGGAAAGAACCATGGGAGGGACAAGAGGCCTGGAATTTTTCCTCATCAGTGCCCTGTAATCTTCGTTTCCTAAAATACCAGCTCTGATTTTAAACAGATTGGGGTTGGGAGGGAAGAGTCAGCAAGAACATGATTGAGGGGGTCTTTAGAGTGGGCTGAGAGTTAAGGAAGAAATGCAAGTAAGCAGGGGGCAGTTGGGAGGGGGGATGAATTAGAAAGGAAGTGGATCGTGAGAAACTTTGGGAGTGATGGGACCCTTGGAAAGGATGTATGGCAAACCTTGTATGTAGGCAGGCAAGTGGCTCCACCCAGTTAATTACCACTGAGGTTTCCAGGGCTGGAATCAGCCAGAGACCTAGACATTGGAGAAAGAGAGAGTGTAACAATGATACTGGGAGTCAAGAAGAGACAGGAAGAGAAGAAGAGACCCAGACATGCAGTGTTCACTAACCTCTTGTTTTCCCTGTGGTCCTGGGTTTGGGGAGAATTTGTAAGGAATAGTTGTTCTGGGGCTGCAGAAAGGCCTTCTCCCTCTTTTGACCCTCACAGCTTGGAGAGGAGGATGTGTAGGAGGAATGATGTAGAAAAGAGGAACTTGACCCTTCCAGACATGTCTGTAAATGAAATTTGGGGGATAGGAATGGAAATACATCTGTGCAACAGCATGGCAGAGGGCCACAGGTTAGACATCTGGACCCAAACACAGGAAGAAAATCATCCTTGCTTGGAGTACATGACATTCACAGAGTCCAGGGCAGCTTATGAGTAAGAAGAAGGGAGATAGGCTGAGGTCAAAAAGTTCCCTTCACGGTTTCTCTCTGGTTGTACCTGTGGGCATTCATTAGGCTCTCTGGCTGATTCCTGCTAACCTTATGATCCTGGCCCCCCAGGTCTCTGCTCTCCCTTTAACCTGGACGTGCATCACCCACGCCTATTTCCAGGGCCACCGGAGGCTGAATTTGGATACAGTGTCTTACAACATGTTGGGGGTGGACGCCGATGGTGAGGAGGAAACCAGAGGGCCGTGGGATTGGGACTGTGATAGAGCTGTTAAAGGGGAGGCAAGGTAGATGGAAATATAAACTAATCTGGTTCTTTGGAAATGGCTGGGGCTCTAGACTTGCCGTCACCATGCCCTTTCCCTCTGGCCTATCTCAAGTGTCATATTTACGCTATGCTTGTATTCATTTCCTCCTCCCAGGATGTTGGTGGGTGCCCCCTGGGATGGGCCTTCAGGTGACCGAAGGGGAGATGTTTATCGCTGCCCTGTAGGGGCCTCCCACAACGCCCCATGTGCCAAGGGCCACTTGGGTAAGAAGACTCCTCACTCTTCCACTCCTAACCTCTAACCTTGATACACTAGTAGCTTTGACCCCTTACACCTCACTTTTTTTTTTTTTAATTTTTTTGGAGCATAGTTGATTTACAATGTTGTGTTAGTTTCAGGTGTACAGCAAAGTGATTCAGTTATACATATACATATATTCATTCTTTTTCAGATTCTTTTCCCATATAGGTTATTATAGAATACTGAGTAGAGTTCCCTGTGCTATACAGTAGGTCCTTGTTGATTATCTATTTTATATATAGTAGTGTGTGTATGTTAATCCCAAGCTCCTAATTTATCCCTCCCCCCTCCACGTTTCCCCTTCGGTAGCCGTAAGTTTGTTTTCAAAATCTGTGAGTCTGTTTCTGTTTTGTAAATAAGTTCATAGATAACATTTAAAAAAAAATTAGATTCCACATATGAGTGATATCACACCTTACTTCTTTACCTCCATATCCCACGTACTCCTCTTCCTGACTTGATCCGGGCCTCTTCTCATCCTCTTCCAAAATCACCCTGAACTCAATCACCCCATCTGTGACCCCATGATCTCATGCTCTTCCACTCCACTCCAACCAGGTGACTATCCACTGGGAAATTCATCTCGTCCTGCTGTGAATATGCACCTGGGGATGTCTCTACTGGAGACAGTTGGTGATGGGGGATTCATGGTAAGCTAAGGAAAGGGTGGTGGCGGGGTCTGTGAAGGTTTGTGGTAGAGAAAAGGGCGGTATGATAAGGGAAACTGGTCTATGTGGAGGGGTCAAGGAGTTAAAAACCCTAGAAAGCAAGGAGGTGGGTCTTGGGGAGTGGTCTCAATGCCTCTTTTGACAAAGAGCATGTTCTGAGGGTGCCCTCCCAAGCCTGGGAGTAACTGTTTCTTCTATCCATCCCCAGGCTTGTGCCCCTCTCTGGTCTCATGCTTGTGGCTCATCTGTCTTCAGTTCTGGGATATGTGCCCGTGTAGATGCTTCGTTCCAGCCCCAGGGAAGCCTGGCACCCACTGTACAACGTGAGCCAGGAGAAGGGCCTGAGGACTCAGTCCCTAGAACGGGGTGCAGGGTGGGAAAAAGATGGGGCCACAGGGTATGATGCTTGACAGGGGAACTGCATGGCTTATCCTTACTGCTACCTAACGTGTCCGCAAAAGCTCCATGTTTCCTAACAGATGAGAATTCAGACTCTTTACCAGGTCGTCAAGACTCCATGAACTGATTTAATCAACTTCAAAAACTCAACTCTCACTATATCCCTTCATACCCTGCACCTTGGCTATAGCCTTCACCTCACCATTCTCCTATGTGTCATCTATTTTTATACTTCCATCTCTTTTCGTTTAAAGTGTTCTCCACCCAAATGCCTTCGTGTTTAGTCTCCTCGCCTCAAACATCTCCAGTCTTCAGTATCTTCTCAGTCGCTGCCTCCTTTGATTCTCCTCCATCAGAACAGACCCTCTTTTTTTCTCTCACATCATAGAGTGGTGCTATGTTTCTACTAGCGCTTAATTCCTTCTTTGTTTTTTTAGTCAATTGTATATATGCCCATTTTCTCTTTTATTCATTTTTATATTTACCCAGGACCTGGCACACTACCTTCCTTATATGTAAGAAGTGCCTAATAAATGTTTGAATTAAATGTGCCCTCCTGTGACCTCTTCCCTTGTTGCCCCCATGCCCAATGTCCTTTACCCCTCTGTTCCCCATCACCATACCCCTCCTCCTAGGCTGCCCCACATACATGGATGTCGTCATTGTGTTGGATGGCTCCAACAGCATCTACCCCTGGTCTGAAGTTCAGACCTTCCTGCGAAGACTAGTAGGGAGATTATTTATTGACCCGGAGCAGATACAGGTAAGAGAAGGCAACATGGATGGGCTTGAAGGGGAGAGACAGGGAGAGAGGAGATAAATGTAGGTAGCATCTTCGGTAGTATCCAGGTGCTCGTCTCCCCTCCCTCGCATACCTTCTCCACCCCCCACCCCCATACACACACTCCATTAGAGTGCACACTTTATTCTCAGGTGGGACTGGTACAGTATGGGGAGAGCTCTGTACATGAGTGGTCCCTGGGAGATTTCCGAACCAAAGAAGAAGTGGTGAGAGCAGCAAGGAACCTGAGCCGGCGGGAGGGACGAGAAACAAAGACTGCTCAAGCAATAATGATGGCCTGGTGAGGCACTGGGAAGGGGGGGGGGGAAGCCAGAAGGGTTAGGGGAGGCTTTGGAGTGCAGTGTGTAAATCCCAAGATGTCTTGCCAGCTTATCTTTGTTTGCACACTAATGTAGGTGGGGGAAGGCTAAATTGGCTGTCATTGCACTCATTGCATTTCTACAAATTGTCTGTATCTGTGTCTCTACATGTTTCTGCTTTATTTATCTCTGCAGACAGAATTCTCTCTGTCCCACTTTGCTCTTGGCCCTCGGGTTTTCCACCACTCGTGTCCTAGCCTATTTTCCAAACGTGACAAAACTCATCTCTGGGAAGACTCCCCTGACCTGACCATTCTCCTTTATTCTACGTTCCCTTAATATTTGTCCTCCTAAATACAATATTTGCTGAATGAATCTATGAGTGAATGGATTTTATACTTACTTACATTGATGATATGCTGCTCTATATGTTCTATGACATTCAGACATTTGAGCTCTTACTGTGTGCCAGTCTCTACGCTAGACAGTTGGGGAGATGGGCTAAAAGGCAAGAGGCCTGACCTCGGTGAACTGCTGACAGTGTTAAGTACTGTGTGTATGTGTATCTATCTGCACACATCTGATCACACCTCACTCCTTTCTGTCTCTTCTCAGCACAGAAGGATTCAGTCAGTCCCATGGGGGCCGACCAGAGGCTGCCAGGCTACTGGTGGTTGTCACTGATGGAGAGTCACATGATGGAGAGGAACTTCCTACAGCACTAAAGGCCTGTGAAGCTGGAAGAGTGACACGCTATGGGATTGCGGTGAGAACAGCTCTGGATCTGGAAGGATAGAAGGGATTGGGGAGGGTGACACTGAGGACTGGGAACTTAAGGAAAACGGGCATTGACCACTTCCCAGACATCAGCCATATTCCCTTTCTTCTCTTTAGTTGGCTGTGTCCTGTACAGCTCTACCGTCTCACAGCACACAGCTAGCAGACCCCACCTTTATCTCCTGACCCCAGGTCCTTGGTCACTACCTCCGGCGGCAGCGAGACCCCAGCTCTTTCCTGCAGGAAATCAGAGCTATTGCCAGTGATCCAGACGAGAGATTCTTCTTCAATGTCACAGATGAAGCAGCACTGACTGACATTGTGGATGCATTAGGGGACCGGATTTTTGGCCTTGAGGGTAATGATTACCCTGGAGAAACAGAGGACAGGGTAGGGGGAGTTCTGGGGTATAGGTGGGCTTCTGGAATAAGTTCAGAAGGTCAAAGGGGAAACTGTCTTCCCTTATATTGCCTCATGATGTTTTCTCACACTCAAGGGTCCCACGGAGAAAATGAAAGCTCCTTTGGGCTGGAAATGTCTCAGATTGGTTTCTCTACTCATCGGCTAAAGGTTGGACAGACTCTGACCCCTCTCAACATCTGACTCCTTCCAGCCTCTAACTCAGACATCTTCAACCCCAGGGCTCTTCTAGATTCCTCCTTTATTCAATGTCCATGCTGACCTTCCCATACCTCACCAACTGACCCCAGCATGCCCTCAGTGACCCTCTCACTCCTGGAGAGCTTTTTCTTCTTATTCCCCACTGTCTTTTCAGCAACCCCATCTGGTTCTGCCCTACAGGATGGGATTCTCTTCGGGATGGTAGGGGCTTATGACTGGGGGGGCTCAGTGTTATGGCTTGAAGAAGGTCGCCGCCTCTTCCCGCCACGGACGGCCCTGGAAGATGAGTTCCCCCCTGCATTGCAGAACCATGCAGCCTACCTGGGTGAGTAGCAGAGAGCTGCAAAGGATTAGACGGTGGAGGGGGAAAAATGCTTCCTCAGTTGGGGGTGGGATGGAGGGGTATAAGGTACTCACTGTTAACTCATGCGGTTTCTCACTGATCTCGTGCTACCTTCCTTTGGGACCCCCTTCTGTGCCTTTAGAGAAACCTCCTACTCTGACCCCATCTTCTTTCCCTTTCACCCCCGATTCCTTGTCCACTTCTAGGTTACTCTGTTTCCTCCATGCTTTTGCGGGGTGGACGCCGCCTCTTTCTCTCAGGAGCTCCTCGGTTTAGACATCGAGGAAAGGTCATCGCCTTCCAGCTTAAGAAAGATGGGGCTGTGAGGGTCGCCCAGAGCCTCCAGGGGGAGCAGGTAGGGCATCCAAGGGAGGGTGAGACCCTTGGCTCCTGAGGGACCTTCAGGCTATGGGGGAAGAGAGTGAAGGGACAAGAGAGGGACCTTAAAAGTCTGTGTTGAATTCTGGTTGGCAGAGTCTGTCAGGGATGTGAGGACCAGATTGGCAGGTGCTTCCCACTTGTCCATAATCTTGCCTTCCCTTTCCTCTGGGGTCACCACTACCCACCGCTCTCCAGATTGGCTCGTACTTTGGCAGTGAGCTCTGCCCATTGGATACGGATGGGGATGGAACAACTGACGTCTTGCTTGTGGCTGCCCCCATGTTCCTGGGGCCCCAGAACAAGGAGACAGGACGTGTTTATGTGTATCTGGTGGGCCAGGTGAGACTTGCTGGGATACCCTAGAACTTGTCTGTGGGGGGCAAAGGGAGGGAGGGAAGGCACACACATTTGAGGGCTGGCCGAGAGGTCGGGACTGTCAAATCAGCATCTTCTGTCTTCTCCTCACCTCCACCAGCAGTCCTTGCTGACACTCCAGGGAACACTTCAGCCAGAACCCCCGCAGGATGCTCGGTTTGGCTTTGCCATGGCTGCCCTTCCTGATCTGAACCAAGATGGTTTTGCTGATGTGGCTATGGGAGCGCCCCTGGAGGATGGGCACCGTGGAGCACTGTACCTCTATCACGGGACCCAGAGTGGAGTCAAGACCCGTCCTGCCCAGGTCAGGAGTGCCCCGACGAGGCAGGGGCATGGTGGGAGGAAGGGGAAGGGAGGTGCACCCTTTGGTTATCATTGCTCCCCTGGGCTTGAGACCCAAACTGAACAAGTGCCTTTTTTATCAGTAGTCAAAAAGGTGAGGCGGTGGGGTAGGAAACATGTTGCTGTACTAGGGACTCCTGAACACAGGCAAGTTTCTCTCATTCCTCCTCATGCCTGAGGGGAGAATTAGAAAAAGCCAGGTGGGAGGCCTGGGAAACCAGTTGTGTGAGTCTCTGCTCAGTCTCTCCCCTCTCCCTCTCAGCGGATTGCTGCTGTCTCCATGCCACAGGCCCTCAGCTACTTTGGCCGAAGTGTGGATGGCCGGTTAGATCTGGATGGAGATGACCTGGTAGATGTTGCTGTGGGTGCCCAAGGGGCAGCCATCCTGCTCAGGTGAGCGGCCCCAGCTCAGGTAGCAGTAGACAGCGTGGCATAGCTGTTAAAAGCAAGGGCTTTGGAGTCACAAACTTACGTTTGGCTTTCTTGATCAACTTACTCTATGCCTCCATTTCCTAGTTTATAAAATGGGAATAATAATAGTACCTGCCTTAGAGGTTTGTTGTGAGGATTAAACGCGATAATCTGTGAAAAGATCTAAACACAGTGCCTAGAACACGGCAAGTGCTGATTAAATGTTAGCTATTGGGACTTGCCTGGTGGTGCAGTGGTTAAGAATCCGCCTGCCAATGCAGGGGACACGGGTTCAAGCCCTGGTCTGGGAAGATCCCACATGCCGCGGAGCAACTAAGCCCGTGCGCCACAACTACTGAGCCCGCATACCACAACTGCTGAAACCCACACACCTAGAGCCCATGCTCCACAACAGGAGAGGCCACCGCAATGAGAAGCCCATGCACCAAGGCCAAGAGTAGCCCCTGCTTGCCGCAGCTAGAGAGAAAGCCCACACGCAGCAGCAAAGACCCAGGCAGCCAAAAATAAAAATAAATTAATTTTTAAAAAATGTTAGCTATTATCTTACTTCCATCAGAAGGTTCAGGGGAGGCGGACACATGTGTCCCCTAGCTCCTTATTCTTTCCTTTGACCTCAGGGAGGCAAACACTGGGGACTGCCTTTCTCAAAGGGCTTTCTTCCCTCTGCTAGACTATCTTTCCCACCCTGTTCCCAGCTCCCGGCCCATTGTCCACCTGGCCCCTTCACTGGATGTGACCCCGCCGGCCATCAGTGTGGTTCAGAGGGACTGCAAGCGACGCAGCCAGGAGGCAGCATGCCTATCTGCAGCCCTTTGCTTCCAAGTGACCTCCCGCACTCCCGGCCGCTGGGATCGCCAATTCCGTGAGTCACTAGAGTGCATGCTAGGCAGCTCTCAACCCCTTGCCTGCCATGGTCTTGGGACCCCTCTCCACCTGCACTCTTGCCTGCCCCATTCAGATGTGCGGTTCATAGCATCGCTGGATGAGTGGACAGCTGGGGCCCGTGCAGCGTTTGACGGCTCTGGCCAGAGGCTGCCCCCTCGGCGGCTCCGGCTCAGTGTGGGGACTATCACTTGTGAGCCGCTGCACTTCCATGTGCTGGTGAGGAGGGGGCAGGAAGTGCTTTGCATCAGGGCCTGGGAGTGAGAAGGAGGCTGGATCAGAGGGAGGACTTTCTGCTGGATCGGCAAGAAAGCCAGAGTCAGGAGTGTGAGAAAGATCAGACTGTGGAGTCAGGCTGATCTGGGTTTGAATCCTGCTCTGCCGTTTACCACCTGTAAATTCTGGCAAGTCATATAACCTGCAAACCTTAGTTTCCTTGCCTGAAAAGGGAGGGATAATAATAACAACTACAAAATAGGAGTTAGCTGTCTTAGAATTAAATGTAATAGTATTGATAAAACCTTAGGACAGTGCCCAGCACACAGAAAGTGCTCAGTAAATGATCGCCATAATTATCACATTCTGCTAGGATTCCTGGGTCGTGTCTCTAATCCTGGCTCCCCATAATCCTTGACTCTGGTTTCTCTCAGGATACATCAGATTACCTCCGGCCAGTGGCCTTGACTGTGACCTTTGCTTTGGACAACACCACAAAGCCAGGGCCTGTGCTGGATGAGGGCTCACCCACCTCCATACGAAAGCTGGTCAGAAGTGCCAAGCCCTGCCCTGCCCTGGGTCCCAACACTGCCCTTCTCAGTGAATTCAAGAGAAAGGGGAGGGAGGAGACATGAGATCACAGTGAAATCTAACTTGGGCACCCACTCTTTTCACTTTTCCCTCAATCCCATTCCTTTCTCCCACGCCTTCCTCTCAGCCCTCAGCCCCTTTTCTCTCCTCTAGGTCCCCTTCTCGAAGGACTGTGGCCCTGACAATGAATGTGTCACAGATCTGGTACTTCGAGCTAATATGGACATCAGAGGCTCCAGGTGGGATGGACATGAATTGGCCAAACGGGGGTGACCCGAGACAGATCAGAAGGGACTTGAAGGGAGATGGAGGGTTGTTTCTTGCCCAGGAAGACAGAAGCGAGGCTTCTGGCGCTCCTTCAACTCTGGGCTCTCTTTTATCCACGACTCCTAGGAAGGACCCATTCGTGGCTCGAGGTGGTCGGCGGAAAGTGCTGGTGTCAGCAACTCTGGAGAACAGGAAGGAAAATGCCTACAACACTAGCCTGAGTCTCAGCTTCTCCAGAAACCTTCACCTGTCCAGTTTTACTCCTCAGGTGCCCTTGGGGGAGGGAATTTGGGAGGAGTCAGGGAAGGAGGAGGACGATTGGGGTATTGGCTGTGAGGGGCCCTAGGGAAAGGCTGGGTTTAGAGGCTGCAGGCAGGAGGGCAGTTGCAGCCCCACCTTAGCCTCCATCCCCCTTCCTCTGCTCTCAGGGGGACGGCCCAGCGAAGGTGGAGTGTGCAGCCCCTTCCCCTCATGCCCGCCTCTGCAGCGTGGGGCATCCTGTCTTCCAGGCTGGAGCCAAGGTGAGTTGGGGCCCAGGATGAGAAAGGGCCTCTGAGAGATCAGGGGCTGGAATCTGCGGGGCCTGGGAGTTTAGGAAAGGAGGCACACAAGGGCTGCTGTTCCTCTGTAGGTGTCCCATGAGGAGAAATCTACCATGTCCCTCTCCCCCAGGAGAAATCTACCATGTCCCTCTCCCCCAGGTGACCTTTCTGCTAGAGTTTGAGTTTAGCTGCTCCTTCCTCCTGAGCCAGGTCCTTGTGAGGCTGACTGCCACCAGGTGAGAACAATGAGCATTTCCTCCCAGGCCTCTCCTGTTGGGTCTTGGTGGTGGTGGTGTGTGGGTGGGAGCAGGGGTGGAAACAGCATGACTCCTTTACTCTAGAGAGGGGTGTCTGAGACAGGGCTGGGATGCGAGCCTCTCCCCCTGACCCTACAGCAATAGCCTGGAGAGAAATGGCACGCTTCATGATAACACAGCCCAGACCTCAGCCTACATCCAGTATGAGCCTCACCTCCTATTCTCTAGGTATGGCTCAGCTCCCCACTGAGACCCCATTCTGACCCCAGACTCATACTCTTTATGTTTCCCCCCTCTCCCTCCATGTGCTTCAGTGTTCCCAAACACCAAACCCTTAGGGCTGCTCTATCTTTTTGCCTTCAATCCCACTCATGCTGAAGCTTCTCTTAAGTATCTTATCTTTCTTTCTTAGGTATAGGTATACCTATGCATCCTAGTTGTAGGGCTTTGCTGGGCCCTGGGGGTTGGAGCTGGTGTGATGGGATATGGGGTGTGGCCATAAAGTTTGTACCAAGTCTATGTCATGTCTCATTTCTATCTTCTCTATGTACCCCCATCTCTTTATCCATGTGCTGGCCCTACCTTCCCTGAATCCATGTCTGTGTGCTGACCATGTGCCCCTGTGTCTGTGTCATGGCTGTGACCATGTGCTTCCTGACTTGGTGTCCACGCAGTGAGTCCACTCTGCACCGCTATGAGGTTCACCCATATGGGACCCTCCCAGAGGGCCCTGGCCCTGAATTCAAAACCACTCTTAGGGTGAGAAGCTGGAGGGGCCTTGGCATAAGCAGAGGGAGGGGGAGGAGTTCCTGGGAAAAGGATGGGAGGAGTCTCTCTTAGATTTCAGTGGTATCGAGGGTAAAGAGGAACAGATGAGGAAGGGTCTTTCTCTGTCTCTCACCTCTTCCCATTTCCAATCCTCCTTTTAGGTTCAGAACCTTGGCTGCTATGTGCTCAGTGGCCTCATCATCTCAGCCCTCCTTCCAGCTGTGGCCCATGGGGGCAATTACTTCCTGTCACTGTCTCAAGTCATCACTAACAATGTGAGTCTGGACTAGGGGCGTATGGAACCCTGCCATCTTGATTTGGTGGACTCACCCAGCTCCCAGCGTCCTGGGTCACTGCTCTCAGGGCTCCTCCCTCCCTGGGGGCGCCTTTCTTTCACATATGTAGCTTCTTTGAGAAGAAAGGAAGGGATCACCCAGGGAAGAACTACAGGAGTGTGGGTGGTGTGCGCCTGCTCAGCCTGGAGTGGCCGGCCTCTCACCATCAAGAGGGTCCCTCAAGTTGGATCTTCCTCTAGGCAAGCTGCACAGTGCAGAACCTGACTGAGCCCCCAGAGCCCCCTGTGCATCCAGAGGAGCTTCAGCACACAAGCTGGCTGGTATGAGTCACAAGAGGGTGAAGAAGGTGTCCAGAGTGGGAATGCAGTGGGGAGCAGTAGAGTTTGGAGCCTTGGGCTGGAGAGTAGAGTGGGGAGTGGGGGATATTTCCACCCCAGCGTCCTGATCTGTCTCTCTCTTCTGATAGAATGGGAGCAATTCCCGGTGTCAGGTCATGAGGTGCCACCTTGGGCGACTGGCAAAGGGGACTGAGGTCTCTGTTGGACTACTGAGGCTGGTTCACAATGAATTTTTCCGAAGGGTAAACTTTTCCTTTTCCACTGCTTTCCCCTGCTGCTCCTATCTGGGACTGTAGCATAGGCTTTTCCGGTAGACAGACTCGTGTTCAAGTTCGCGCTTTGCCTCCTACTCACAAAGTTATTTCATTTTTCTAAGTTTCTTTCTCTTCATCTCTAAAATGGGGAGGAAAAGACCTACTTCATGGGGTTGTTGTAAAGACTAAATGAATAATGAGATGAACTCACTAGAAGCTAGTTACTATTCTTGTATTTTCCTCCATTTATCATCTCTTAGTGTTATATCAATAATCAACCAACATTTATAGTATACCTAAATTCAATCAACCCATCAAATGCCTGCTATATAAAAAGCCCTCTATTAGGTAGACACTGAGAAGAATATCCTCAACATTTAGCACCATGCCTAACTCATTGTAGTGATTTAATACATTTTTATTAAGTGAATGAGTAAATAGTTGATATTACATGCAGGGTAAGCATGGAGGGTAGTGGGAAGTGATATTGTATAGTGAAAGAGATCTAGATTATGAAAGTTCTTTAAAGCCGGGAAGATGAAATCGAGCCTAATATGATAGGCAGTCAGGAGTTGTGTGAGTTCCTGAGAAGGGAAATGACCTCTTAATTATAACAGCTGTTTAGTACTAGGGGTTTATATTGTGCTTTCCCATGTTCCGTATACTTTGAATTACACAAGATCCCTGGGATGTCGGCATCTTTCAGGGAAGTTAAGTCTGACAGTTAATCCTTCCCTAAGTCTGGTTCTCTCTTTCTCTCTTTGGTATCCTTTTTTCATTCATTTATTTATTCTTTTAACAAAGATTTATTGAGAAACTGTGCTAGGCACTAGGGACACATAAATTACTAACACACAACCCTTGAAAGACAGAGAAGTAAACAGAATATTATAACCTGATCCAGGGTGATGGGGGTTAGGAGGAAACACTTCCCTACTTCCCAGAGGGGATGACATCTAAAGGAAGGGTAGGAGTTAGCCAAAGAAAGAGGAGTTGAATGCATTTCAGGTAGAGCAAACAGAGTATACGAAGGGCCATAGGCTTTCCATCTGTTACCCTTCTTTTCTTTCCCCATCGGTCTCCAACCTTTTCCTCTGGTTTTGAACGTCCTGGAAGTTGTGCCCCTCAGCCTCATCTTTGCCATTAGGGTTCTGAGAGCCTTATCACCTGATGATGGCTCACTTTATTTTTTTTTAATTTTTGAATTTTATTTTATTTATTTTTTTATACAGCAGGTTCTTATTAGTTATCCATTTTATACATATATTAGTCAATCCCAATCTCCCAATTCAGATGATGGCTCACTTTAAATGTCTTTCCATTCACAGGCCAAATTCAAGTCTCTGACAGTGGTCAGCACCTTCGAGCTGGGAACTGAGGAGGGCAGTGTCCTACAGCTGACTGAAGCCTCCCGTTGGAGTGAGGTGGGGCTGGAGACTGAGTCTGAGAGCTGTGGAACCAGTAAGGGTGGCAGTGGCCTAAGGGCACCTGTGAGCTTTTTCAGAACAGAGGTGTCTTCGTTAGGCAGCAGTCAGGGAGTCAGAAGTGATAAATCAGAATGGTGGGGTCCCACTGCCTCCATTCCTACCTCAGTCTCTTTCCTTTTAGTCTTCTATTTTGCGGCTGGCTTTGCTACAACGTGGGGTGAGGCTAGCTGGGCAAAAGGGTGCAAATAAAAAACAACTCTCCTTCCTATGCAGAGCCTCCTGGAGGTGATTCAGTCCCGCCCTGTCCTCATCTCCCTGTGGATCCTCATTGGCAGTGTCCTGGGAGGGCTGCTTCTGCTTGCTCTCCTTGTCTTCTGCCTTTGGAAGGTAAGCACTTCTGTCGTGGGGAGTACGGGGCACGGTGCTCATGAATTAAGGAATCCTTGATTATAGCCGGGAGAACTGGATTTGTGCTGGGCAGCTAAGCAGGCTGTGGGTGTCATGCCCAGATCTCCTTCACTGTCCTCCAGAAATGTTGGTTGAGTTAAACTAAGCCAAATAAAATAAATTTGAATCTCAGTTTTGGAAGCAGAACAAAATTGAAGACTTCAGATACATCTGAGGGCTGTTGGCCAGGTCCCCAGGCAGGGCATTTGGTGATGCCTCTTATCTCTTTCCCTACAGCTTGGCTTCTTTGCCCGTAAGAAAATCCCCGAGGAAGAAAAAAGAGAAGAGAAATTGGAGCAATGAATGTAGAATAAAGCCCTAGAAAGTCCTCCCTGGCAGCTTCTCCAAAAGACTTGCATAACAGCAGAGGTTTGGGGGCTCAGATGGGACACGAAGAAGCCTCTGGACTATCTCCCCAGACCTGCAGCCTGACTTGACCTTTGAGTCATGAGGATGCTGCTGGCAAGAGATGAGGCCTTACCTCAGATGAGAAGGGCTGGCACTACACTCCCACCCTGTGCTTCCCTCCTTACCATCCTGGTTCCAGAGCCAACACTGGGGCCTTAGTCTAGGGCCCTTTTTTCCCCATCCCCAGGAATCAAGAATTTTTTCCCTAGGTCCCTGACTTCTTTCAGTTTCCCTCTACATCCTCCCTCACAATTTGGAAAGGACGAGGGTTATCTTCCTCCATTTCCCACCTCTCACCTTCCTGCCTTCTCCCCACTCCAAAGGAGAGAGCTGACGTTGGCTTGAACGAAGTAAAGTCAACATCTGCTGCTTTCCTGTGGAGTCTGGTGATTCAGAGGGCCGGATGGGGAGAGTCAACAGGAAAAAAGGAGGGAGGAGGAAAAGCCACAAGAGACATTCTGTACAATTCCAAGGAACAGAGAAGCCTTTAGACAGGCAACTGCCATCCCCCTGAAACCTGAGACTTTCGTGGTGCACTCGCCCGCCCTCAGGTGCTGGTGAAACGGAGCTGCCCCAGGCCTGCTGGGCAAGGGTTTCCCAACTCTCCAGCCTTCCCTGGGAGCAAAGCCAGAGCTGGGTGCCCGATTCTCTGGAGCCAGGGGCCCCCACGTGGCTAGAGCTGGAATAACAGAGAAGACTGGATACCCTAGGCAGTCCTCTCTCAGGCCTCACACACTCATGAGCCCTCCTTGAAGCCTCCTTATAGAAACTAGAGAGAAGGGAGAGGATTGCTTGATGGTGGGAAACCCTTTCACCTTACTAGATTTTGGAAGCAGCAGCCCCATGGGGTCTGAATTAAGGAAGAAGCTGAAGTAGGTGGCAAGAGGTCTCTGGGAAGCAAGCCCTTACTCACTTGGCACTGTTTATGTAGCACAAATAGCTCCTAGGAAATGTTTCTGGGGCATCTCCAGTCATACCTTGTAGGGCTTCTCTGGTAGAATCAGTTGGACAGCCCTTGCTTGATGTTTACTGGAAATTCTCAAGTTAGTTTCTATCTCTGGACCACCCCACCTGACTCCCATTTTTTGGTCATGGCCAGTAAAGAGAATTGGATTCTCATTGACAACTGGGTAACATATAGTTCTCTGTAATCAAGACTTTGGACACCAAAGTTAGTTACTGGTCTCTAGAGGGCAGCTCTGACAGCCATTTGAAGAATCAGCACCCATTTAGAGCTGAGAAGAGAGGGGACCCGATTGGGCAGTTGACTAGCTGCCACAGACTCTGTCCTCCAGGGCTGTTCTTGAGATCTGGTCACAGTGTTTATTTTGGCATGTCTCTGGCCTTTTGCAGACAGCATTGTCTCTGTTTCCTAGCAGGGTAGACAGTATATCAGATGGTCAGAACAAATAAAGTTCAGTGTCAAATGACTTCTGGCTCTATTTGAGTTCCCTGGGATATAGACTGCTCACAAATGGTGAGAGGTGGAGTCTCGGTTTACCTTGAGACCTTATACAATTGAGTCCCTGGAAGGCAAGGTTATGAAGTATTTGAAATGTTTTCTGTGACTCTCCCACTGGAGATGTACTCTAGCCTCCTGCAATCCTCACCTACTTAAGTGAGCGTAGAGTGTAAAATGTGTAGGTTTGGTAAACACATAGGCCTATACTGAAATCCCAGGTCTGCCATTTATGAGCTAAGTGGCTTTGGGCAAGTCATAACTACCCTGAGGCTCAGATAAAAGGCTGTGTAGAGCAGTGGTTAAGAATGAAGACAGGGGCTTCCCTGGTGGCGCAGTGGTTGAGAGTCTGCCTGCTAATGCAGGGGACACGGGTTCGAGCCCTGGTCTGGGAAGATCCCACATGCCACGGAGTGGCTGGGCCCGTGAGCCACAGCTACTGAGCCTGCGCGTCTGGAGCCTGTGCCCCGCAACGGGAGGGGCTGCGATGGTGAAAGGCCCGCGCACCGCGATGAAGAGCGGTCCCCGCACCGCGATGAAGAGTGGCCCCCGCTTGCCGCAACTGGAGAAAGCCCTCGCACGAACCGAAGACCCAACACAGCCATAAATAAATAAATAAATAAATAAAGTAGCTATAAATTAAAAAAAAAAAAAAAAAAAAAAAAAAAAGAATGAAGACAGACTTGGGTTTAAATCTAAGCTCTACCACTTAAATCTTGCTTGACCTTGAACAGATTTAACTTCTCAATGTCTTGACTTTTTTGACTTTAAACTTATTAGGGTTGTGAGGACTAAATGAGATGATTCAAGTAAAGTGAACATATAGTAAGTACTTAATAAATAGTAACTATTTTTATAGTTACCTGGCCTATTAGGCTGGGACAACCATTCTGTGCCATGCTGGTGAGTTATTTTGTGGCAGGAGGCTCCATGGTGGCCCTTAGTACAATTCACATAGGCTATAGTTTGATGAACATTTATGGAGCACACTTGTTTCTGGGGCAAGGACTGAGGCCATGGTTATGTTGACAGACTTCCCCTCTTTATCCCCAGTCAGCCTGCAAAGGGAGATGGATATCCTTGAGGACTGGTTCATCTAATTCTCTCTCCACATGATTAAAAAAGTACTTTTAATATTTTTCTCCACCTAGAGATCCCTCTCTTCTCTATTCCTCAGCACCAGAAAGGGACTTTCTCTAACCCCAACCTATTCTTCAAAAAGCCTGTTACCTCTTTCTTCCTTTGAAGCAGAGCCAGTTTGAGAAGCAACTGTAGAAACACCAGACTCTCCTCAGACACACAGGTGTTGCTTTCTTCTCATCGTTGCTCCTTTGTTCCTTTATTCATTCTTTTGTTCATTCACTCATCAGACATTAAGCACCTAATATATGCTAGGCAATTTGAATAATATAAAATGCAACTCCTACCATCAAAGAGCCCAGTCTAGTAGGGGAAACAAACATGTAAACATATAATGGAAAATACAGAGACCTGGTTGCTAGATGACATATCAGTATTAGAAATGTGTCGCACACAAGAGGCACACTTTTTTAGGTGAGGTTGGAGGGATTTTAAAAGTTTACAGAAAAAAAAAAAAAGTCTTGAGGGGCCACCAAGTGTGAGAGGAGGCATTCCAGGGAGGATTAATCACCAGTCGGGAAGGGAATTGTAGTAGATTAGAGCAGCCTGAGCATTAGACTGTTTGTGAAAGTAGTGAGAGATGAGACTTGAACAGGCAGAGTGCAGCTCCTGAAGAGCCTAGTAAACCACGTTAAGAACTCTGAACTTTATCCTGTAGGCTTTCATATGCATTTGAGTGTGCTCTCTCTGACTGAAGGGAGGAGAAAAGAGAGACGGGTAGACTGACTGTTCAAGCACGAATTGCTGAGAATCTGAATTTAAAGGGCAGTGGAAATAGTGAAGACAGTTTTGTGAGTATTTTTGTGGAAGGGAATGCTTAAAATAAAAAAAAAAATCGCTCTTCTCCCTGTGCCCTTTTCTAACGTAGAGGTGCGTTGGGATATTAGGCCTGGTTCCCTTTCTCCACGTTGCGGTGGGTCGTGCATCATCCACGTTCAGTCCTTTGCTCGGCACTACAATCTCCTCCCGTTTCCAAACTGCTCTCTTCAAATCCTTCTTTGTGCCCGGGTTTTTGGCCGCGGAATGGTGGGAGGAAGCAGAAGTAACTAAGTTGGCAAACGTCTCTGGATAGAATCAAATCGTCGTCACCAGTGGTTAAATGCGACAGTTGCTAAGAGGCGTGCACGCCGGGAGACTCCTGCGGCTGCGCTCCGGGGGGCGGGGCTGAGGCGGGGCTTGGGGTGGAGCCGCAGCCTGGAACTGCGGGGAGGGGCGGGGCGGGGCAGGGGGAGGAGTTTTAGCCGGAGCCCGGGTCTGGGGACTTGGGAGTCCCTTTTGCGATTGAGCAGGTCGGAGCTGGGGGTGGGTTCGGTTTGGGAGGGTGAGGTTTGAGACCAAGCCCCCGCGGGGACTGCAGGATTTTTGCCTCCGCAACGGCGGAGTGCGGCTGGGCCAGGGGCGGAGTTTTAAGCCCAGCCCTCGGATTCTTGCTTCTGATTGAACGGGGTGGGTCCTGGGGCGGGTCCCGGTTTGCTTTTGACAGCTCTCTTACACAGCTGCAGACGAGTCCGGTGGGTTCAGGAACTTGTGACCCCGCTCTCCGCGCGTCCCCGTCCCCCCGCGGCCCCGGCCCCGGCCATGAAGCGCATCTTCTCCTGCTCCAGCTCACAGGTGGCGGTATGTGCTACAATGTCTGGGAGGATGGGCATGGGGCTGGGGTCCAAGCCCTGTGGTGACAGAAGTCCTGAGTCCCATCTCCACGCACCGTCGCCTTTTCTCTTTATCGGTCTTTCTAGCTCTTCCGCTCCCGCAGTGCAGCCCTCCCGCCCTGCCTTCCTCAAGACCCTGTACCCCCCAAGGTCCTTTCCCTTGGCCCTTTCTTGTCCTCCAAGCATCTACACCCCCAACTTCTGATATGTTTCCGGCAGCCCCTGCCACCTCCCAAAGGCTCTGTTCTCTACTTCTCTGTTTCCCAGTACTGAACTACCTTCAAGCATCTGTCCCATCCCCAGCCCCTGCTCAGCCCCAAGCCCCTTTCTATCTCCCAAGTACTGCCCCACGCCCCATTTACCAGCCCTGCCTTGTCCTCACAAGCCTGCCCTCCTGTATGGCCCTATCCTGGCTCTCAGTCCAGCAAGTACTTCCAGCCCCGTGCCTTCCCCTAGCCCTTCCTCATAGAGTCTTCTCTGTCCTTGCCCCCATCTCACCCCATGCCACTTCCACTTCCATTCTCTCATCACCACCGCTGGCTCTCAGACATCACTCCAAACCTCTTTCCAGTCGGTGCTCCGACAGCAGCAGCCTTCTCCTGTTCTCCCCTTCAAGCTCTGCTCCTCTCTGTCCAGTGGCTGTTCAACTCCCCGACCTCCTTCTGCCTGCTCTCTGCAGGTTAATCTTGCAGTCCGGCCTGGCCAGCCTGACAGGCTCTGCCAGAGGAGGACAGTTGCCTGGCTGCTCCCCAAGGAATGGGTAAATTGCCTGCAGACTCCACTCTGGCCAGTTCACTGCAGTGCCTGGTCATCACACTGGTTCTTGGGCCAGTCAAGGCCTTCTGCCTGCTTCTCCCCAGAATCTTCCTTCATTCTAGACCCTCACCCAGTTGTTTAGGGCCTATACTCTCTGCTTCCTTTGACTGAGCTGGGGAACGGTAATGGTGAGAGGCGAAGAGGATAAAATGGATTCACTCTGAGAGTTCCCAGGAGAAGCCACTGTCCTCCCCATGTCCTCCCAGAACAAAACACACGGAGGAAGACTACAGAAGGGAGTGGCTAAGGGAGGGTATAGCTTCTTCTTCTCTGAAGATCTCTTACAGAGAGACCCCCTAGCTAGGGATGAAATTTTGTGTGGAGACTGGGATGACGGTTCATTTTGAAGTGAAGTAGTCGACTACCTGTAGTAATATTGCTTAGCCTAACTTGACTTTGTGGTGTCATTCATTGAGCAAACGTGAGAAATGCTCAGCTCACTCTGCATGGGCAGGCCACAGAGGCCTGGAAGTGACCTACGAGGCAAGAGTAGGAACTCTGTTGAGGCCTGTTCTCGTCCCACTTAACGTTTGCTTCCCCACTTAGTTTCCACACATTAATCAACCAATCAAAAGGCATTTACTGGAGGATTACTGGACTGAATGTCAATATTATGACGTAGTAGGAGTGTGTTTCATGTTTCGTAATTGCAATCATTGTTGCTTTTGTTGTGGTCATCCATGTACAATGCTTGGTGTCAGTCTATTTATCTCTTGTAAAAATAAAATACAGTGTGTGTGTGTGTGTGTGAAAAAAAAAAAAAAAGACATTTACTGAATGACTAGTAAAGGTACCAGAAACTGAGGCTACCCAGAATGTCTTAACTCAGGATGATTTTCTTATTCACATGGACTCTTCCTTAGTTACTGAAAGTCCTCCACATTGCCCTGCCCTTTCAGGTTTGTGGAGTCTGCCTGCTCCTTAGGAATCAGGAAACTATCTCATTCTTCCTGATTCTTCAATTGTTGGTCAATGGCTACTTTTCAGGATGCTGGGATGAACAATGGGCTGAATGTTGGAATTTTAAAGCATTCCTCTGTCCTTCTTCATCCCAGCTCTACAGAGGTTTGGCCATGAAGAATTTCTACCCATTCTAAACTCTTCTTAGTACAAGATTATAGGTAGTAAATTAGGTGGACTTAGAACTACTTAGCTGGAAAGAAAACTGTTTTCTCAGTCAGGGTATGGATCCAATGAGATTGAAAATAGACCAGTTTAAGCTGTAAATTGTTTCCTCTTGAAACTTCCCCACACTTCTCATGATAAATTCCTCCACTCCCTGGGTGGCTAACCGCTCTGAACCAGTTTGTCAGAGAAATAGTGTGACAGCCTTCCTGACCACTCCCAAAGCCTGGCTTCCCAGTCATGGCAGAATATTGCCCCTTTCCATCCCTGCTCCCACCCTTGGATCCAGACTGCACCCTCAGATTGAGATAAGGACTGAAGGATCTGTGATCATTTAAAGATTAATCTAAGTCATCCAGAATACGTATAGGAAGTTTAAGAAACAAACAAACAAAAGCCAGCTCCTATAATCTCATTTTGATTTAGTCAAGTAGAGGATACCTTTGAGGGTGTCTTACATAGGCAGCTTACTCTGCCTATGTAGGAAGTAAGTCAGAAAATAGCTTTAAACAGTAGGCACTGGATCAGCTTAGAGGAATGTCAATTGCATTTTAAATTTTTTTTTTTAATTTTATTTATGGCTGTGTTGGGTCTTCGTTTCTGTGCGAGGACTTTCTCTAGTTGTGGCAAGCGGGGGCCACTCTTCATCGCGGTGCGCGGGCCTCTCACTGTCGCGGAACACAGGCTCCAGACGCACAGGCTCAGTAGCTGTGGCTCACGGGCCCAGTCGCTCCGCGGCATGTGGGGTCTTCCCAGACCAGGGCTCGAACCCGTGTACCCTGCATTGGCAGGCAGACTCTCAACCACTGCGCCACCAGGGAAGCCCTCAATTGCATTTTAAAAATTGAGAGACAGCTCCTGGTTCCTCCAGGGCAGCATTTCCATTTCCATTCACCTGTCCTACAGAGGTAGCCACTCTCTCTGCTGTTTCTCTCTCTACTGTTGGTGGTCACAGACACACGACCAGAGATAAGGAGAGGCTGCAGTTACTTCTACAAAGCCACCCCCCCAATCCTACGGGAGATACAAAGCTTATCCTTGTTTTGAGTCTGCTGATTGATTTGGTGATTGCTCCCTTGAGGCTGTGTTGGTTATCCTCTTTCCCAAGGTGCTGGGGTGAACAATAGACTGGATCTTGGAATTCGGAAGCAACCCTCTGTTCTTTTTTTTTTTTTTGGTACGTGCCATGTGGCCATGCGGGATCTTAGTTCCCCTACCAGGGATTGAACCCGTGCCCCCCTGCATTAGGAGTGTAGAGTCTTAACCACTGGACTGCCAGGGAAGTTCCCCTCTGTTCTTCTTCACCCTAGCTCTGCGGAGGTTTGTCTGTGAAGAATTTCTACCTATTCTAAATTCTTCTTGGTATAACAAGATTATAGGAAGTAAATTGGTTGGATTTAGAACTATCTAGATGGAAAGAGAATTATCTACCTTGCTAAGAAGCACCTTTACCATCTATACAGCTTGATTGGCATACATTACCCGATATGATCAAGATCCCTTCCTCCCACTCCCCTGGATAGAGAATTCTGAGCCCAGGAACATCCAAAATGTGCCAAGCAAGGCTAGGAAGGATGGGGATTAGGACTAACATTTATTGTGTACCTACTACATAACAGACAGTGCTAGGTGCTTTATACAGTGTTATTTTATTAGCAAACTGAGGTTCAAAGAAGTTGTTACATGCCTCAATTCACAAGGATAGAAAGTGTTAGAATCAGGATTTTAAACAGAGAACTTCAGAGTGAGGTCAGCTGATGGTGGTGTCCTGTGATGGAGGTGTAGTTCTAGCTGTCTGCTTTTTCTGAGGGTGATATGGCCCCCCAGGGGGCATTGGATAACGTGTTATTACATCTCAGTTTGTTGGTATGTGGAGCAGTCATTTTGCTTATTATGTCCTTTGAGAATTAACCTGTTTGGAGACTCTTCTCCTTGTACGGAGTAGTGTCTGAAGGTGGGTGGCTTTACCCTGGAGGTGGTCTTAGACTGTTTATTTGAAAATAAGTAAACCTTCCATAGCTCCGTAGTAAATGGCCTGGTGGTGAGAACTAGAATAGGGCATCTGATGGCCTGGGTTCTAATCTCAATTTTACCACTATTTTGTGGTGTGACCCTGGACAGTTATCTAACCTCAGTGTGCTTCAGTTTCTTCTCTGTCAACTAGATAAAATAATATCAGCCCTAACTACTTTCCAGGGATGTTGAGAGGGTAATTGAAATTGCACTTAAAAGGGCTACGAGGAATTACCTCACGAGTATTACCTCAGAATCCATCTACCTTAGATAATTTTATGGTTTAGGCATTTAAAATCTTTCCTGTTCTCGATTAATAATTTGCCCTGGCTATGTATCTGAAAATGAGTTGGCTTCCATAGACCCTTTTTTCCCCACCTCCTCCTATAGCCTCTTCTTGTTGCAATTACACCTCATAAAATGCAATGTGCCCTGCCACCAGTCCCACACTGCTTCCTGTTTTTGTATAAGGATGCCATACACTTGAATAGCTTTTTACAGTTTACAGAGAGATTTTATATACGTTAGCTCATTTAATACTCACAGCATGATGAGTTAGTTATTATTTTCCACATTTTATAGATGAGGAAACAGATTAGAGGTGTTCAGTGGCTTACTATAGGTCACATAGCTGAAGTATGTGAATTACTGAAGTAGCTGAACCAGGCCGTGAACTTAGGCCTGCTGACAAATATTCACCTAGGGCCATTTTCACCATTCCACAGATTTTTGCCTCCTTTCTTCCTTTCCTTTCCTTTCCTCTCTGGACCAAACCAGGCTTTTCCGTGCTTTCAGCTCTGGATGTTTTTACACCGCTCTTTCATGTCCTGTGATACTTCAATTATTGTAATTACCCCACCACCTGAAAAAGTCAAGCTGGCATGGTAGAACAATGCGTGCCCAGGTATGGCTGTTGTCTGGGACAGCTGCACCCTGCCAGGAAAATGAGGAGGGAGGGAAGGGTGGAGGAGGGGAGCTGCCTCCTCAAGCCTAGCTAGAGACCTGTCTTTGCCTTTTGGTGGTTGTTGCCATGGAAGGGGAAGAAGGACTAGCCAGAGGGCATAGGTATGAGAAAGGAAAACGAAAACTCTGTGCTTCTGCTCCTAGTTTTGTGCCCCAAAGCCAATGGGTAGAGATGCTATGGATAGGTATTTGGACTCCTAGCCATGACCCAAAGCTAGGTGCCTTGATTTCTCAAATATCTGAGAACAAAGAAACAGAGGAGCACGGGGGTTGGGGCGTTGAGAGGTAAGGTGAACCCAGTCCGGAGTGGTCAGTTTGGTTCAGTTTGCTCCAGCAAGACCTAAAGAGCAAAAGGGAAAGGAGTCGTGGCTACGATTGCTAGGAGGTTGTGCACCTAACAACAATAATCATAATGCTGATAAAAAGACATTTGAAATACTATGCATTCAGTCCTCAAAAATGATTTTTAATTCAGTAGTCCAAGCACCTTTCGGGCCAGGGCTGGCAATAACTGGCGGTAGTCCCCAGTGGCATATGAGTTGGTGACTATTTAACTGGCCCACCTAGAAGGACTAAATGATCTAGACTGAGTGACTTGTGGAACATTGAAAGGATCTCAGGGATGTCCCTTTTCCCTTGCTTGGCATCCTAACCATGTTCTTCTTTTCTTTCTCCACTGTACCCCCGCCTCTTATATTCACACAATCTGTGGCTCTGGACCAGGTGGAGAGATGGAACCGCCGTGATCAGAAGCTTCTGGAGGCAGTGCAGCGGGGGGACGTGGGATGCGTGGCTGCTCTGGCCTCCAAGAAATCTGCCCGACCCACCAAGCTAGACTCGAACGGCCAGTCCCCGTAAGTAAGCCTTCTTGATCCCCACCCTTGGTATGTGGTTCTCTTTAAAGACCCCAAACCCCAATATGATGTAAGACCAGGAAATGCCTACAATGTCAGAGCCCTTTTTTGTCTTAATTAGCAAGTATATCAATAAATCTTCGCTACATATCAAGTGCTGCACAAAGTGGGGGAAGAAGATATTGTCCCTGAGGTCCACACACCTCACGACCCACATCAACAAAATTGACCAAAAAAGGACATAAAGCCCATGAAACAAACGGAAAACTGAAACATACACTACATAGAGTATTTCTTCATTGTACAAATAGGAGGGTGTGTATGCTTGAGAAATTAGGAGTGCAGTGGTGGCCATGAGAGTCATGTGGCTGGAAGGGGTGATTAGGACAAGAGGGATACTAGCCCTTGTCTCTTCCCAAGTCAGCCTGCAAAGGTCCAGCCCTCTGCTCTGGCCCACTCTGTGACACTTCCAGTCTGCTAAGTGTCCTGTGCTGAGTTACAGGTAATTATGTGTTCCCTGGACACCCCTGCAGTACTCTGAGATTGCTTGAGACCTGTAGCTCTTATTTCTACCTTTGCTCCCAGCCTCCCCTGAAGTTTTAATGGTAGGCCATTTATATAGGCTTCTCTTTCTCAGAAAGTCAGGCTACGGGAGCTTCCCTCTCTGCTTTTGGGATTGGCTTCGGGGTGACGGAGCTTAGTAGGCAGTGCTTATTAAGGTTCTCCCATTCCTCATCCCCTGGTCCCTTCATCCTTCTGCCTCTCGGCGTTGATTCTGGCAGGTTTCATCTGGCAGCCTCCAAAGGCCTGACAGAATGTCTGACTATACTACTTGCAAATGGGGCTGACGTCAACAGCAAGAATGAGGATGGTGAGTTAGACTAAAGCACTGGGTCATGCTGCTTGCTTTTCCCTTTACAGCAGCAGTCGGGGGGTGGGGGGCCAGTGCTGGGCCCTGCTGGAGGTTCCAACTGTAGCCCTCCAGCTTCTCTCCTCATAAGTTCTGGCCAGTCTCCTTCCAGGGGTTCCGCTCCCTGCAAGCTGGGCCTACCTCACCCCCATTCCCACCTCCACCGCAGGTACCAGGCACTTGGGGAACAGGAATTTCTGGCTCCATGTGGCTGAGAGCCTCTCTGTCTAATCTCCCTCTGATTATCTGTGCGTCTCTTGCCTTCCCTCCCTGTGAGTCATTGGTATGCATGGCGCCACCCACCCTCCCTCTCCCCTTCTTTCCCTTTCCAGGGAGCACCGCCCTGCACTCGGCCACCATTTCCTGCCAGCCACAATGTGTCAAGGTCCTGCTGCAGGTAAGAGCAACCCCTGATACTACTCCTGTGAAAGGAAGAAGAGGACCCAGAGACTCCTTACTCTGTCTTGTACTCACCAGCAATATTTGGTCAAATGTACCCCTCTCATCCCCAATAAGAGAGCTAGTAATCACTTATTCATTAGTTCGCCAACATTTATTTAACACCTGCTAGGTGCAGGCACCCTGCTTAATGCTGCCCTTGAGGGCATGTCGTAAAGCAGCGTTGCCAGGGACTGACTGCCAGTCAGTCAATGTGCATGTATTGAGCTCAGCTACTGGCAGAGGCACTGCAGAGACTAACTGCTGTGATGATGGGCAGGTGGAAGGATGGCAGAGGTGTTCACATTAAACCCAAAGCCTGCTGTCTGTTTTGAGGAGTTTGTGGTGTAGGGGTACAAAGAGAAATATACATGTGAAATGACAGGTGGACAATTCAGAAATAAGTCTCCCAAAGTTCAAAGGCACAGTTCAACAGGCCATTGTGCAAATGGATGTTCTGCTTTGTTCTTCCTGGCCCTTTCCAAATTTCCCAGTTATGATCCTAAAATACCAGACATAGACTCAGGTGTCATTTTCCCTAACATGTTTATCTACCTATAACCTGATTTTTCTTAGGCCCTAGGTTTATGAACCAGGGCTGAAATTCAAGGCTGCCTATCATCTGCAAGGAATAAATTGGACTTGCCTAGTAGTTGGCCAAAGTCATGGTCCTCCTGCCCCTCCCCACAGTACTGTGAAAGCTGGTGACCCAACAGGGGGTATGGGATGAGAATGTTGACACCACGCTCCATGCTGCTTCCCTTTGTGGCTCTTTGCAGCATGGTGCCAATGAAGATGCTGTAGATGTGGAAAATCGTAGTCCACTGCACTGGGCAGGTGTGTGCCAGGGGACTGGTGGGAAACAGGGCTGCAGGGACCAGAGGGTGGGGAGGGAGCGGGGGATAACGTTTGGTGGGAAGGGCAGGCCAGAGCTGACTGCTGAAATGGTCGGAGGGGATGCTGCGTCATGGTCTGACTAGGTGTCCTTCCTGCTTCCCCTTAACCCGATCATCCCGCAACCCTCCGTAGCCTTCTCTGGCTGTGCCTCAAGCGTGCTCCTCCTGTGTGATCACGAAGCCTTCCTGGATGTCCTGGATAACGTGAGTGTCAGCTGGGCAGCTGGGCAGGGCCCTACGTGGGGAGGCTGCTGCTTTCTCTGAACTTAATTAGCCAAGTTCCATGACCAGGGGTTGTGTAGCACCACCTCCTCTTCCTTCTCCCCATGCCCCTCCTCCTCTTCCACACAGAGTGGTTAAGGCTTATCTTCTGGAGAGCTTCTAACCCTCTGAGAAGGAGTATTTAGCCCCAGCATTGGGGCTTTTTCCTGGAGAGGTGTGGGAACAGGGGAGTTGGTTGCATTGTGTCAAAGCCCTGGTTCCCCCGGCTCCTCGTGAACCCCCTTCCCACAATCTGTGCAGGATGGACGTACACCCCTGATGATTGCATCGCTGGGTGGTCACGCAGCTATCTGCTCACAGCTACTGCAGAGAGGCGCCCGGGTTAATGTCACTGACAAGAATGACAAGTGAGCCTTCCCCGTCTTCCCACCCCAAATCCCGACCCTGACCAATCTAGAAAGGAGCCACTGGGCAAAGTGTGTGTGTGTGTGTGTGTGTGTGTGTGTGTGTGTATTGGGGAAGAAGGCAGGTTGGTCTCTGTTTTCTTGGGAACCTCTCTCCTTCTCAGTGGTGGTTCAGAAGAGCACTGCTTGTTGCTTCACTGTTTTCCTCTTGGTAAGTTGAGAACGTTTTCCTTATACTTTCCTATTCTGTTGCTGACACTGCCATCTTCCTAGCATAGGTGACTCTGGAAGTAGAATCAATACCTCTGGATCCACTAGTTTAATTTACTGGTTTTCGAACTATCTTCTAAGCAATGGAATACTTTTTCCCCAGTAAAGAATTTATGCACAACCTCAATATATAAAACAGATGGAAGTGGAGCCCTTCCAATTGGCCCCCTGCTTTCTGATGCTACAGCTCCAAGGAATGACATTTGAAAAGTTCTGGTCTGGCCTCATGCTTTGTCACTGGCTGGTGTTGGTCTGTGGTTCTCCTGACCACACTGAGTGAGAGCTGACCTTGTGAGTGGATTTTTTGAAACCAGGACTCCTGGATTCCGTGAGAAAAGCTTATGCTCAGATTTGTCCCAACCCATAGATCGGCTCTGATCCTGGCCTGTGAAAAAGGCAGCACTGAGGTGGCTGAACTGCTCCTGAGCTATGGAGCAGATGCAGGGGCGGTGGACAGCACGGGGCATGATGCTTTGCATTATGCTCTACGCACACAAGACAAGATACTGTGGAGGCTGCTGCGGCAGGCCCTGAACCGGCAGGGGCGGGGAGGTAAAGCCAATACCCTTTTGTAACTTCAAGATGCTCCTCGATAGACTTAGAATCAGAGAAGCGTCTTAGAATCCCATTTATTTCCATGGAAATAATAATTGTCACTTTAGTTGAGAGTTTACTTATTTATTGCTGCTGCTCTGAGATGACACCAAATTCCCAAAAGCACGGTCACAAAATTCTTCAGAGCAGCCTTGTCTCTCACTGAAGGCAACTCTGGCTAGTACTATTGCTAGCATTTATGAGTTGCAATTGTACATCTATTTAGGTGATTTGATGGTCAATCTCTCTCTCTCCCCTACTAGACTGTAACCCCCTCAGATGACAGGCCATCTCTGTTTTGCTCACCATTGAGGTCCTGGTGCCTATAACAGTGCCTGGCACAGTGTCCAATAAATAAGTGAGTGAATGAAATGAATGAGCTGGCATATCTCTGAGATAGGAAACGAAGGTTGCTGGACAGCTAGGGATCCATCAAATAGGGGTGGCTTTCCCTATTCGACATGTGTGGTAAAGGATTAACACTGAGGGGCCACTCCTTTCAGAGAAAGTCTGAAGGCAGAGTGTGGGCTAGAAGCACGTGGGCCCTGTCTCCTCTCTCATTTTCCCCATGTCTTTTCATATAGGTCAGGGGTTAGTTCAACATCCAGATCTTGCATCCCAGGTAAGACCCTAAGTGCCTTCTCCTTTTGCTTCTGACCCACCCCAGGCTTTCCCGCTGGGATATCTCCCAGGCAGTGATCACTGGGGCATCGAGACAGTCTAAGAGAAGAAAGGCCCTCTTGGGCTAGCTGCCCGGGTTTACTTCACTGTTCCTTTTTCTCCATAGGCCTCTCCATCTGAGCCTCAGGTGGGTTCTCCATGGAGAGCGGAGCCTGAGGAGGAGCAGGAGGAAGAAGAGGATGAAGATCCATGTTCAGAGGAGTGGAAGTGGAAGTATGAAGAGGAGCACAGGAAAGTTTCCCAGTTGGAGCAGGAGCTGCTGCGAAATACGGAAGAGTGTAAGGCTCAATCTGCAGCTTATTTGGGCCTGGAGAACCAGATTCAAGAACAGGTTCAGGAGCTGGGGCTCCTCCTATCGCAAGAGCCCGGAGCTCCAGGAGACCAGGGCTCTAGTCTCCGGCCTGGAGGAGATGGCATGGAGCAGGGTCGTACCCTCGACCTGCTGGCTAAGTGCATACAAGAGCTAAAGAAGCAGCAACAGGCAGCAGCCGCAGCTGCAGCAAAGCCAGTAGTAGCTTCCAAGAGGGCTGAGCATTCAGCTGGAGGGGTGATCCAGTATGAAGCCCATGGAAGGTCCCAACCAGAAGAACAGGAGCCACCCCAGAGCCCAAGGTCTGAGACCACTGGGAAATCCACAGGACAGCAACCGACCACCAATGGTGGGCAGGCCCTTGGCCCTGATCATACTGACCAGCTGCATGCTGGCCAGAAGGTGAGGCCCCAGGCCCCAGGGGCTGAACCAACAGGCACAGTGGCTGAACCAGTGCGCACAGCAGCCATGAACCAGCTCCTGCTACAGCTGAGGGAGGAGCTGGCTGCCGTGTGGCGAGAAAAGGATGCAGCCCGGGGGGCTTTATCAAGACCAGACCCGGAGGGAGCTCTGGGGACTTCCCGGGCTGAGGCCGCAGCAGCAGCCTGGGAGAAGATGGAGGCCAGGCTGGAGCGGGTGCTGGTGAGGCTGGATTGGGCAAAAGCAGGATTACAGATGAAACCTGAGGCCCCTGCCCAGGAGCCCAGAGAGGGAGCCCCAAAGGCAGGCCCAGGGGCCATCACCAAAGAGGGTGAAGGGAAGGAGGAAGGGGCTCCTGGGGCCTGGGGAGAGCCTCTAGGGGCCCCTGGAGGGGAACAGATGCCAGGAGGGGGCCTGGCGGAGGGACAGCTGGAGAAGGAGGTGTCAGCACTGAGGCTGAGCAACAGTAATTTGCTGGAGGAGTTGGGGGAGCTGGGCCGGGAGCGGCGGCGGTTGCAGGGGGAGCTGCCGTCCCTGAGCCAGCGGCTACAGCGGGAGTGCGTGCCCAAGCCAGAGGCGCAGGTCCGGCTACAGCGGGAGTGCGTGCCCAAGCCAGAGGCGCAGGTCCAGCTACAGCAGTTGTGGTGGAGCGTGGGGCTGCTGACAGATGAACTGGCCCTGGAGAAGGAGGCCACCGAGAAGTTGCGGAAGCGCCTGGCCTCCCAGAGCAGAGGCCTCCGGGGACTGTGGGACTGCCTGCCCCCGGACCTGGTGGGCAGGGGGAGTGCACGGTGCCCAGCAGCTGAGCCCCTGGAGGAGCTGCAGGCCTGCGTCAGCGCCCTGGTGGCCAGGCACCGCGAGGCCCAGCAGGTGCTGGCTCGGCTAGAAGAGGAAAACCAGCAGCTGCGGGGCTCCCCTGCCCAACGTGGGGAACCGGGCACCTCCTCAGAGGCCTCAGCGTCCCTCCAAGTTGAAGCTCTGGAGCAAGACCTGGGGAAGCTGGAGGAAGAGCTGCGGGCGGTTCAGGCCACGATGAGCGGGAAGAGCCAGGAGATCGGGAAGCTGAAGCAGCTGCTCTACCAAGCCACGGAGGAGGTGGCTGAGCTCAGGGCCCGGGAGGCGGCCAGTCTGCGGCAGCACGAGAAAACTCGGGGCTCACTGGTGGCCCAGGCCCAGGCTTGGGGCCGGGAGCTAAAGGCCCTGCTGGAAAAGTATAACACGGCCTGCCGGGAGATGGGTCGGCTGCGGGAGACGGTGGCCGAGGAGCGGCGCAGGAGCGGGGACCTGGCCGCGCGCGCGGCGGAGCAGGAGCGCCAGGCCAGCGAGCTGCGCTTGCGCTCCGAGCAGTTGGAGAAAACGGCGGAGCTGCTGAAAGAGAAGGTGGAGCATCTCATCGGGGCCGGCCGGGACAAGGAGGCCAAGGTGAGCAGACCAGGCAGCCGAAGGGAGCGTCAGGGCAGGTTTCTGTTTGTTTAGGGTTGGCTGACCGGAATCTATCTTTGGTCCGTCCGATTAATACCCCAAACGGAACACCAGTCATTTGCAAGGACCGCACTCTGTTCTCCTGGGTCTGAGGGGGTCTGGGATTGAGATTGGAGGTGAGGTAAGTATATATAAATACAAGAGAGAAGGAGGGCTTAGGTATTAAAATTTGGGACGCAGGGTTCAGAAGCAGTGTGGTCAGGGCTACCACCGTTGGGGTACTATGGTTCAATCAGCATTTTGACTTAGGTAGTGTATTAGCCTGCGAAGACAGCGGATGCTGTGGTGAGTCGCTGTGGTTTTGCTAGGGTTCTGAGGAGGTGCCTGGGGTAGGGGTTGCTGACGGGTTAAGAGAAGTAGACTAGACTGTAGTCCCTTTCTCCCCTCCCACTTCAGTCAGAGTGGGCTCTACAAAAGATTTCCGTTGGCAAAGAGGGTGCCAATGCAGAGAAAAACAAAAGTTTGAAAACCATTGTGTTAGATACCCGAGTTTCCTAATGATTGCTCCAAAAGTGAATATAAGTCTACAGGCTTCCAACAGACATGTTTTACAAATTCGAAAACATCAATTTACAAATGAATTTAGTAATTGTAGAACTACCTGTGCAGTGAGTGAATTCAGACTTATCAAAGTTTGTGTACATGATCAAATTTATAAGGATTAAAAAATATAGGGAGTATACATTTTACGGACTATAAAGGACATAAAAATAGAAGGAACGTTATACAGAATAGGAATCAGTGTGGGGTGGGGCTAATTAAAGAAAGGAATTTTCTGTTGGTGTTGAAGGGGAAGATAAAAGTAGACAAATGAGCAAAAGAAAATAGTGTAGTGGGCTCCGAACTGAGGTTGTCTGCATTTGAATTTCAATTTCAAAACGAACTGATTGGGAGTTCCCTGGAGGTCCAGTGGTTAGGGCTCCTGGCTTCCACTGCAGGCGGCCTGGGTTTGATCCCTGGTCGGGGAACTAAGATCCCACAAGCTGCATGGTGTGGCCAAAAAAAAAAAAAAAAACGATTGATCTTGGGTGAGTTATCTAAGCCTCAGTTTTCTCATCTATAAAATGCGGATAATAACAGAGTTGTGAGAATTACATTAAATAAGACATTATATTTAAAATAGGACAATTTTTGGCAAATGGCTAGTACTCAGTAGAAGTTAGCTAGTTTTATTATTCCTACTACCACTATTCCTATTACTGCTGGTTATTGTTAACTGCATTTGTACCTCAGTCTCACAAACCACAGAAACTCATCTCCATTTTCCTCAGTGGTCAGTAGGCCAAAGTAGGTCAGGATCCAGTACAGAGTTAAGAGTGTGGCCCATGAATTCAAAGAGATCTTGGTTCAAATTATGATTTCATCACTTATTAGCTGTATGATTTTGACAAATTACTTAGCTCAGGCACCTTATCTACAAAATGTGAATAATAATACTTCTCTCAGAGAAGGATTATTCTTCTCAGAACAGAAGAAGAGCTCTTTTGAGTATTAAGTGAGACAATGTGTGTAAAAGTATCTGGCAGGTATTAAATACCCAATAAAAGGAAACTCACCTTGACTTTGGGTGGTATTGGGGTGGGAAATGACTGGGGCCTCATTGGTTCCTTTTCTTTCCTTTTGACCTCAGATCAAGGAATTGTTGAAGAAGTTGGAGCAGCTTTCAGAGGAGATTCTAGCAGTTCGGGGAGAAAATGCTCACCTTGCCCGACAGCTGCAAGTATGTCTGGCCCTCAGGGGAATGGACACTGCTAGAGAAGAGGGTGCACAGTGGAAGTGATGTACCTGTGGGAGAGATTCTGGGGATTCCAGAGGCCTGGCCAGGCAGTGGTCTAGGCTGAGCCAGTGATGGGCCAAGGGAGCCTACCTGGCACAGCTGAGCACTTCACTTCATTGTTCCTCATGCTTGGGGGATGAGGGTGAGTGTGAGAGGCTGGGCACATGACCTCCCATTGATGCCCACTCCCAGGATTCCCAGAAGAACCACGAAGAGATCATCTCCACCTATAGGAATCATCTGCTGAATGCTGCTCAGGTGAGCCTGGGGGCAGGTAGAGGCAGAGAGCTGGCCAGGGGGCATTGCATTTGGCATCCCTTCTCTTACCTGCACAGACTCGTCTCTCAGGAAGCTGGACTTTAGATGTCCCAGTACCAGGTTTCTGGATCTCATTAGGCAGACTGAGAGAAGTTATGCATGAATGTGAGGGGGAGAGGTGTTTGCCCCTTCTTTTCAATTCCCTGATCGACTGTAAGGCTTTTGCCTGTCCCCTATGCCCCTTCTCAGTGTCCTCCTGAGCCAGCTTATCCCTCGCCAAGGAAGAAGAGGTGGGTGGCTCGCTCCTTTATTAGGAATAATAATAACTACAAAGAATCGAACACTTATTGTGTACCCGGTGCTTTGCTCCATATTCACAGTTGTAACCTTCACAGCAATTCAAAAAAGTCGGCATGATTATCTTCCTTGTAAAGATTAGGAAACAGCTAATGAGAAGTTAAGTAGTATAAGTGAGGGCACGTAGTTAGTAAGTAGCATCCTACTCTACCATAGAAACTCTCCCTTTCCTGTCTCTCTCATTTCCTTTTCTTCGTCTCCTTTTGTTTCTTTCATGCTGCCTACAGGGCTACATGGAACAGGGTGTGTACAATATCCTACTGCGAATCCTCAGCATCCAGGAGGAGTGAGGCATCCTGTGCCCTGAAAAACATGGGATCTCTCTGTTGTGAGTTGTGGTTTGAGGGTGGTGAGGGAAGGAGCTTGGGAGAAAGGAGGCTCAAGGATAGAAATTGGAGTCTCCTCTTGCCCCATGTGGTAGCTGACACTAGGGAGTCCTGTGGGGCATAGAGCGTTTGAGGTGAGGTCAATTGAGAAGACATGATATGGGGAATCACTGGGTGGAGACAGGAATCAGTGAGCACGTAGACTGAAGGGGTCTGACTTATGAGATGGAGACAGAAAAGAGGAGTTGAATGACTCTCCTAAGGTCTGGGGTAGAGAGATACCAGTGAAAGTGGAATGGTGGGATAGTGGTGCACAGTTGTTTCCTAGTGTGGGACTCTACAGATTCCAGAATCTCGCCTTCACTCCCACACCACTCATTCAAAGTGTAGTCATCCTCCAGCCTTCTCCCTGCCCCTATGCAGGCAGCCATCTTCTCCAGTCCAGATAGATGAGGATCATCTTTAGCATCTTGGCATGGGTGGGAGGAGACTGAGGGTATAGAAGTGTGCATTTCATGCTTGAATTTCTTCTTTCAGGGAATAGAGCATCCCTGGTTGCCAGAGCCTCCAACGGGCTGTGGTGGGTGGTGGGTTGGCCACTATGGGTGTGTGGGTGGGGCTTCACCTGACGTTATGGACCACAGACCTGAGAACCTGAACCCTGGAATCAGCATGCATGAGATCAGAGGAGGTGTGCATGGAAGCCAGCTCTGTGGAGAATAAAGCAGGAGGCAGGATGATGTTGGGTGTCATTGTCTTTACTGCCTAAAGGGGCATGGGGGAAGGAATCTTTTTCATTCCTTTTTGATCACAAATGGCCCCATAAGTTAGCTGCTTTCAAACTTTGATTATGATCCATAGTAACAAATACATTTTACATCCTGTGTGTACATACCTGAAATAATATTTACCCTTACTATTTCTATTCTGTTCTATATTCCGTCAAAAAATATTGGTTACAATACATCCACTAATGGGTCAAGACCCAGTTTGAAAAACAGCATTCTCACAGTTTGAAAAACAGCCCTCTGTAAAAATGGAGATTGACATTCTTCCTTTCTCTTTCTCAAATCTGCTTCTTACTGACTGACACACCTCTAATCTTTTTCTCTACCTTGGGACTCCTCAGTCCACTATCTTTTTTAAGAAGGATAGATGTAGAGTCCTAGATTTTCTTCAAGATGTACAATCTAAAATATTCTATCATGTGTTAAACCATGTGTCTAGATTTGAGGTGCATGGTCTTATGTAGTCAGTGTTCTTTGCCCCAGGTGCAAAGAGGGATGAAAAGTCTGATTCCTGGAAGAGGGAAGAAGGGATACTCAGCTTTGGCTTCTTCCCCCCAGTTCTGTTCTCAGGCTGAAAAAATGTATCTCTTTGGGCCACTTCCCCTGGGTCTCCTCCCCTTCCTGCCCCTCCACCAGCCAGACTGCTAGGTGAGAGTGAGGCAAGTGAGTTCCTCCAAAATCTGGAATTGCAGTTTGGTGGCCGCCACACTGATCCCTCCCAGTTCCTTCTCGCAGCCCGCCCCCTGCTGGGTTATGCTGGGTCAGGCGGCAGCGGTTTGGCAGTAGAGACTGACTGGGCTGAGAGAAGAGTGGGGAGGGGCCGTCGTGGAAGACAGGGGGCCACTGGAGGGCTGCAGAGCCTCGCTCCAGGGTCTGGCCAGGAAAAGAGCAGCTATGTAGATTAGGTCCTAAAGAAGATGAGGGTCAGCTTCGGGGTTTATGTGGATGGGCACAAGACTGCTTTAAGGTTGGGAGAATGAAGAGAGGAGGAATTGATGGGGAAAAAGAAGGGTGCAGCTGCCAGCAGAGCATCAAAATGTCCAAGTCATTTCTATTAAGGGGAACAGAACCTCTCTTTTCCTTTCTACCCTTAGAGTTACCAAAGAATAGAAAAGGACTGTTACATTCCTTATTATATATGCAGTGTGGGGTGGGAAGAATGAAGAAACTGCTGAGAGAAGGGTCCAGAGAGGGGGAGATCATTTTGCTAAGTTCAAGTATGAGTCAGGAAACAGCTCTGGTAATGGAAGCCAGGCCCTTGGCTTCCTCTGGAGCTCCTGGAAGCTGATCCCAGGATGGCTGAGCTGTGGGAATGGTCAGTGATGTTAATGATAACACAGAAGTGGAGCCTTCTCCAGCCCCTGGTCTTCCTAAACAATCTCCCTCTATACAGCCCCATAAACTGTTACCCCAACACCCCCAAGCCCTGAAATTTTCCTTGATTTCATAAATAAATCTTTCTTTCTCAAAGTAGCTCTAGTCTTAATGTTCCCCTCTTTCCTCCTGGGCTGTCTCTTCAGTCGGACTTCTGTAAGGACTTATTACTCCTGCTTCACTTTCCCCTTCGTGCTCCAGGCTTCAGATGTGAGTGCATGCGTGAGAGTAGGTGAAGCTCGGTGAGCCATGATGGGGTTCAGAACATGTTTTTGAATGCCTTTGATCTGAAACTTGGTTCTGATTTGCAGCTTCCCTCCTTTGTCTGGTAACATTACTTTATTAAACTGATATTTAAAGGGCCTACTAAGTGCCAGGCACTGGGGATAGAGAGAACTTGCAGGCAGGATCAGACTCAGGCGCCCTGGTTCCTAGTTTTATGTTATCCTGTAGGGATGCTAGAACTTATAACTGCAATTAACTCTTTTTTTTTTTTTTCTTGTGAATTTGTTTTTATTGGGATATAGGGGATGGGTTGCGAAATATCTCCGTGGGTTATGCCCCATCAGGGAAATGTCCATTCTAATCTCCCTGGAATAGCTTTTGGAACTTTTTCTTGGAGCTTCTGCTCTTGCTATCAGCAGCCTCTTTAGGTCCACTGCTGAGCGGCTCCTCCTTGGAAGAGAATTTCCTCTTTTTCTTGGGGACTCAAATTAACTATTAAAGGAGATCCCTCCTTTATGAAGTCACTAGGAATCAAGGTGAGGTTTTTTTTCTTTACATTTTTACAGCTTTATTTGGGTATAACTGACATACAATAAGCTGCATGTAAAGGGTACAGTTTGATAAATTTTGACATATGTGTACACCCATAAAACCATCACACCGTCAAGATGATGAACATCTCCATCACTCCCAAAGAGTTCCCCCATCTCTCTTTTTTTTTTTTAAATCCTCCCTCTTCTCCTTCCCCTGAAACCACTGAAAATTCTAGAAGATACAAACTAGTCCATAGTAACTTTTGATGTAGAGGACTTAACAGAACAAAAAATGAGCTCAGGGCCTGATGAAGATTCAAGTGTTGGAGGGAGCAGTTGGGATTTAGAACCAAATACCGGAGCTTAATATTCCACCATTGCTGGCAGCAGAGCAGCAAGAAAAGAACCTGAGTGTCAGGAGAGGGCAGACATCCTCCCTAGGGACAAAATCCACAAAGTAGTTGGGTATGGTCCAGTTCAACAGGTACCTGGGGATGTTGGTATGCTGGCACCTTCAGTCTTACAGCTGTGGGGTCTCATGGGAAGGATTATACTGAAGGTTTAAGCTAAATGAGAGGATTACTCATATAATTTATTAAAGCACTCTTTTTGTATGCCAATTATTGGTTTAACCATCTTGCTGCTGCTAGACTGAGAACTCCTGCAAGGATTTTATGTCCTCACCACCTAACAATCTTTGAACAGCATTCAAATATTTATTGAACAAATGACATTATCACTTAGGTCCCAGCCGACTACGTATAAAATGCTATGAATTTTTCCAGTACCTAGTTTGGGTAAACTGCGCTCACGTTGGTACTTTCAAGGGACCTGCCTACGAGTGATTAGTTTAGTTGAGAATGGGGCCTCTGGAAGGTCTACGGCTTTGGAGGAAGGAGAGCAGGCAGTTCAGAGTGGCAGAAAGGTGCCCTTTTTGGGTGAGAAAACCTCCCCTCTGTTCCCTTTCAGCTACTCCAAAGCTGTGGGGTCTCTGATGATAGTGTATTTGAGGTAGGGGGTAGGGGACCACAGGCAAAGTTAGGGTTTAGGTAGAGTTTGGATTTTAGCAGCCCATGTTTTCTTACCCTTAGCGAGAGAGACTCTAAGTAGGAACCTCTTTATGCGATCAGATTCCTGTTCCACACCGTCTTATTTGCAGCATTCTTCCACCCCAAGCGCATACACGAGTTTGCAAGGGTCACAGCGGTAGTGAGAATGGGAGATACAAGAACTTCTCTCCTGATCCACTCACTAGACGAGTTAATCTCTCCCGGCCGAGCTCTGAGTCCCTGCCCCTCCCGTCTCAGGCTCCGCCCCCTCCCCACTTCTCCCGCGGTCCTGGCGGGCTTACCCAGGAGGGGGGCGGCCCCAGCCCCAGCGCTGGGCCGGGCGGAGCTCCCGCCCAGGCGGAGCTGCGGCTGCAGCGTCCAGCTGCCGGACCGACCTCCAGCCGGGCAGACCGCGGGAGCGGCGCCGGGCCCCCTACCCCCACCTCTCCAGCCCACCCTCTGAGCCTCCCGAGCCCCCTCCCCGCTCCCTGCAACTGTGCTGGTAAGTCCCACTCTCCGCACCAAACTTTTTTGCTGCCGAGTTTGAGTCCTACCGCCGGACCACGAGATACAATGTAATTGGGGGGGAGGGGGTGAATTGAGAATAGAATGAACTCTTCACGACACCATAGCGTCCCTAAAATGGATCAGATCTCCCCCATTTCCCGAATTGGTAGAACTCTTGAATTTAGATGCTTAAACTTGTAGATAGGGAGCTGAGGGTATTTCCTCGAACTTCGCTACCCCCTCCCCCATTTCTCTGAGATTTAGCCCTTCCCGATACTTTCTCTCCATATTCCAAGTATCTTTGGCTCCCTAAAAGCTCATCCCTTCCCAACTCCGGCGTGGCAAAGCCCCCTCCCCCAGGTGCTTCGGGTCCACCTCCTCTCCCATTCCCCCTGGGACCCCGCAATCCTTCGGGCGGTACACTCCCTCCGGGTCTACCGGTCTGGCACACCGGCCAAAGACGTGCAGGGGCTGGGTTCGGCTGTGGAGGGAGGGGCTGAGGCTGGGTCCAAAACCCGGCGGGCGGGGCCGGGAAGGGGAGGTGTAGGGGGCCGGACTGGGCGGAGCAGGCGGCATTTGCGGCCGGCGCCGGGGTGGAGAGTTGTGCGCCGGTCCCTGGGCCTGAGCTCGGGCTCGGGCTCGGGCGCCTGCGATGTCTCAAGATGGCGGAGCTGGGCGAATTAAAGGTACCGGCCCCCTCCCCCATCCCCATCTGGACTGAGCCCGGCTGTACGCCGAGTCCGGGAAGCGACCGAGACTGGGTGCTGAGGGCTCGGGTGGGGGCCGGAGACGTGGCGGGGACTGGCTGCCGGGGATGGTGAGAAGTGGCTGTGGGCGAGGAAGGGGCTGCGGCGGGGCTCCGGGGGCGGGGCCGCGGGGCAGATATAGGGGTGGGGCCGAGGGGAATTGCCGCAGTTGGGGGCCGAGGCGCAGGGGGCGGGGACGCGGGGTAGAAGTCGGATTTGGTAGTAGGGGCAGATGTAGTAGGGCCAGGAGGAAAAGCTGCTGTAGAGGCAAAGGGGGCGAGTCGATCAAGGGCCAGAGATGCGACAGTAGGGGGCAGATGTTGGATGTGACTGGGGGGCAGATTACGGGTAGGCTCCTCGGGGGAAAGACGCTGAGAGGATAGAGGCTTTGGGGCTGCTATTGGGATCTGAGCCTTGGGAAGTACCAGTAGGCGGCTGAGATCTAGGGGGCGGGGCTGTGCGGGGCTAGATCGAGGGGTGGGGCAGAAGCATCCTGGAGGCTGAGAGGAAGGTCCTGCCTTAGTGAGTCGGTATCTTTGGGCAGAGGAGTGTGAAACTATGGGATAGAAAGGGAGAAGTTCTTGACAAAGCTAATGGAGAAATAAAGACAGGACAGAGGAAATTAGGATGGGGAGAAAGGTAGAGGAGCAAGTTTTTAATCATATTCCTCAAAAGGGGCCCAAAGCCATAATGTCTCCTATGAGGGGAAGAATTGTGGAGGGCTAGGAAGGCCTGCCCGTGGCAGGGTCTCCTAGAGATTCATAGAAGTGAGTCCTTTAAAGAGAGAGCTTACCGCTACCAGAGACTTGAGGATAACCGTATCTGAGGACATCTCATAGAACCTTTAAAAACCATGGGGTTCATCCCCCTGTCTCCTGGCTTTATTCTGCCTTTTGAAATGGAGCCATTTTCTTGTGAGGGCCTGAGGTCTGGTCACTGGGTCTAGCTGCCTAGGAGAGCATGCAATTCTGCACCCTGGCTCAGGGGCTGCTCACCTTCTCCTCACCCTCCCAGGACCTCTGTTTAGAGCTTTCCTCTTCTCTCTTCCACCCCTGTGGAGGAGGGGGAGGATCACTTATTTTCTCTGGGTAGGAGAGAAGCAGGATATTAGTTCCTGGCAGATGGAGTAAACGGGTAAACAGGAAGGATACCTGGATTCCACAATTCGCTGTTAACCTCTCACCCCAAGTTTTGGTCCTGTTTCTCTCCCACAAATATAGGACTGAGGGGAGGGTGGTTATGTAAATGACACTCAGAAAGGATTTGGGGGAGTTATGAGCATTGAACCCTGACCTGAAAACCCTGGCCACAAAAGCTTCAGAGGCTTCGGGAAAATAGCTGAGGTAGATCGAGGTGTTGGGAGGGGTGGGCCGTGGGGCACAATCCTCCAGCCACCTGGCCTCTTTCTTCTCTATGGGGCTGTCTGGCCTGAATCCTCATCTTCCCCCTCCTTCTCCCGGTTTCCTATCCTCTTCCCAGGAGCTGGGATGGATCTGAGTGTCTGAGAAAGAGCAGGAGAGGAGATAAGCAGCTTACAGGAGGGTCCAGGCTCACGGCAGGGATGGAGGGAAAAGGCTGTAGTGGACTCAGAAGTGTGCTTCGGGGTGGCATGCTGTCTGCACCCTGCCCTCACCTGTTCAGCTGCCAGGCACGGGGAGTTAGGGCTGCTCAAGCCTGGGGGGCAGTGGTGAGGTGATCTGAGGGTTGCTAAAATGGGACTTAGATGTCCGTTTGGCCAGGTTCGCTGTCTGGCAGTAATCCACTGGCTGCAAAGCACCTTTCTGATTAGCGCTGGAGGGCAAGTGCATTGCCCACCTAATAGCTCAGCCCCAGTGTCTTGGCAGGACAGCCCTGTGCAAGGTATGATTCTCAAGCTTCTCTGGTCTCCACAGCACATGGTGATGAGTTTCCGGGTGTCTGAGCTCCAGGTGCTCCTCGGCTTCGCTGGCCGGAACAAGAGTGGACGGAAGCACGAGCTCCTGGCCAAGGCCCTGCACCTCCTCAAGTCCAGCTGTGCCCCCAGCGTCCAGATGAAGATCAAAGAGCTTTACCGCCGACGCTTTCCCCGGAAGACCCTGGGGCCCTCCGATCTTTCTCTGCTCTCTCTGCCCCCTGGCACCCCTCCTGTAGGCTCTCCTGGTCCTCTGGCTCCCATCCCCCCAGCCCTCTTGGCCCCTGGCACCCTGCTGGGCCCCAAGCGTGAAGTGGACATGCACCCCCCTCTGCCCCAGCCTGTGCACCCTGATGTCACCATGAAACCATTGCCCTTCTATGAAATCTACGGGGAGCTCATCCGGCCCACCACCCTCGGTATGGCTCTTTGTGGCCCCTGGGTCTTCCTGGACTCTGTGCCTCTTCCCCAGGCCTTTCTTAGGCTTTAGTCCTGTGGGATCAGCACCCTGGAATAGGGGCAACTTCTGTGGCTGCCTGTGCACGGGCTTGGGAATAACTGCCCCTTTGTGTCCTCAGCATCCACTTCTAGCCAGCGGTTTGAGGAAGCGCACTTCACCTTTGCCCTCACTCCCCAGCAAGTGCAGCAGATTCTCACATCCAGGTACATCTCTTTCAGTCGTCCTGCCTCATCCTTGGGTGGTTACCCTTAGACTCTGCTCTCTGACTTTCTTCTCTTCTGCCCTGCCCTCCTTCCTCTCCATCCTCCTGCACCTGCTTTGTCCCTCATTCTCTTGTATGTCCCTTCTCTATTCTCTGGACATCTAACTTTCTGTGTCTCTGTTCACCCCTGCCCTTCAGGGGCCACATACTGACATCTCTCCTCCCTCCCTCTTCCAGAGAGGTTCTGCCAGGAGCGAAATGTGATTATACCATACAGGTGCAGCTAAGGTGAGTTGATTCTCCCTCCCCTCAGGGCTCCCACTGAGGGTGGGAATGAAGTAAGGGTATGACAGTTACTATTAGGAGATACCCTGCTCTGCCGTGTCCAGCCCAGCCCTGGGGTTCTTGTTTGGAAGCTGAAGGCTACAGATATCCATGACTGATTTTCTGAGGTTGCCTGCCTCTCTCTGCAAGAACTGCCTCCCACCCTTTCATCTTCTCTCATCTCTTACCAGGTTCTGTCTCTGTGAGACCAGCTGCCCCCAAGAGGATTACTTCCCCCCCAACCTCTTTGTCAAGGTCAATGGGAAACTGTGCCCCCTGCCGGTAAATGCTCTTCCCTTCTTCTGGCAGTAACCCCTTCCCTGTTTTAGTTCCTGAATGTTACATCAATTATGAAAGAGACATGCCTGACATAGTAGGTGCTCACTTTACTGACTGAATCAATATAATCTAGAGAGTACCAAGATAGGGCTGAACGAGGGTTCTCTCAGAACCCAGAGGGGGGATATTAGTTCAACTCAAAGGTTCAGGAAAGATTCTCAGAAGTGATGACCCCAGAGCTGAGGGTTGGAAGAAGTGGGGTATCCCTACTCTTCCTCTTCAAGAACTCAGTGAGCAGGTTCCTATTTATCTGGTCAGTGAGTAAGTTCTCCTTTTTCCCCAGGAATGAACCCTGCTGCCAACCCTAGAGAGTGCCCCAGTTTTTTGAGTCACTGAATGGGCCCCGTCTCACTCATCTCAGTGAGTGAGCTGACCTTCTCTCCAGAAAGCGAGTGACCTAAGACAAGGTGTCTTAACCAGGCCCTCCCTCCCTCCCTCCCCAGGGTTACCTTCCTCCTACCAAGAATGGGGCTGAGCCCAAGAGGCCCAGCCGTCCCATCAACATCACACCCCTGGCTCGACTCTCGGCCACTGTTCCCAACACCATCGTGGTCAACTGGTCGTCTGAGTTTGGACGGGTGAGCGTGGCTGAGGCAGGGAGCCTGGAAAAGCCTGCAGGGAGTGAGAGGGAATCATCCAGTGCACTGGGCTGGGCAAACATCTTTCTCTTTATGGGTCTCTCTGCATTAACTTGCTGTCTCTGGCCCTCATGTGACAAGGTGGGGGGCCGCTGGTGGTGGTGGTGGTGGTGGTAGTGGTGTACGAAGCAGAGGCTGATTGTCTCCCCCCCTACCTCCAAGTAGAATTACTCCTTGTCTGTGTACCTGGTGAGGCAGCTGACTGCAGGAACCCTTCTACAAAAACTCAGAGCAAAGGGCATCCGGAACCCAGACCATTCCCGGGCACTGAGTGAGTAACATCCCGTCCCTCTTCTCTCTGACCAGGATCCAATTCTTCCTGGCCCTCGAGCCTTTATAATTAAAACTCATACCCCTCTTATGACAACTTACTTTACCTCTCACATGAACCCCAACCCGTGCCGTACCCCTCTTACCAATCTTTGTGGTTGAAAAGTGGGGCCACTTCAGGCACTGAGTGACACCCTTGCATTCCCAATTATACATCTGCTTTGCACCTCGCAGACCCTAACTCCAGCCCTGTTGGAATATGGGTTCTCCAGACTAGAAAGTGTCTTTAAGTATCATCAACACTAACCCTCTTGTGATGCTTCAACTCCCTCTAGGTCATCTCTTCCAAAGTGTCACCCAGCTGTATTTAAGCATCTTCAGGGATGGGGAAATCTCTCCCCGCCACCTAGCCTTCGTAATGCAGATCCCAGACCACCCCCATGTGACATCCCATTGGCCCCCAAAGGCGCTCTACCCAGCCGCCTCTCAGCCAGAGCCATCTGCTTCTGGCCTCACCACCTCCCGGGCTTCTCTCCAGCCTTGCTGACCCCATGGCTCTGGCCCCACTCTTGTTTCAGTCAAGGAGAAGCTGACCGCTGACCCGGACAGTGAGGTGGCCACCACAAGTCTCCGGGTGTCACTCATGTGCCCGGTGGGTACAAGGGAGAAGAGAAGGGGGAGGAGTGGTGGGTTAAACCTCTAGACTCAGATGAGGGTTCCTAGGGCTATTAGAGTGAGGCTGTCTGGGACATGGGGACTCTGACCAGAGAACTCGTCTCTCCTCAGCTAGGGAAGATGCGCTTGACTGTCCCTTGTCGGGCCCTCACCTGCGCCCACCTGCAGAGCTTCGATGCTGCCCTTTATCTGCAGATGAATGAGAAGAAGCCAACGTGGACATGTCCTGTGTGTGATAAGAAGGCTCCCTATGAATCTCTTATCATTGATGGGTAGGGCCGTTCTGCATTCAGCTTCCTTTTACCTAGGACATCCACTAGGACTGGCCCCTGCCCCCATATATAAATATATATCTGTAACTTACTTCCCCTCCCAACTCTTAACCTATCTGTCTCTTTTATATAAATATTGCCTATCTATTTATCTATCTCTCCCTCCAACACTGAGGACTTAACTACACACCGTACTAAGTACTTTGCATGCCTTATCTCATTCAGTCCTATGAGATGCCAATAACCCTGTGAGATAGGTACTGTCATTATAGGTGAGGAAGCTGAGACCTAGAGAGATTGAGTATCTTGCTCAAAGTTACATTGTTAGTAAGTGGCAGAGCCAGTGTTATCAAACTGTTACATCAATTACCTGACCTCTTACTGAACACAGCAATAAAGTTCTTTTGATCTAGCGACTCCTAACCTGCTTCCAGAGCCTACATTATGGTTCTTGTTCCCAGTGCCTCTTTTTGAGGTAGATTATAGAGTTCTGTTATCTCTGCTCCTTCCGTTTTGTCCCTAGTACTACATGGAACACGTGCTTAGAATGTACTTATTTTAAAACTCAGCATTTAAAATTTTCAAACCTCTTTTATGCACCTTACTTTATTTGATTCCAACAACTCAGAGAGGTCAGGAGGGTGGATAACATCCCTAATTTACAGATGAGGAAACTGAGGTTCAGAAAGGTGAGTCCCAGAACTCCCTGGCTACTGTTGCAGCCATCTCCCAGCCACATGAATTCCCATCTCTCCCCTCCCCTAGTTTATTCATGGAGATTCTTAATTCCTGCTCGGATTGTGATGAGATCCAGTTCATGGAAGATGGATCCTGGTGCCCAATGAAACCCAAGAAGGAGGCATCTGAGGTTTGCCCCCCGCCAGGGTATGGGCTGGATGGTGAGTGACCCCCTGTCCCCCAGTTGAGCTAAGTCTTGTATGGCCTCTTCTCTGAGACGCAGTCTTCTTACCAACCACAGGCCTCCAGTATAGCCCAGTCCAAGAGGGCAATCCATCAGAGAATAAGAAGAAGGTTGAAGTTATTGACTTGACAATAGAAAGCTCATCAGACGAGGAGGACCTGCCCCCGACAAAGAAGCACTGTCCTGTCACCTCAGCTGCTATCCCAGCTCTACCTGGAAGCAAAGGGTATGAAGAAATAGGCTGAATCTATAGCAGAAGGGAGAGGAGGAAGTCAGGAACGCTTTCTGATCACTGGGCAAACTCTGGGGCAGAGAGGGGACTTGAGAGGCTGAGCTGGGTGAGGACATCTGTGATTCCTTCTGTCTCCTCACAGAGTCCTGACATCTGGTCACCAGCCGTCTTCGGTGCTACGGAGCCCTGCTATGGGCACGCTGGGCGGGGATTTCCTGTCCAGTCTCCCACTACATGAGTACCCACCTGCCTTCCCACTGGGGGCTGATATACAAGGTATGACACTGATCACAAGGTGGGGCCGTGCACTGCCACATCCTCCCCCAAAGCAGCTCACAACCCTTGCTCCTTTTCAAAGCTTTTTAGCTGTTTTGCAAGGGGCCACAATCCAAGGAACTTCTTTGATCGTGTGTGTGTGTGTGTGTGTGTGTGTGTATGTGTGTGTGTGTGGTGAAGGGGTCAGATAGCAGGTTGATTTTAATTTTTCTTTTCCTACCAGGTTTAGATTTATTTTCTTTCCTTCAGACTGAGAGTCAGGTAAGTGGTCCCTTCTCCATCTCAGATCTCTGAAGCTTCCTTTCTAGGCACTGATGGGCCCCCTTACTCTCTCATTTTCCCCAGGGACCTTAATCTGCTTCTCCATGAAGGAAGGAAACTGCGGTACAGGCAGTTTATTTCCCTCCTAGGCCCCACTGGGACTTCTTCGGATTCTCACCCATGTCTTCCTCTGTCCTCTGTTACTTACTGTTCTGTCTCCAGAGTTCTTAGTGTAGTTCTGCGCCTGTCTGCTCACCCCTCCCCCCCCCCACCCCCCCAAACCCATGTGCACTTGAGCACCATGACTGCCCCAGCCGGACATTCCACACATTTCAGACGCCCACAGGGCCGAGAATCTAGCAAGCTGGTGGGGCTGTCTCCAGGCAGGGAAGAGGGGTGGGGTATGGGGAAGTAGGGGAAGGAGTCAGAGGGAGCCTCTCCTGCATCTCAGAGAATACTTTGGGATCCTGAGGGGTTTATTTATCCCATATGATATTTCTGAGATGAGTGACTGGGAGTGGGTAAAGTCAGGATAAAATCTTAAACCATGCTCTTGATTCCTCCTAGCACTATGGTCCGTCCGTCATCACCTCGCTAGACGAACAGGATGCCCTGGGCCACTTCTTCCAGTACCGAGGGACCCCTTCCCACTTCCTGGGCCCGCTAGGCCCCACGTTGGGGAGCTCTCACCGCAGCACCACTCCAGCACCCCCTCCTGGCCGTGTCAGTAGCATTGTGGCCCCTGGGGGAAACTTAAGGGAGGGGCATGGAGGACCCCTGCCCTCAGGTCCCTCTTTGACTGGCTGTCGGTCAGACATCATTTCCCTGGACTGAGTCCCCTGGATTATGGAAACTTCACCGCCTCGCAACACTGAGCAAGTATGCTGTGGAGTCTGGAACCCTGGCCCCTCTGACCCCTCAGGAGGGCTTTGGTCAAGGCCAGAAAGATCTTCATGGACACCTGTTTTTGGCCTTATCTCTGCCTGACAAGGCTAGCACCCAAAGGGTTAATATTTAACCTCTTTTAAAGGACATTTGGGGTCTGTTTTTGGAAATGTTCTTTGACGTCCAGCCCATTCCTTTGGGTCTGTTAACCTAGGCAGTGGGAGGCAAATGGGATGGGATGTGAGTTGGGGAAAGGGCTGAATCCTCAGCCTTGACTGTCTAAAGCCTCGTAGGGAAGGGGCCCTTCTCGTGTCCCCCAGATGCCCTCTCTTCCCATTCCCCAAAGCCGGCTGTGTTCCTTCTCCATATCCATTGTCTCTTCATGTCCATTCCGTTCTCTTTGGCCAAACAGACAGCTGGAGTAACTGAGACAGGCAGACACATGGACAGAGAACTCTATTTTGGGTTGCATATTTTTTGTGTGTAAACAAGAAAAACCAAAATACTCCAAAGATGACTTTCCCTGCCTCCTGCTTCCCAGTGTGACTGAGGAGGAGATAAGGCCTTAGCCCTGATCCCCAGGGGTTTGGGAGAAGGGCCTGGCCAATCGCCTGGGTCTCTCTATTTATATATTTAAGTAAGTTCACGATGATTCTTACGCTGACCAGCCTGGGGCCTGAGCTTCTGAAGGCCCATGGCCCTGTGGTTAGGTCTGGCTCATTCTGCACCTTTCCTGGGAGGTGGGAGCACCCTTGTGCTCTCCCCAGTCTCCCTTTTCAGGCTCCTCTAGGGCCTAGGATCTATGTTGTAATTTTACTTTCTATTCCCACAGCTGTAGCAAAGTTCTTACCCATAATAAAGGTTGTGAATGTTCTGTGAGTGTCACGGAGGTGGGCTGGGGAGGGGATTAAGCACTTTGCTTTCCAGATCCCTGGTTTGTGGGGGGGGGGGGGCGGGGATGGTCCACGTTCTGTTCTTCCCTTGCGGGCCCTGGGTCCGAGTGAGCTCCACTTCCACATGGTAGGGGTGTCACACTGAGGATTTCCAAGGGCAGTTGTTCTTTCTTCCTTTCTTTACCCCACACCCATAAAAACACTAGACCATTCAGCCCAACACTGTGGAGTCCTTAAGTCCTTCCTCATCCTTACCTGCCCAGATGCTGTAGCCAGAGCCTGAGGGCAAACTTGGTCCCAGTGCTGACCCTCTCTTTGCTATCTGCCGTGGCTGGGGTCGTCCGCAGCAGTGTGGACATGGGCAAGACCAGAGGTCGAGCGCCTCCATTCTCTTCTAGTTCCACCGCACTGCAGAACAACAGCTCCTGCCTGGGCTGTGCCTTGTGGCTTAGCCCACTTCCGTATCTATTGGGTCATCTGATCCTCCCAACCACCACAGGAGAGGGGTGTGTGGGTGTTAACCTCATTTTACAGAAAGGAGGGTTAAATGACTTGCCCCCATGAGAGAGTGGGACTGAAACCCAGGTCTTCAGTGCTAGCCAGTTGGGCAGGAACCCTTGGAGTATCATGGGCAGTGTCTTTGATCTCATGTGCTCTCTTCATTATCAGTTGACCAACTCCCTCCCTAAATCTCCCACACAGCACAAAATTTCCCCGAAGGATGAGACAGAAGATGAACTTCTCAGTGTGTATGTGTTGGTGTGTTGGAGGGTTAGGGAGAAGCTCCTACTTACAGGACAGAAGGCGGTAGGTCCTGGGGAAGATGTCTGGGTGTATCTGTCCCATCCTCTGTGGCAGCCACCGCAGCTGCTACATCTGGTCCCAGCCACATAAGGGCGCTCACCTCTCTTGGGTTTGGTTGGATCCGGGCCTGGGGCCAGACATGTTGATCCCTTAGTCATGGCCTCTCTCCGAAGACCTGTTCTGGATCACAGCCTACCCACAGGTGGAGTGGAGAGACTTGGGGCAGGGACAAGGGGAGAGGCTACTGGATTTCTTGGTTATCTCTGACCTTCCCACTCCTCCTCCTTAGTCATAGTCGGAACCAGTCTGTTTGGGCCTCCTAAGCCGCATTTCCTTCCTCTACTGCCAGCCCTACCTGTAGCTGCTGCTGTGACTCCTGGGAGATGACAAGTAGATAGAGAATGATGTGATGGTATTTGGGGAGACCCCAGCTCAGCCTAGGAGGGTAGGCAGACTAAGAGAGAAGAAAACAGCAAAAATGAGAACTTCTTCCTGTCCCTTTTTGAGGCTTTGTAAATGCAGCTGAGGAAGTGGAGAGTAGAAATGGTGGAGGAGGGACATGGGTAAGGGTCGTGGGGCTGGGGACTCCAGACCACCCACACTCCATCGGGTCCCCTGTGGTCAAGGCAAGTGTGGCTGTTCTCTGGGCTTTGGTGGGTTAGAAGCTGTTAAGGGCTCCCAGGTCCCTGTCTCACCTCCCATAACCCCAGAGGGACCCAAAAGAACTGGTCCTGGGGCAGCTGTAGTCCACTCTCCTCCCAAAGCTCTCGAAGTCCTCCGTCCAGCAGCTGGGAGTGAGGGGGCAGGAGGTCAGAGAGGCCACCGCCTGACTCCTCCAAGTCCTGTGTTTGCCCTTCCCTCAGCCCACACCCAAGGTAGTCCCTCCTTCAGGGCAGGGTGCAGGTTGGGTCAGTGGATTGGCTACCTCTTCATCAGGTTCCACGTGCCCACCTGCAACAACAGTGGGACCAGTAGGTGAATGGTGGTGTTCCTGGTCAGGGACCCTCCCTCACTGTTTACACCACCCCCTCCTCCAGTGGGCACAGATGCAGTTGTAGCCCCTTGTGATTATGGGACCTATTGATACCACATTTCTGGGCCCACTTCTCTGTCATTCTGAGACTGGGAATAGCGCTGTTGGGTAAAGGGCAGATTTCTTTCCTGGACATAGGGCCTTGTCCTCAGACCGCTCACCTGGGGGTACCCAGAGGTTGGGGGAAACGTTGAGAGTGCGTGTCCTTCGGGTCAACAAGACAGTCTGATCGCTGGACTGCAGAACGACCGCCACAGCCAGATCCACACCTCGATTTGTGGGCAGCTCGGCCCCAGGAGCTCTGGGCTGCTGATCCAGGGCCGGAAAAGGGCAGAAAGGGGGTCGCTGGCGGGAGGGAGCCGCTGGGGTTAATATCTCAGAAGCTAGGCGGGTCTTTCAAAAACTGGGCGACACCCCGATGGGGAAAGAGGCCACGGCCGGCGACTGGCCCCCAGGCCTCTCGCCTCCAGCCCCCACCCGATCCCAGTCCCTACCTTCGGCCCTTCACCGCCCCCCCCCGCACCCGCCCCGTGTGCCCCCGTCTCCGGACCTGGAGCGGAAGCCTGGCGGAGGCGCCTGGGAACGGCCTGTCCGAGAGGACGAGTTGTCCCCGCTTGAGGCCGCAGTACGTGGGCCACGGCCCGAGCCCCGGCCCGGCGCCCAGGAGGCCACACACGCTCTGCGCGAAGCTCACCGACTCCGGGCGCCCGGACATAAGTACCCGCGCCGCCGCCATAACGCGGCTCTGGGGTCTCTGCGGCCCGCTCCGCGCCCTCTAGTGGCCCAGCGGGCTTCCCCTCGGAGCCTTCCGCCGGGTGGGAAGGACGTCCCCCGGGAAATTTAGGCCTGACACTTGGGGATGATCCAGGGGTGTGACCGGTAAATGACAAAGGGGAACACCTCCAAATCCTCAGCTCCTCTTTTCCTCCCATCTTCTGTTTAGGAAAATGATCCCCAGACTGAGTGATTTCTGGACTCATGTGTCATCTCCCACCAGCCATGGGCGGAACGATGAGCACCGCTCCACGGCACTCAGCACACTTATCTGTTATAGCAGGTAACATCTTCAGTTACTTAATTACATCTGTCTCTTAGCCACACACCCAAGAAACATTTTTGACACCTTCCCTTTTTTTTTTTTTTCTCGTTTAATTTACTTATGGTCGCGCGGGGTCTTAGTTGCAGCATGTGGGATCTTTTGTTGCCGCCTGTGGGCTTCTCTCTAGTTGTGGCATGCAGGATCCAGAGCGCCAGGGGCCTAGTTGCCCCAGCGTGTGGGATCTTAGTTCCCCCACCAGAGATGGAGCCCGCGTCCCCTGCATTGGAAGGCGGATTCTTAACAACTGAACACCAGGGAAGTCCCACCTTCCCTTTCTTTCTCTTCACTCAAATGGCAACCAAGTGCAGCAGATTCTACTTCCTTAAACTTTCTCAAATCCATGTCTTAATCTCCAGCCACCATTGCCCAGTTCAAGCCTTCCTCATATTCTGCCTGAGATACTATTACAAGTCTTTAAATAGTCCTGCCTCCACCAATTCATTCTCTACAGTGAGGCCAGAGTGATCTTTCTAAAATACAAATCTGCTCATTTTGCTTCCCACTGCTCTCAGGATAAGATAAGCTACTTAACACAGCGTAGCAAGGACCCACCAGTCCTTGCCCCTGCCTGTCAATTCTGGCAGGACTTATGCCCTGTTTTTCAGTCACATGCTATTCTCTGTTCCCCCAAGAAACAGGCTCTGCTTCCCTCTGGGATCCTTTTTCCCTTCCACCTGGCAAATCCCCACCTTTCAAAATACGGATTGTGTCACCTTCTCTATGCTCCCTTTCCTGCCTGACCCTTTTCCCCATTGCCTCTGTACATGGTACTTTCCCACTATAGCCCCCCCAACACTTCCTTGTACTTACGTGTCTCCTTCCACTAGGCTGTATGCTCAAGGCTATTCATCTTTGCATCCCCAAGGCCTGGGGACATACTGGGCACATAACTGGTGCTCAGTAAATGATGCTAAGTGCCTTGAAGGCAAAGATGGTATTGTATTTATCTCTGTATATTATATATAGTATAGTGGCTGGCAATTAATTGGCATTCAAATGTTTAATGAACTAGAACTAACATCGGTAAGGGGAAACTGAAGAGATTATAAAACAACACCTGCTTTAAATGAAACTGAAGCTGCTGGGACAAATTATGTCAACTAGATTAGTCATCTATCCATGGTACTAGGAGAGAGAAGTTAGAATTGCCAGTTTTTAGGAACCATGGTGAAGAGGAAGGCAGCGATTTATTGAGTGCTTACCACATGCCAGGCATTGTGCTAAGTGTTTCGCATACATAATTTCAGACGTGTTAGAAGCCCAGAGCTGGCAAATGTAACTTTAATCCATAGATTCTAGTGTGATTGCTTGGGCCAATCCACCTGCTAGCCCTGAAAATAGCTTTTATCCCCCCTCTGTGGTAGTCTTTCACATTCCCTACATTGTGTGTGTGTGTGTGTGTGTTTAAGATTACAGTTTAACAAAGTAAAGAACAGGTGTAGCCTTTTGAAAATGGAATGAACAGCTTAGGAAGAAGTTTTTCTCACTGTCAGGGATGTTCAAACAAAGCCTTAGCTGACTTCTTGGTGGGAACTGATGCATCTGATAGATGATTAATCTAGTTGATTTAAGGTTCTTTCCCCTGCCAAGATTTGATGAGGGTAGAGTATAGTGATGATTCTAAAACAGCATCAGCAAACTTAAAAAAATATGTCAAACTCTTTCTGGTGTATTCTGGGTGGTAGGGATAGAGAGAGGGTTTCAGTACAAGAATCTGGAACTTATCCTACTGCAAAGAATGCATCTAGGCACCTCCTTTATTCTTCCTTCCAATCCCCTCAGATCTTCTGAGGAAGACTCTTCTTCTGGGTCATTGTCTCTTCATGGTGCTCTCGATGTATGACTCCAGCAGGAAGATGGTTTCATCCACCTGGATCTCACAGGCATCCAACCTGAGTGAAAAAGTGAAAGCATTTGCCCACACTGAACATTCATTAGCATATTTAAGATTAGAGGCTGGACTGGGTGTGGTCATGGAGAATTGCTTGGTTACCCCTGAAAGTACTGGGCGGAAAGTAAGAGAACCAATAGATCATTCCTCCCACTTACTGAGCATCTCTTATGTGCCAGGTACTGTGGAAAATGTTGAGGATTCAAAAGATAAGGCCTCTGTCCCAGGAGAAGTTACATTCTAACTTGCAATGAGGAGGAAGATAGCACATGTTAAATGCACAGGTGTAAAAGGACCTAGTGTGTTTTAAAATAGAAGCTGAGAGTGGCTGAGGCTTAGTGATTAGGAATAGAAGGGAACACTTCATCAACCTGATAAAAGCCATCTATGAAAAACCCACACCTAGCATCATACTTCGTGGTGAAAGACAAAGCTTTCCCCCTGTGATCAGGAACAAGACAAGATGTCTGCTTTTACTTCCATTCAATATTTTACTGGAAGTTCTAGTCTGGAAATTAGACAAGAAAAACAAATAAAAGGCATCCAGATTGAAAAGGAAGAAGTAAAGCTATTTCTAATTCACTGATGACATGATCTTATATACAGAAAAAGCTCAAAGGATCCACAAAAAACCTACCACAGCTAATAAATGAATTTAGCAAAATTATAGGATATAAAATCAAAACACAAAAATCAGTTCTATTTCTATACACTAGCAATGGACAATTCAAGAATGAAATTTAAGAAAACACTAAAACAATTGCTTAGGAATAAATCTAACAAAAAAGTGCTAGACTTGAATACCGAAAATGACAAAACTCATTGAAAGAGACTAAGGAAGATCTAAGTAAATGGAAAGACCTTCCATGTTCATGGGTTGGAAGATTTAGTATCATTAAGAAAGCAATACTCTGCAGAGTGATCTACAGATTCAAAGCAATCCCTATGAAGGTCAATGGTGAGCAGTGAAAGGAATGAGGATGAAGAGATAGGCTGGTATGAGACTGTGAAAGGCCTTATATGTTACGCCAAGGAGTCTGGTCTTTATACTGCAAACAAGGAGTCAATATAGCATTTAAAGCAGAAGAGAGATATTGTCAATCACTTTAAAGATACTAACTGTGAAAGCATTATAAGAAATGGTTTGAAGCAGGAGGTGATTTGCAAAGGTCTGGGAAAGAGGTGAGGAGGGCCTGCATGGGAAGCAAGGTGAAAGGCCAGATTTGGGACACATTATTGAAGTAAAATCAGCAGCCTTGGTGAATGAGAGAGTGTGTGTGTGGGGGGGGAAGGGTGGTGAGGGAGGAGAAGCTGAATGTGTCTTCAGAGTTTTTAGCTTAGGGAAATAGGTGGATTAAATTCTGTTAATTGAGATGGGGAAGAAGAGAGTGAGTTTCGGTTTCCTCACCTTAAGTTGGAGGGGTAGCAGGATATCAAGATGGATTTGTCTGCAAGGTATTTTGAAACATACGTTTGAAGTTTATGATGCTTACTTGTTGACATTACGTTTCAGGGTCTCTAGCTGCTGGCGTTCAGGGGCTGTGATCATCTCCTCTATTTCTTGTAGCTGTGCCTCCTCTGCACCTGTAGCCTGCATAGATGCAATGATGGCTTCTACCCTCTGAGACTTTTCCAGTAGACGCCTGTCAGACAAACGCAACTCTGAGGCATGTCCTCTAGCCTTGGAGATTCTTTTATCCCATAGCCCTGGGGCATAGATCCCCCTTTTACCATGTTCCTGGTCAAAGTGGATAATGTCACTCTCTAAGGAAGGACATTTTCTACAAGCTTAATTAGAAATGTGACTTCACTCCTGAAACTCTTGCTGCCTCTCATTTTTACTTAAAGTTTGGTGCCAGTGTATACGTTGCTCATAAATTTAATCTGCAAAATTATTTCACTGGGGACATACGAGAAAAGTGTATACTAATGCATCTTTATGCCAACCTAAGCCAATAATTCAGTGCAACCAGACTGGTTATTGTCTCTGTTGGTTTCCACTTCTATAGGAAATTTCCCCACAAGCCTTTTGGCCTTGTAAAATGTAATTACTCAACTGAAATTGTTACTCACTTGTTTTCTTTGGTTTCAAATTGCCTCCTTTCTATCAAGTTGGCTACACTCTGAGGGGAGAGAAGACAAGAAATGCACACAGTTCTATTTAAGCAGCTCAGGCAAAATGGCTAAAGGAGGCATGAGGGTGAGACATCTCTGTGGATGGACTGGGGAGGAGTTACCTTGTAGCATCTGTGCAGCAACATTCGGGCAGCTGACAGGATATTCACAGTATATAAATAGAAGGTCCTGGATGGGGCATGGTCTGGCGTTTTGGGAATTTCCTATTTGTCCATAGAAAGAAAAATAAGACTTTATACTTTTCTTCAGAACTGGCAAAGTAAACACCTGTCCCGTCTGGAGCTACTCAGCCCTCTCTTTCACTTATACTTTCACTCTTCCCCAGTCATACAGCATCTGTGTTTATGGTACAATCAGCCACATGGAGGGTTGGGCTGCCCTGTTTTTTCCATTTGACTGTCAACATCCTGAGTGGGGAAGAAAGAGAAGGCACTTAACATTTACTAAGCAACTCTTATGTGCCAGGTAGATTGTACTGGATCTTTACAACAAACCATCTTATCTCTGTTACCACCATCCATCACCATTTTGTAGATGTGAAAAAAGATGGTAGGTAATTTGCTCAGTGTAACTGGGTAAGAGGCAGAGCTGTGATTCTGACTCCAAAATCCATTCTATCTGTTTCCTCATAGGGTATACTACACGGCTCTGCATGTAGTGATGACCCGATAGATTTAATCTACAATAAACTTAAGGCTCGAGGAAAGGACAAATCACATGCACTAGGAGTTAAAGAAAAAAGGGTAGGGTGATTCTGGGGTAATTTCTTGGCTATGCCTCTTTTTTTTTTTTTTTTTTTTTTTTTTTTTTTTTTTAATTTATTTATTTTATTTTTAATGCTATTCTTCTCTGCTTACATTCTTTTTATTTATGTATGTATGTATGTATGGCTTTGTTGGGTCTTCGTTTCTGTGCGAGGGCTTTCTCCAGCTGTGGCAAGCGGGGACCACTCTTCATCGCGGTGCGGGGGCCACTCTTCATTGCGGTGCGCGGGCCTCTCACTATCGCGGCCTCTCGTTGCCGAGCACAGGCTCCAGACGCGCAAGCTCAGTAATTGTGGCTCACGGGCCGAGTTGCTCCGCGGCATGTGGGATCCCCCCAGACCAGGGCTCGAACCCGCGTCCCCTGCATTGGCAGGCAGACTCTAAACCACTGCGCCACCAGGGAAGCCCCTATGCCTCTTTTTTACTAGACCAGTTAAAGCTCCACAGTTATCTTTCAAGTGCTTGCTGTGTCTTTGTTAATCTTTTTTTTTTCTGTCTCAGAGCTGGATACGGTTTGTTTGGGGTTCAGAATGTTTGATTCAGGAGTTTCTCTCATCCTAGGTCAGCTCTGCTGGTTGGTGATTACTGTTACCTGGAGTGATATGAAATTTTCTGAGAGCATCTTATAAAGCATATCCTTTGCCTCCTTTGCTGGAATCATTGCAAAGTCTTCTACCTGTTTCTGCTCCAGGTGTTTCTTTTGTAAAACTAGACGGAATATTCTGGCACAGCGAGACCCAAATCTGTAAACGAATAAAGAAAGCAAATGGCATGCCGACGTAGATTAGCTTTAGCTCTTAGTCACAGATGGTGCTTGTTCGGTTTCCATGTGTGGAACCAGGACCAGAGAGGAACAGCAATCAGAGAATTCCTTCATAACTCCACAGATTGATGACAATACTGCTAATCATAAGAGTCACCAACTGCTGACTCACTTGAATGCCTCAGTTCCTGCATTTGTAAGTAAAGGCTTTAGGAAGGCTGGTTAATTGGCATCACTGGGAATTAAGCAGTAGGGAATTTAGGGTAAAGAGCTGTAGTAGATGGGATCCATAGCAGTCCAGTGGAAAATGGGGCAAGATGTGCCAAGGTGTGTCTATACTGGTTACTGACATAATGACCAAGTCACTTGTTCAAATGGGGTATGGAAAGGAAGTATCTGACCCCCAACCCCAATCAGGGTGACCCCCTTACCTCTCTTGTACGACCGACTCCAGAGTGGCTGTGGCTAGAGATCCTAGAGCCTTATGTAGGTCTTTATGTAGAGGGTTAAGGTTACTCTGTAATGTTTTGGCCTGGTCATTGTGATCTTAGTTTTATTCCTGAGTCTTTAATTTAAAACTTAAATACTATTTTGTTTTTCACACTAGTCTCATTTATAGTATGTAAGTATTTCGAAACCTTAATTAACTAAGGTGCTTAAGTCAGAGTTTTGCTTAACTAAAATTTGGTTAGTTAAAAGTCCCTTGCACTTCTTTATCATCAACGTTTTAGTTCAATTTTCCAACTTACTTAGTATACTAAATATCATCAAATCTTTTCTAAGTCACCATTCTGTTTCATAGTTCAGGCTGCCTGACTGTAAGGAAATAACCACCCATAAGGATACTGATGACATACATTCCTCCACCACTGTCGCCAGACTTTCCAACAAACTCAAGCTATTAAAAAAAAAGAAAAAAAAGAGAGCGTGTGTTATCTGAATGGAAAGTCCAGTGATCCTGTTTCCAAAAGAGCAAATCTGGCCAAGAGTCTGCAGCAGGAAGCCCTCCTATCAGATGATGGTAGAGAAATTGTCTGAGCTGGCTAGGTAGAGAATGAGGCTACAGAAGACTGATAGCAGGCAAAAATTAATAGTAAATACAACAGAAAAAAGAAAGAAAAGACTTACTGGATCATCTGCCAGCAGAGTGAGATACTGATCAAGAACTTGCTTAGAGATGTTATAGCCAACAGGTAGGGATCTGAAAATCTATGGAGCAAAAGAAACAATGAAAATGGGTCTAGGAACTTAGAATTGCTGACATTGCTGAAATAAAGATATTCTAATTTTAGATATCACAAGTATAAAAATGTCCAAAAACACAGCAGCATTGTTGGTAAGAGTAAAAAACTAGAAACAATTCGCATGTCCAGTAATAAGGAATTCATTAAAATAAAGTACAGCATGGCCATTAAGTGGAATATGATATGGCCATTATAAAGAATGAGGCAGATCTAAAAATACTGACATGAAAAGAAAGTTTACATACACGGTCATATGAAAGAAGCAAGTTTAGAACAGTACATAGAGTATAACCCTATTTTTTTCTGTTGTTAAAAGATATATATATATATCTACATTTATGTGAGACTATACATACAAAAAAGTCTGAATAAAGATATGTACCAAACTACTGACAAGGATCTCTGGGGCTGGGATTATGCAAAACTATATATTTATTTAAACTGGGGTATGTTACATACAAGAAGCACAGATCTTAAGGGTACAGTTTGATGAGTATTGACAATTGTATATACCCACGTGACTACCATCTGCAAGATATAGAACATGCCTGGCATTCCTGAAAGTTTGGGGAAGTACAACTTTAAAAAAATTATACATTTCTATGCTGTTTGAATACAGGTCATGTAATTACTTTTGTCATCAGAAAAAAACTTGTATTTAAATTTTGTTATATAGTAAGTTAAAAAAAATTTTAATAATATAAAAATATAATAACTATATTTAATGTGGATGAATATTAGTATAATTACAAAACAAACATTAGAAATATTGAATATTAATTTTTCAAACAAAACTTAATAAACAAAGCATTTAAAACAAATTTAAAATATACAAAATATATTGAAAAAAACAAATATAAGGGGCCAAATAATGTCCTGAGCACCAAGGCTCAGATTCCAAACAGTGGATTCTTGGAATAATTAAGAATAACTTATACTATATATATATACAGTGAAATACTACTCAGTCATGGATGGACCTTGAGATTATCATACTAAATGAAGTCAGAAAGACAAATACCATACGGTATCACTTATATGTGGAATCTAAAATATGACACAAATGAACTTATCTACAAAATAGAAACAGACTCATAGACATAGAGAACAGACTTATGGTTGCCAAGGGGGAGGTGGGTGGGGGAGGAATGGATTGGGAGTTTGGGATTAGCAGATGCAAACTATTATATATAGAATGGATAAACAACAAGGTCCTACTGTATAGCACATGGAACTATATTCAATATCCTGTGATAATGGAAAAGAATATGCAAAAGAATGTATATATGTATAACTGAATCACTTTGCTATACAGCAGAAATTAACACAACATTGTAAATCAACTATACTTCAATAAAATAAATTAAAAATAAAAAAAAGAATTACTTATACTTTGACTAAGGTAATGGTTTAGGTTTTTAAAGGTTGAATTCCCAAGAGACCAAATATTTCAGTACCTACCACCTGAGAATAATCCCCATCCCACCTCAAATAGCAAAAACCCTTCCTTTCAAGGTTCAGACCTCAACCTAATCCCAGGCTCTATGTATAACCATTATTATATCCAAGAGTCTGTCAGAAAACCAGTACAAGAACATGAAGCTCACCTCGTTGGAAGACAATGGCTGGGTGAAGGGGGCACTAGAGGAAGTGGTAATCTCACTCATCCGGAGCATGGTCCGCACGATCTCGCTGCTGGTCTGGGTTTGAAAAGTGAACTGGAATTCAGAATTCACTCTGCTGTGCTGGCTCTGGCTATATGCCAATGGCCACATCTGCAAATAAGTGAATATTCCTGATAGCCACTGTCCCACCCACTTAGATATCACCTGGTCCATCCTGTTGGCAACTGCACTGACAATGCCTTGGTCACGGAAGTGCTGGTGGAATCTGTCAAGGTTGGCCTGCCAATAAATCCCATCATCTGGAATGGGCTGAGGAGGAGAAAAAGATTAGAGAGAAACATTTAGATACAATGAAGCATTTTCTAGTGAGAAGCTTGGATTTAACTGTTTGCCTTTTCTTTCCCTATATAGTAGCAACTAAATTGGTTGGAGGAAAAAACCATTCAACCATGTGGATTTAGTGCCTCCACAATGACAAATTCACAACCCCCAACTTCAAACAGATTCTTTTTGCTTACCTCGAATCTTTCTCTATTTTAACTCTTTTCCAGTATTCTCAAATCTCCCATTTGCCCCTCCCTTCTCTCTCAGCAGATGACCTTGCTTCTTATTTCAGAGAGCAAACAGAAGCCATTAGGCCAGAACTCATTCAGCGTGGTGCACACATCCCCACCACATTTCTTTATTTTTAAAAAATTTGAGCTTCTCAAAGAGTTGTTCATACCAGCTGTATCCCCATCCACAGATTTACTCAACCCATTTCCACCGTTATACTGAAATGCCAAAGTCCCTGAGGAACCTGTTGCTAAGTTCAAAGAATACTGTCCAGTTCCAATCTTATTTGATCTTTCTAAAGCATATGACATGGTTGGACATTTTCTCCTTAACTCTATGTGGCCCCTTGGAGTTTATGACACCATTCTTTCTTGGTGCTCCTTCTAACCACTCTGGCTACCCTTCCTCAGTCCCCACAGATTCCTTTTCCAGATCCTATCTACAAATACTGGTGTTACCCAGGGTTCTGTCCACAGCCCTCTTTTCTTTTCACTCTACATATTCTACTTAGGTGATTTAATCTTCTCTCAAGGTTTCAACTGTTCCAAGTCTATTACTTAATTCTAGAACTCTCTATTAAGCTCCAGGTGCATAGACTCAACTGCCTACTTCCACCTGTGCCTTAAAACTGTTCTTTTAAGTTTTCAGCTAACTACACTACAACCCAGTTTCTTAAGCTAGAAACTTGAATATCATCCCTAACCCCTTGCTCTCCCTCATCTACTATCCAATTACCCAGTTCTATCTATTCTTTTTTTAAAATTTATTTTATTTATTTATTTTTGGCTGTGTTGGGTCTTCGTTGCTGCAAGCGGGCTTTCTCTAGTTGTGGTGAGCGGGAGCTACTCTTCGTTGCAGAGCACGGGCTCTAAGCGTGCGGGCTTCAGTAGTTGTGGCTCGTGGGCTGTAGAGCGCAGGCTCAGTAGTTGTGGTGCATGGGCTTATTTGCTCCGTGGCATGTGGGATCTTCCAGGACCAGGGCTTGAACCCATGTCCCCTGCATTGGCAGGTGGATTCTTAACCACTGCGCCACCAGGGAAGCCCCCTATCTATTCTTTATATTAATCAGAAGTCTACTTTTCTTTATCCTGACTGTCATTACCTTATTTCAGGCTCTAATCTTGACTCACCTGGATTACTACAGTAGCCTCCTAACTGGTTTTCATTTTTCTTTTTCATATAGTGGACACTATAAAAAAGGGTAACTGGGTTTTCTGCATTTAATCTTGTTCCTTTTGCATCGTTCTCCCCATTTCTCATAGAGCAGTGCTTTTTTTTACCTTTTGGGCTCACAGTTCCCCTGAAGAATCTGAAGAAAGCTATGGAGTGCTCTATAGAAAAATGCACATAGTACAGGTGGACTCTCTGAAATGCATCCATGGAGTTGTACAAGTTATAAACCACTGTACTATAGTAATATTTCTAAAATGTAAATCTAGCCACTTCATTCACCTGCCTAAAGTTCATCAATGGCTCCCCATTGTCTTCACGATGAAGTCCAAACTTCTTAGTTAGTCCATCAAGAAATAGTTATTGATGTCTTGTGAGTATTCCAGGTGCCAGGGACAAGATACTGTCCTTGAAGAGTTTATAGTCTATTGGGAGTACAGAGACAAACACTTGTACCAATAATAAGTAATTTCAGCTACTTAGAAATGCTGTGAAGATGAAATGGGAAAATGTGGTAGAGACTGGAGTAGAGGGTGGGCAATGGTGCTTGAGCTCTAAGAAAGTAGCATTTGAGCTGAGATCGGAATGATGAAAAAGAGGCAACTACATGAAGATCTGAGGGAAAAGCATTTGAAGCAGAAGAAATCCTAAGGGCGAAAGCCTGAGTACTAGAAAGAGTATGATACATTTGAGGGACGGAAAAAAAGATAGAAGCTGGAACATAGTGAATGACAGAGTAGGAAGAGCTGAGGTTGGAGAGCCTTGTCTCCAGCAGATCATGTAAAGACCCAGCTCATGTAAGGCTTCATAATCCATAGTAAAGAACTGGATTTCTTCTAAGAGTCATGGGAAGCTATTAAAGGAGTCAAAAATCAGTGATGTGTTGGGATTTTTTAAAAAGAACAATTTAGAAAGTCATTTTGGCTCTTAAGTAGGTATGAATGCAGGTAGGGAGACTACTTAGGAGAGTGTTGGCAAAGCCTTGATTACAGTGATAATGGTTTGGACTAGGGTGACGGCAGTGGAAACGATAAGAAATAGTTGGATTTCAATTATTTTTAGAAATTGGGTTGACAGGTTTTACTGTGAGATCAGATGGCTCCTAGGACTTTGGCCTAAGCAAATGGTGTCCTAGGTGGTTGGCCTTGGTGGTGTCCCTAACTAAGATGAGGAAAGCTTAGGAGGGAGTAGATATCTGGGAGCAGGAAATCAATTACTCTGTTTTAGCCATACTACTTTTGAGATGCTTATTAGACATTTTTACAGGGATGCTGAGAAGGCATTTGAATACAAGAGCTCAGGCCTATACGTATCTTTCTAAACTCATTTATCACCACTCATCCCCATGGGTCTCTATGGTCCAGTCATACTGACCAATTTACACGTTTTCTAGGCCCTTTTTCTGCCTAATCTATTACCTCTGTCCAATGACTGAAGTAAGTTAAGCCTCAGAAGGGACACAGCAACAGAGTTCACTCTTTGTTAGTCTATCCCTGGCCAATATTTAATGAAGTTCATAATCCTACTACTTCTCAACCCAAGAACGTTTAAGCTCTTTTGGGGCTTGTCATCTTAGTGCTCTTTCTGGCTTGCCTCAGGGTGAGGACTCCTAACCAAGAAGCCTCATTACCTCTTTGTTATCTGTGGTATGTTTTGGTCTCTTGGCCTTGGGCTCCCCAGTTGCATCTTCGTCAGATGATCTCCTCCTTTTACCTTTCCCTGCCAAACAAAACAGTTGCACAGTTAGGCTACATCTCATATGATAACAGGAAATGACCGAAGGTGAAAGCAGGTGTCTCTATCCCAAAGACACCTGTAGCTACCTCTAGGTTAGCGATATTGAGGAGACTGAGGAACTACAAGAAATTCAAGTTAATGGTGAAGTCATCTGAAACTCAACAAGTTCAAAAAGAAATTCATAGTCTTTCTCCCTCAGACTGCTCCTGCTCCAATGCTTCCTTTCACAGTGAATGGTACCATCATCCTCCCACATACTCAAGCCAGACACACAGATGTCATTCTTGATTTCTGTCTTCCTCACCCCTCCTATGTCTAATTTTTCACTGGTTTGTGAAAAATTGCCCCATCCTTTCTACAGACAGAAACATATTTTAAAAATGCAAATTAGATCATGTTACTTCCTTTAAAATCCTTTAGTAGTTTTCCTTTGCTCTTAGGATAAAGAACAGGTGCTTTACGAGGTCTTGCATGATCTAGCCCCTAACTGTCTGTCTAACCTTAACTTATGGCTCTCTTTCCTTTCCTCACTGTACTTTAACTATACTGATCTTCTTTTACTTTCTCAAATTCCTATTTTTTTCCTCACTACATACTATTCCCTTTGCCAAAAATGCTTATCCTCTGTACCCCTTCACACCTTACCTCACTGGTTGGCTCCTACTTCTGCTTCAAATCTTTGTTCAAATGCCACTTTCTCAAAGAAGCATGTGCCCAAATCCCCAGGTAAATCTGGTCCTGTTATATATTTTCATAACACCCCATATTTTACCTTCATAGTACTTGTCGCAGTTTGTTAGTTATATATCCATCAGGCTATTTGATTAATGTAAGCCTCCTATACTAGACTTAAGCCCCATAAGGGCAGGGACCATAATGGTTTTTTCATCTCTTTGTACCACAGTATCTGGCATAGAGTAAATCCTTGGTAACTGCTTAATTGATTGAGTCATTCATTTAACAATCATTAAGGAAGAATCTACAATTAGGTCAAATCACAGATCTAGGGGCCAAAATTCCTTACCTATCAAGCTCAGTTTAGGAACCAGGTACATGTCCTTTTCATTGATGACAAGAGTGGGGGCAGGTGGAGGCGGCCCAGGGTCTGAATTCTCAGTGGCAGGCACCAAGGGGCAACGCTGCACGAAGTGTGTGTCTGCTAGTCGCACAAATGTGTTTGAGACCTCAGCATAGTCCATGGTCTTGCCATCTGTACGACAGGAGGAAAGAGGCAAGTGAGATGGCCTCAGATAGCTAAGGGTCCTCTCCTGCAGCCAGCCAATCTATGCTTTTGCTAACAGCTGTGGATACAGTACTGACCCTCCATAGTCTCTGTGAGCCGATCTGCTACTTTCTTCACGACAGCTGACATTGCCATTTTGCCATTCAACAGGAGCTCCTCAACAATCAGCTCTCCAGTGTCACTGTACAGTGTTTTGGCAGTATAGATGTACCGGGGATACCTAAGCATTCGCAACACCCGGCTGCACTGGGCTTCATACTCTACCACACCACGTTTGTGCACTTGATAGATCACCAGGTTATGCTGGATGAGGACACAAAGGGCTTTTTTTACCTAGAGAAAACACAGAAGAAAGAGAAGAAAAATCTGAAGATGCAGCTCATTATTGCTGGCAATTTTTGTCCAACAGTTTCCTAAACATCAGGAGATGGCTGGAATCTGTGTGTCTTCTCTCTCTCCATTGGAATAGCTAATAAGAAGCGAATGTCAATGGAAGAAATCAGGAAGAGTCCTTGCTATGATGCTCATATTTCCTATGATCTTTATCTTTCAAAGTACAATTTACTTCCCCTCTGTTATTCTTTTTTTTAAAAAATTAATTAATTAATTAATTTATTTTTGACTGCATCTGGGTCTTCCTGCTGCATGTGGGCTTTCTCTAGTTGCGGTGAGCGGGGGCTACTCTTCGTTGCGGTGCGCGAGCTTCTCATTGCGGTGGCTTCTTTTGTTGTGGAGCACGGGCTTTAGGCTCATGGACTTCACTGGCTGCGGCACGCGGGCTCGGCAGTTGTGGTTCGCGGGGTCTAGAGCACAAGCTCAGTAGTTGTGGCACACGGGCCTCGTTGCTCCGCGGCATGTGGGATCTTCCCGGACCAGGGCTCGAACCCATGTCCCCGGCATTAGCAGGCAGATTCTTAACCACTGCACCACCAGGGAAGTCCCATCCCCTCTATTATTCTTTTCTTTTTTTTTTTTTCTTAAATTTTATTTATTTATTATTTATGGCTGTGTTGGGTCTTCGTTTCTGTGCGAGGGCTTTCTCTAGTTGCGGCAAGTGGGGGCCACTCTTCATCGCGGTGCGCGGGCCTCTCACTATCGCGGCCTCTCTTGTTGCGGAGCACAGGCTCCAGACGCGCAGGCTCAGTAGTTGTGGCTCACAGGCCTAGTCGCTCCGCGGCATGTGGGATCTTCCCAGACCAGGGCTCGAACCCGTGTCCCCTGCATTGGCAGGCAGATTCTCAACCACTGCGCCACCAGGGAAGCCCCCCTCTATTATTCTTATTCCTTAAACATAGTACTGAAATTAAGAGACTCATGAATAAATGAAGTATGGCATATGGCATAGGAGGAGCAAAGATTTGCCTCAGAAGCCACGATGAGCCACTTTGAGAAGCAGAACCCTGGGCACTATGTCTCATCATCTTTCCCCTCCCAAATAACACTATTCTGATCCTAGCACAGACTTTGCTTTCTTTTCCATTTTGTGGGGTGGGGAGTAACAATATTCAAAGGTAGGTTAAAGAAATTAATGAAATGGAAGCAAATTACTGTGATCCAAACATACCTGATCCAATGATGTTCCTGTGTCATGGGCAATAACTCTTAGTGGCTGGCTGCCAGTTCTGATTAGGTGGACTCCAATTTTTTCTACGATCTCTCCAAAATGCTCTTGCAGCAACAAAGAACACAGTTTAATTTCTGCTTGAGTCATTGTGCTGAGGAGTCTCAGAGCTAGGAAAAAAAGAAAAAGACGGTATGATGGGAAGTTTTTCTTTTATGTTGGGAGTAGAGCTGCTGAGTGTAAATTCAGGTACTTTCTGGAGAGCAATTTAACAGTAGATATATCAAAAGCCTTAAAATCTTGCATATCTTTGACCTAATACTTTTGTTTTGGATATTCTATTCCAAGGGAATAATAAAAACATGTCACTTTAGAATACTGATATTGTGGAAACAACCTCATAAGTGATTATTTCAATAAATTATGGTATACTCATATAATGGAATACTATGCCAACATTCACAATAAAGTATAATATGTATTAGTGTAGAAAATTGTTCATTACAAAGCAAAATGCAGAGAAAAGTTCAATTACTGTGAAAATAGCCCCACACGTATGCATGGAAAAAAAGACTGGAAGACTATATATCAAGTTTATCTTTATGGGATCATGTGTGATTCTAGTTTTCTTTAAAGATCGGATGTAGATGGTTTTGCGATCTGTCACAGACCTTAGATTCTATACTTCATTGTTTGGAAGAATTAAGGCCACTATTCACAGACTATTGGAACTGAACAGGCAATGACAACTTTGAAAAATAAACTAAGAGGTAAATGAGAGCTTCTCAACAGGGTGTTTCAAATAGGGGATGAAGTATGTTGTTGGCAGGGCAGTATTTAATTCTGAAATTTCTATTCCTTGACAAAGTATACACAAAGAGAAACAGACATAGTCCACTGTATAATCACTTCCTTATTATCACAAGTGTTATCAAACACTGGTTTGTTCATTTATTTCTCCCAATTCCTCAGAAGCCAAGACTTTGCCTTTCAGTCTCACTATCCCCATCCACAGGTCTTTGGGGAAGCATCCCCAGACCCTCTGCCATCCCTGGAAAGTATTTCCAAGGAGCCCGGCTCCTGGCTCTTCACTTCTTTACCGCAGGTTCCTGTCCCGGACTGGGTTCCTGAGTCCAGAGACAGGGCCACCTCGTTCAGACCGCATTTTCCACTAACCTCTGGGTCAATGCAACGTGACGCCGCCGACTTCCCCACTGCAGCTTCGTGCAGCTCCCGCTAGCCGCCCGGGCAGAGGGGGAGCCCAAGGTCCTTTCGCGCAGGAGCACGGCCACCGAGGAGGACCGGCAAAGAGGCAAAACATGTGCCGCTCTACCCCAGCGTTTCGGTGGTTTCCGGGGACGCTCTTTCTTTCTTCTCGCTGGGAGATTGGAGGACCGGCGAGGGGGTGTTTGAGGAGCCGGCGGGCGGGCCGCGGCGAGCGGACTCTCTTTCCTGCACCTCCTTGGTGCTAGGAGGCGGGCTTCGGGGTCGCTGTCTGCGCCGCCGCCTCTGTGGGCCGGGCGAACTCACGTGACCCGCGCGGGCTCTGGAGCGGCTGGCAGCACTGAGGAAGCAGCGGCGGCGACGGCAGAGGCGGCGACAGCAGCTGGGAGGTAGCGACCTGGAGAGCGACCGGCCGGCTGCCCTCTCGGACGGCCGCGGCGAAAGAGAAAAATGGCGGAGGCCTCGGCGGCCGGGGCCGGCGCGGGTGCCGCGGTTGCCGCGCACCGGTTTTTCTGCCACTTTTGCAAGGGCGAGGTCAGCCCCAAACTACCGGTAAGAGCCCTGTGTCCTCTGCGCTCGGGCATCGGCCTGGATTCCTCGTCCCGATATCCCGGAACGGGTCTTAAGCTTCCCGCCCATCCCCGACTCCCCTGACATCGGTCTCCCAAGTACTTGCTGCCTCCCGGTCGCTGGCCCCAAACCCCGGGCGTCCCGGTCCTGGCTCCGTAACTCCCTCTCGCATGCTCCACCTGCCCCTCACTCTCTCTCCCCTCTTGACCGGCCCCCCCCTCCATTTTTTTTTTTTTTTTTTTTGGTCTTTAGCAAGTTCTCTTCTGACGTTCCCTCAATTTTCTTGCACTCTTCTTCACCTTGTCTCCTTCCCATGATGACCTCTCTTTTTCCCCCACTCGATACTCTTTCCGCTGTTGCTTCTCACCTTTCTCTATTTCCTTTTCCACTTTTCGCCAGATCCTCCCCTCCCCCATCCTCACTGAAGCAAAATAGCGGATTGCTGAGGATTGTCCTTATTCGGTGTCTCTAGGGAAGAAAGGAGAAAGAAAGCACGGAAAGAAAGAGAGGGTTGGAAGGTAACTGGGATGGAGAGGGGGATTTTGCTATTCAGGGGTTTCCAGCGTTCTTGTGAAAGTGAAAACAGCCGTGTACTAATGACTTGCAGACTGCCTGCGCTCCCTATCACTGTTGAAGGAAATGGCTTTAGGAAGAAGGCAGAACATACTGTTTCAGCTTGCTTATTTTGGTTGTCATGCTGCCAGTGTCTTTAGCACCACCTGCCTTACCCACCCCTCCTCCCCCGTTCTATCTCTTCACTTAATAGAAAAGATCTAGGACAGAATGCTGGGGACCGCACCATCTGATGTAAAATTGGTTTTCACCACTATCTGCCAGCCTGTGTTAGCCCCTAGAGAGGTAGTGCTATGGCTGTGACAAAAAGTGCTTTTGCAGCATGCTAGCCAGCTACAGCACCCCGATCGCACAGGCTGCTTGGGGTTGGGTTATAGCTACCACAGGGAGACCCACCAGGGTGAATGTTAATCCTACCTTTGGCCAACCATTTTTAGAACTAGTTATGGTTGTTCTTTTCCTTAGAAGTATCTGTGTTCAGCCTTAAGACAGGGTGCCTGTCTAACAACTTCCCTCAGTGTTTATAGTGGCTCATACAATCTGTAAGAAAGCCTACTAAAGTGTGTCTGTATGTCTTATTTCTTGGAAACACAAACGGAATCCAGTGAAAAGTGCCTACAAGTTATTTTAACCTTTTCCACCCAGAGGTTGTGCTTTTTCAGGCTTTTGCAGCATTTTCTTTTCTTCTCTCTTTGCCCGACCCCCAACTTCAGAGTTGCAGTGTCATCTACATGCTGTTTTAGTTTTGCTTGCTGATTTGGTGTGTTTGTGTCTGTGTGCTTTTTGCCATACTTCAGTGCTGAGAAGAGCAGGTGCCTTGTTTTTTTGTCAGCGGACATCAGAGCCTCCAGAATGCTCCCTTACCACAGAGAAGGAGTCTGGAATTCAGCCAGTATGTGTGTGACCAGTGACATGTTGAATGTGATGTCCTATTGAACAATGTGGCCTCAGCTCTTCTGATCTTTAAGTTGCTGTTCACTGTTTGCCTTTAGTAGTGAGAAAACAGTCTAACTTTTCCGCAACTTTTTATGTCTTTTCTTCTTACCATCTCAAGTCCTCACTTCAAAGTGCTCTTGAAAAGGGATCATTGACAGACTTTTTTTAGGTGTTTTTCTAAGCCTTAGTTTGATACATGGAGGGGAAGTTGTTGATCTTTTTAGACTGATTTGTTATCTGTCATGCCTGATTTGTAAATTGAGGCCTAACACAATTAAGTGTAACTGAATACTTCCTGCAGACATACAAGGTTCTCTCAGCTGAATGTCCTGGAGGTGATACTGAGGAGTATGTGGTTCCTGCCCTTAAGCACCTCACAGTTTTGTTGGAAAAAGTAACAACTAAGGTGAATGAGGATGGATAATAATGTGCTTTAGAATTCAGAGAGGGGGAGACATGGTAGCATTAGTGATGTGAGGTTGGGGAAGAAGTGACAGATGAGGTGGGATTTAAATTGAGTTTTGAAGGATAGGTAGAGTTCAGACTGAGGGGACAGCATAGACTGAGGTAGAAAAGGAAGAGTAAGTTGAGGAAGAAGGGAGAAACATTTAGTAAATCATTGTTGCTATGCATTTTTAGGAAAGGTGCAGTGAGGTCAGGAATATAGTTTTGATTTGTGGATGAGCCAGTGAGTTTCATGTTTCATGGCCATTTCTGTATCCTTAACCCTAGACTGTCATCTTGAAAATGTTGATTGTAAGAATGACCAGGTTAGTAAGTGGCTGATTCAGTACAAATCAGTCTCTGCTACTGAAAAACCAATTCAGCACTGGTTAATCAGTAATATGATTATCATATATATTGGACAACATTGAAGTTTTTTAAAAATATTTTTTTATATAAACTTGAGATTCCCTCACTGTAAGTACTCAGCATTCATTAGGCATGCATTGTTTCTTGAACTGGATCAATGTTGTGGGAAACCTGAATGTCTTTCTGCCGATAGCCAGAATAAAGTTTTTCTTTGTCTGGGGTTAATTTACATCTCAAGAGGGTACTTTGGTGGTAGTTGGATCACAAGATCCATTACCCAGGAGTGTTGCTGTCTCTGGACACCAGAGGCTGGTATTGAGTTTTACATCAGCCTTTAGTGAGCTATTGCTAGGGAGGTTCCTTCACCCAGTCAGTGGGAGGAACTGCTTCAGAGCCATCTCATCTCTTGCCAATTTATTCACCACATAAAGTCATAATTTTGTTCAGTGGGACTAGGTTGCAAGATTTTACAACTCTTTATTTCTTCTCCCGTCTCCAATCTTTAGGTTATAGCACTTCATGATACATTTGGAAGTGTACAGGCAATAGCAATAGCTTGCTCAATGTTCATCCCTGAAACTACCCTTAGGTTTTTGTTGTTTTTCTTGTCAGTCCTGCTACTCTGAAAGATTCACAGGCCCAGCTAACTTTAATGGCTGTATTAAAAGTTTTTTTTTTTTTTTTTTTTTTTGGTTATAACTTCTGAGAGAGAGATTGGAGTGTGTCTAATGCTATGTAGGTTAAGCCACATTTGGTTGAATTAATTTAATTTGATGAAATAACCTCCTTACTCCTAATCCTGATCTATCCATCTCAGCTTTGTGTGTTTTTGATTTGGATCCTCCCAGATAAGAAGACAAAAGTTTCTTTTAGAAAGAAGATATTAAGAAATGAGGGGGAAATCATGAAGGGAATTTTAGAATGAAAATATATTCAGTGGTATTGTTATCATTAGGTTTCTAAAAAGTCTTTATTCTAGAAGTGAATAATTTAGGAATTTATTTTTTTATTAACAGTGTTTTCCTATTTACAGTGGAAATGGTTTTAGTAAAATTTAGTGAATATTAAACTTTAAAATAAGAGATTTTGATTATATGGTCTGAAGCCCTAGTGTTTCGAGTTTATATATATAACTGGGTAAAATGGCATTGTATATTTTTTGGTCATCAGATGATAGAAGAAATACTTAAGTAACTTAAAGTTATTTTCAAAATACAGCAGAAGCTTCTACCTCACCTGACTATCCCATTGAGAGACACTGTGAGGCCAAGACTGATGGAGTTAACTGTGCGACACTGAGGGATGACTGGGTAGTACCACAGAGGGCTGTGTCATGGAATGTAAAGGTGTCATTCCATCTCCATACTACCTTAAAATCAAGGTCAGGGAATATTACTTTATGAGATTAAATCCTGTAGCATCATTAAACAGGTGAGATAAATCATATGCAGAGTAAACTACTTTTGGTATTGATGAAACTAGGGTGATTCTTAAGTGTTTTATGGAGACTAGAGTATCCAAAGCCAGAGAAGAGACCAGTGTGATTAAGGACTGCAAGTGTATTGCTCACCTCTGAGGCTTTGTCTGAAGGAAGTAGCTGGCTTCTCTCCCTCTCACGTCTCCTTATTATATCGCCTTTGATCTAATAAAATGTCATCCTTATCAATAAGTAATATTGGTTTGGTTCTTTACCAAGTGCTATACAAGTCATTGTCATTGTGCTGTACTTGTAATGACTCTAATACAGGAAAACTTTCTAATCACCCCATAAGAGTAGGTAAAAACTAGACTCCCTAAAGACTTTGTGATTCTTAAAACTCTAAGCTCACTGACCTTGCTTTTTAAGGTTGCGTGATTCTTAGAAAGATCCTAGAACGGTGTCTAAGTAATGTTAGTAGTTTTTTTGAGCTGCGGGAAGGAATTAGTGATTTGAGCTGGGTTTTAGAGGTTTTAATAATTAGATTTCTTTTTTAAAAATAAATTTATTTATTTATTTATTTTTGGCTGCGTTGGGTCTTCATTGCTGCGCGCAGGCTTTCTCTAGTTGTGGTGAGCGAGGGCTACTCTTCATTGCGGTGCGTGGGCTTCTCATTGCAGTGGCTTCTCTTGTTGCAGAGCACAGGCTCTAGGGCGCACGGGCTTCAGTAGTTGTGGTACGCAGGCTCAGTAGTTGTGGCTCACAGGCTCTAGAGCGCAGGCTCAGTAGTTGTGGCGCATGGGCTTAGTTTCTCCATGGCATGTGGGATCTTCCTGGGCCAGGGCTTGAACTCATGTCCCCTGCATTGGCAGGGGGATTCTTAACCACTGCGCCACCAGGGAAGTCCCAATAATTAGATTTCTTAAATTCTGCTATTGGTGACTTCAGTTAAAAAGTCTGCTTGATTATCTAGCATCTTTCTGGTGCTATATAGCAATTGCTTATTAAAAGTCTCTTGAATGATATGATGACCCCGTAGTTATATTTAAAAAGTAGTGGTGTTAGTGGTATGAGATCTTTATCTAAAAAGCTTCAGTGGAAGAAAATGCAGGTGCTACCATGTGAAGTTTGAACATACAGTGTCAGTAAGTATATTCCCTGCCAAGATCTAGAAATAAGAAATAGGTATTCTTATGGGTAGAATGCTAGTTCTGGTCTTGGAATTCTACTGATAAATAGACATGTATATCTTGGGTAAATCTGTGGGATTTTTTTCAGTATGAGGAAGAACAAGAATCTTTAAACTCACTGCAGATGAAATTCCTTATATTTTGGGGGGAAGTACCAGCTGATTGCTAGCACTTTGTGTTTCTTTATGTTTACTTGGCTTTTTATGACCTTTGCTTACGTCCAGGGAGAGGATGCTGAGGTCTCTCAGACGGCCATCTTATTAGAAGAAGGAAAAAAAAGTGGATTTTTTTTTTTTTAACATCTTTATTGGAGTATAATTGCTTTACAATGGTGTGTTAGTTTCTGCTTCATTGGATTGTTTCTTATTCTCTGTAGTCAAATTAGAAGGGGTCTGAGAATAAGAAGCCTGTGGATGCTGACTTATTTTTATGTCTCCACAGCTTAATGTTGATCAATAAAGGAGATAATGTAGAGTAGTGGCTCTCAACTGGGGGCAGTTTTGCGTTTTAGGAGGAAATTTGGCAACATCTGTAGACATTTTCTACAACTGGGTTGTTGTCACTAATGGGGGAAGAGGAGGGTTGTTTCTGCCATCTAGTGGATAGAAGCCAAGGATGCTGCTAAACATGCTTCAATGGACAGGACAGCCCCCCATAATGCAGAATTATCGGGCCCAAAATGTCAAGAGCACTGAGGTTCAGGAGCCCTGGGTGTAGAAGGATAAAGGGATAGTCATTGGCTTCTTGTGTCAGTCGTGCTTAAGGTTTTGTCCTGGGTTAGTTTTGATTTCTAATTTTGGGATCCTGTTGAGAATTTTCAGGAAGATAATTGAGACCATATAATTTTAGCCAAAGCCCTGATGGTTGGGATTGTTTAGAACAGTAGTTAAGTGGCTGCTATTCCATTATAGCAGTATCTCTTGGGGTCACTTTTCTTTCCTTGTGGTTACTGAGACCAGAGGAATTGGATCACTCCTCTCAAGTTACACACTGTAGGGCAACTTTTAAAAGAAAAGTATCCAAATTTTTTGTCAGTTGGGAATTAATTGAGGTGGTAACACCACATGTAACTTAGTAAGACATCTGGAAATTCCAGTTTGAAAACAAAGCAAAAAGCAGACAAGTCTAACTTAGTTTTTCTATAGCTCATCTTAGCATTAATCAAGTTTTACTTTCTGTGTTTCTCTTACAGTTCTTGAAAGTTTTCCTGAGCTTAGGAGATTCTGTGCTTAAACGTTGTTTCTTCAAACTCTTGGTCGAGTGGGTGAATTAAAGTTATCAATTCTTGTTCTAATACTAATTCTTCAAAGGGCTGGAGTTGAGTCATCTGACCCTCTCAGTTTACCTTAGTATATCCCACCATAAAATACTACTGAGGTGTGCCTATTGAAAGCTTGAGTGGGTATTCAGAGAAATGGAGCTATGTAATTTTTGATTGAAAGGTTGTGTAGGAATGAGCAGTCCTTATTTGTAGAGAAATAAGGCCTTTACCATAGGAGAAACATTTTAGGTAGTTCTTATAGTTTCACATAAAGAAGTTTAGGTTAGGTTCTGAAAGATTTTTTTTTTTTAATCTTTTAAGTTCAATTGTTAGCAGTTCAAAGTTCCTTAGAAGTCTCCAGATGCATATATAACAAATAGAAGTGGTGATTTTAAACTGGGCACACTTTTCTTGTATGTTAAATAGATTGCCCAGCTTCTTTTCCCAAAATAGGCCAGTTAGTTTTGTTTTCCTTGAAGAGCTGTTAAAGTAGATAATCTCTCTCCTTGATGATTTCAACAGTGTCACAAGGAAGTTCTTAGTAGGCAAGGTATCCTATATTCACCTCCTTGCCACTCACTTTCATGTTGTGCAGATTTGAATAGACTTAAACCTAGAGGACCATCTTCTAATAAAGGTTTTATTGTGTTTACTTTTCAGCATGCTTAGAATTTACATTCTCAGAAGAAAGAAAAAATTCCGTAGTTATATGTCCTTTCCTGTCTTTTTCTGGATTGACTAAAACCTATAGGTATCCTACAGTGATGCTGATCTTCTAGCCCGGTAGTTCTCATACCTGTCAGACCCAGTGCCCTCTTTTTATAATAAACATTTTGAAATACTGCCTTTAATGAAATGAAATTCTTAGGTAATACAACTTCCTTACACATACATTTAAAAAATTCTCTAGATGTAAGATAAAGGATAAATAAAAAGAAAGTAACTCATGACAAAATAATACGCATTTCAATATGTAAATACTCAGAAGTCCATAATAGGAAGATATATATAATGTAGTAGATATTGGCACCAAACACAGACATAACAGCTACCCAAGGAGATTAGCTATAAGGGAATAGCATGAGTGGTAAGCCACCAGAATGGTGAACAATTCTTGGTAAAGGTACAAATAAAGTATAATTTTCTCTTGTTTTATTCAATAGTTGTTTTTCTGGACATACAGTGCATGGTGTTTATATATAGAAAGCCTTGGTGTTTATATATAGAAAGACTTGGTGTTTATATATAGAATGGAGTTAGGGTCTAGGCTTTGGTAATTACAAAGATATTTTTTATCTACTTAACTATCCATAGGAAGTTTAAGAATAGAGACATTTCTTTGTCCTGGAGTTTCTTATTCTTATGGACTCTGCCCATTAAATTAAGTAGCATTTCTTAATTGCTTTGACAACAAAAACACTTCAATAGATGTCCAAAATGTCCCACAGGTGATTGTATTATCCTCGTTGAGAATGACTGCTAGTCACAGGAAAACATTTTCCCGTTTTATCGCTCTTCTTTTCTCTTGCTTATTATTCACTACTTTAGTGTAGTACTTTTAACATATTACAAGGTTCAGTCTTTGTCATTTAGACTTGATTTACTTTTCCTTTAGACAATTTCTCCTATATGCCTTTAAATTTCTCATTTCCTCACCACTCTTGTCATCATTTTTGACTAACTTGTTGAATGGAACTTAGCTGCTTCTAGTGAATCTTCTGTAATTTAAGTGGTAGTGAGAGGTACTTTATTCTCAAATGAACTTATGAAGCTGTTGATTCCCTGATTTTATTTTATAGTGCCAGTTATTAGGTGCTGATCTTGTAATACAGTCACTGCTGAATGGTTAGAGGCATTAGTGTTCCTAGTTAAGACAAGTTAGGTTGAGGAATGGAAATTTTGTACCTTAAGCCTGTTGGTTTGAAAAAAAATTACTGTTATTTTGATTGTTGACGTAGTGTGAAAACTATAATGGTACGTTTACTTCTTGTTTAATAACATGTAAAAGGCAAATTCAGCATATTAGCTTTCACTGCTCTTCTTAATTTGCATGTTTTAGATTAAAAAGTGGAAGTAATATGAACAAGTGAGAATAAGGAAAATATTTAATTCCCCAAATTTTTCAACTTTGTTTTCCTAATCACTAAAATTATTGGTTTATTATTCTGTGCCAAGTGTAGGTGCTGATTCAGTTAGGGAGTCCTGTTTTAATAATATACTAGCATTCTGGTTCTTTGTTTTTGAAATGCAAAATTTTATTTGAGCCAAATTGAGGATTATAACCCTGGAACAGACTCTCAGAAAGCTCTGAGAACTGTTCCCTACTAGCATTCTGTTTTAACATACAATCAGTATTAGATGAGCAGATTCAGAGTTCCCAAGGTTTTTAATAAGGTCAGCAGTGTAACATACGTCTTTCTCATCGTGCAACACACGTGTTGTAAAAGGGTTCCAGAAGTATGTCTATTTCTATTCCTGAGTGTGAATTATTTCTCTGAACTCAAATCTTTAGTGATTGTTTCCCTGGCTGTTAATCAGGAAGAAAACCAGTTTACAAAAACAAACAAAAAAACCCACCCTTAGGCCACAGTTTTTTAGTGTTATACAAAGATACCTATACAGTTTAAATATTGTTTGGAGAGCTGTGATTCAGTTCCAGGCCAATAGAACTGCCTTTATTTATGGTCTCACTCCCTAAGAATAGTAACATTCACAACCATCATCATTTTGTTCCTTCATTCCAGGCCGTGACCGAACATTGACATTATCAGGGACTCCAAATAGGAATGTATAATCAACCAACCTTCTTTAGTTCATTGTGTAACAAGGCAGAAAATCAGGTCACGAGACAAAGCGTTACTTGATATGAGCTTGATCAGATGGACAAGATGCCAGATTTTCTAAGAAAAAAAAAAAGACTAACTATAAGAATTATCAGAGAAAAAGTTAACACAATATAGCCAGAAAAGATTTAGTTACAGTGTTCTTTGATTGCTTACACTAAAGGCAGCAAAACGGAGAACAACTCAGGGGCATAGATATAAAATGGTAAATGATACTAAAAGTTTGCTCTTAGTTCTGTCGTGTACCATCATAGTTTGGAGGAAAATTTTGTCTTACGTTCAGTTTAGGTTGATAGAATCTTCTTACATAAGCTGACAACATTCATTCAGCAAATATATTCTAAGCTCAAATTCCAAGCATTGTGCAGAAAGAAAAGCATGCTTGGTGGGGAAAGAAAAATAACCTGGGATTAAAAGTCACTGAAATCATGTACAAAGTCTATGTTGTAATAATAAAATCACACTTAGGGAAGTAAAGGCACATAAAACAAACTTGTGTGAATATCCTAATCTTAAGTACTTATCCTCAAAAGAAGAATTGAATGAGTGAGACTTCTTGTTTTCCTGAAGGAGAGTTAGGGGAGACAAGTAAATGAGGACAGCATTTGTGTTCTAGTTTTACAGATGGAGAAACAGGTCTTCCCAAAGACCATGAACTGGTGGAACTGGGAATAGAACTCAGAAATTCTGTTACTGACCTGGGTCCTTGGACTCTTTAATCAATAGAAATTGATAAGAGGCCAGACGAGAAACTCAGGCAAGGCTTTATTGGGACTCCAGCATGAGGGAGTGAAAATAAGAAAACAGGTGACCTTGCTCGCGTTCTGAGGCGGGGCCGAGCTGATTCCTTAAATGAGGTGAGGGTAGGGGGTGGGTTGGTCTGCCCGCGGGTGGTGCCGAGTGTAGGGATCATGTGCTTTTTGTTCCCGACACCTCCAAAAAGTCAGTTGGTTTGTGGCCTTTTTGTATCTTACTGTTCATAATTGCCCCAACTGTGCCTCTGTGCAGTTATTTTTAGTTCCTTAGTTTGTCCAGGTGCAAGCACTCCAGTAAGGGGTTCCAGGTCCCAGGTCCCAGTCTATCTCAGTTCTGTTATCTTTGTTTTGGGGCTCACTTGATGCTTTTGAAAAGGGAGGAAGTGTAACCTGGCTTGTAAAGGGATAATCATAGGGGATTATGGAAAAAGTCTCTAGAAAAAAGTAGTGTCTTTGATGTTAGAGATGTGAGTTGGCATGAAATTCATGGTGTGGTGGGTTCTAGCCTAGGTAGGAAGTGTGATCTGTTTCAACAGTGTGTGTTCCTAATCCTTCTAGTTAGGAGTTTCTGAACAGTTTTGCCTTGCGATACTCAAAGAGAATATGAACAATAGAACATGACTGACTTAATATTGTGATCTTAGATTTTGACTCTATCAAATGACACACAAAATAAGCTTCTCTTTTAGATAAAATAAAAAAAATAGACTTTGATTGTGACTGTATAGAAAAGCAAAGCTGTGGAATTAAGAAGTAAATAGGGGGCTTCCCTGGTGGCGCAGTGGTTGAGAGTCTGCCTGCCAATGCAGGGGACACGGGTTCGAGCCCTGGTCTGGGAAGATCCCGCATGCCACGGAGCAACTAGGCCCGTGAGCCACAACTGCTGAGCCTGCGCGTCTGGAGCCTGTGCTCCGCAGCAAGAGAGGCCACGATAGTGAGAGGCCCGCGCAGCGCGATGAAGAGGGGCCCCCCGCTTGCCGCAACTAGAGAAAGTCCTCGCACAGAAACGAAGACCCAACACAGCCATAAATAAAAAAATAAAAAAAAAAAAGAAGTAAATAGTAAGCCTTTATATTTCATATTCTGAATAAACACTGGATATAAATTTGCATAAAGTTCAAGGGTATGTAAATTTCACAGGATTGGACTTCATACAAATAAGTCCTGGCTTATAGGTCATTGTTCTACCAAGACCTCACATTTTGTGATAATTGATCCCTTGAAATATAAGAAGGGAAAGAAAATAATGCATTAAAACCACCCTTTCCCTTTCTCTCTTGTATTCCAAGTGCTTTGTGTCCTCCAGTAGTGTTCTTCTAAGTGGGTAAGCATCAGGGCTAAGCTGTACTTAGGGAGTTGTCCCTGATTCAGACTATTAATGGTGAAAGATATTTCTGCTTGTGGATATTTTTAGGTGAAATAGACAGTGGCACATCTGAAGTAGTTCATTCAGGTGTACCTGCTACGGAGTGTCCTCACTTAAGTTGTATATAGTAAACATTCAGACCCTAGAGGAAAGCAGCTTAGTTTAGTGGAAACAACTAGGTTCCTGTTTCCAGAGATTCTGGGTAAGTAACTTAGGGTTGTTATACTTCTCTTTTACAGATAGGATGATAGAAATGACCTAATGAAATTTTTTGATAAGACTTAGTGACTGTGGGGACTACATACATTGGCAATATTTGGGGGAAGGGGTTGGTGTGAAGATTTGATATATTCATATTTAAGCAGAGGAGAGATATCCATAGTGCCAGACATATAAGGGGCCCTTAATTCACTCTTATCCTTGGTTTTTCCCTCCCCCCAAACCTATATTATGCTTAAAATTTAAAACTCTGTTACCTCAACAGATGAATGGGTAAAGAAGATGTGGCACATATATACAATGGAATATCACTCAGCCATAAAAAGAAATGAAATTGAGTTATTTGTAGTGAGGTGGATGGACCTAGAGACTGTCATACAGAGTGAAGTAAGTCAGAAAGAGAGAAACAAATACCATGTGCTAACGCATATGTATGGAATCTAAAAAAAAAAAAGGTTCTGAAGAACCTAGGGGCAGGACAGGAATAAAGACGCAGACGTAGAGAATGGACTTGAGGACACAGGGAGGGGGAAGGGTAAGCTGGGATGAAGTGAAAGAGTGGCATGGACATATATACACTACCAAATGTAAAATAGATAGCTAGTGGAAAGCAGCCGCGTAGCACAGGGAGATCAGCTGGGTGCTTTGTGTCCACCTAGAGGGGTGGAATAGGGAGGTTGGGAGGGAGACCCAAGAGGGAGGAGATATGGGGATATATGTATATGTATAGCTGATTCACTTTGTTATACAGCAGAAACTAACACACCGTTGTAAAGCAATTATACTCCAATAAAGATGTTAAAAAAACAAACAAACATAACTCTGTTATATGAATGTATGAGGATGATACTAAGGCCAAGGCCTGGGTGTGGGAGGAGTGTAGAGTCAGAGAGAGACTGTGTTTGGTTCTTGTTTGATCTTCTTACAAATTCTCCTTAATTCATGGATGTTCACCCAAATTGAAGTTAATAGTACCTCTGAAGAAAAACTAGGAAAAATTGAAATGCCAAGTTAGCCATCTTTAGAAGTGATCCAAGAGATAAATACTTAAAATCCAATCTTAAAATCCAGTCCAGTCTGGTTGTAATCTCAGTGTAGGGCAGGACTAAATTGTGATTGTAAGTAAGAAAATACAGCCAAGTAATTGTATTATATATTCTAACAGGAGAAAGAATTTGTCTATTAGAAGAGGGTGTGGGAATTGTGGGTCAGCAGTGAAAGAATAGAAAAGGAGGAGTCAGAGGCAAACATATGCTGTGTTCTTCCTGCCCAGAGGGAGAGGAAACCCAGATCATTGATTTTTGAGGATGTGGTTTATGTTCATAGTGGGAATGGATATATTAGGCTATACTAGCATGATGACAGAAGCTATATATTCAGTTGCCTACTGCTCTGATTCTCTGCTTATTTAGCAGGTGATTATAATCTGGAATAACTATAATAGCTATATTTATTAAATGTCTACAATCTAATGTGGCAGTCACTGAGTTAAGTATTTTGCAAACATCTTAAACTTTACAGTTTAAGTTTGAAGCAAGCATCTCCATTTTACAGATGAGGAAATTGAGTCTCAGAAGTGTAATGTGACTCTCCCAAGACTTCATATCTAATAAATAGAGACCTGAGATTAGAATTTAGGTCTCTGATTCCGAAAATCTTTCCTCTATGCGTATGCCTCTTTCCTCTATTTAGGTGGATTTATTTATTGAGGAAGACTGTGCTGAATTGTAAAAGTAAATGGGCCACTTGATAACTCTTTTTCATTGAAATTAAATGGACATTCTGAGATGGCCTCTGAATTTGGTTTTATGTGAATCTTCCTCTAAGAGACAGATCTTCTCTAGGTGCTAAATTAGATTTCTGAGCTTGTAAGATTGAAGGTTTCAGACCCTGGATTGTATGTTCATCAAGGTACTGCTCCCCTGTAAGGGAAGGAGGGGGCTGAAAGGCTGCTGAACCTCCCAAGGCCTCGTTTGGCCTTGACATAAACGTTTCCATTCAATCCTCAGCAAATTATAGTTCCTGTTCCCTTCTCTAAAAGAGTAGTTATTTTCAATCAATGAAGTGTAATGAAAAGAATATGGAGTTTTGAATTCAAGAAAGACCAAGATTCAGAGCTCTTCTTCATCCTTTGGGCAATTTTCTGGTTTTCTGTTACTGCCTAAAAAATCACCCCAAAATTTAGTGGCTTAAAACAGTATTATCTTTCATGTTCCTCTGGATTTACAGAGTGCAGCTGGTCAGTTCTCACTTGAGATCTTTCATGCATTTGTAGTCATACAGAACCTGGAGAGGGAGCCATCTGAAGGCTCTGTTAGGATGGACCTTCAAGATAGTTTTTCCCTTTTACAATCCAGTCCTTCTCTGATGTCTGAGTGCTCCTCTACGTGGCCTCTCTGTCCAACAGAGTAGCCCAGACTTTTGTGGCTGCTCAGGGCTTTAAGAGTCAGGAAGCAGAAACTGTTAGGCAGTTAAGAGCATTGTCTGGAATTGACTCAGTATTCTACAGGTAAAGAAGTCACAGGGCCCTCCAGATTCAAAGAGGGTGGAGTGGAGGGTTACATTGCAGAACAGCATGTGGGTTGGGAGATTTTGTTGGGGCCATCTTTGGAAAATCAAATCTGCCACAGACAACTTATTTCTTTCTTACTTACAACTTCATGTTCTTATTTGTGAAGTAGAAATAACGGTATTTTCCTCACAGAGTGGTTAACAGGAATAGCACAATGTAAAGCACATAGGTGTTTCATAAATCTAAGTACCCTTTCCCCTTAATTCTCTAACATAATAGATTATTTCTAATCTACTTTTACTTTACACAGTTCAGTACATAGTTTGGTTAACACTTTCTTGACCTATGTTTCTCAGACTGATGTAACTTAAAACAAAAAAAACTTTTTCATGGAAAATTTCTAACGTATTAAAAGTAGAGAGAGGGACTTCCCTGGTGGCAGTGGTTAAGAATCCGCCTGCCAGTGAAGGGGACACGGGTTCAAGCCCTGGTCCGGGAAGTTCCCACATGCCACGGAGCAACGAAGCCCATGTGCCACAACTACTGAGCCTGTGCTCTAGAGCCCGCGAGCCACAACTACTGAGCCCTCATGCCACAACTACTGAAGCCCACGCGCCTAGAGCCCAGGCTCCGCAACAAGAGAAGCCACCACAATGAGAAGCCTGCGCATCACAATGAAGAGTAGCCCCCGCTCCCTGCAACTAGAGAAAGCCCGTGCGCAGCAATGAAGGCCCAACGCAGCCAAAAATAAATAAATAAATAAATTTATTTAAAAAAAAAGTAGAATAGTATAAGAAACCCACATGTACCCAGGTTCAGTAATTATCAACTCATGGCCAATATTCATTCACCTCCACCCTTACACAACATCCTGTCTCCAGATTAGTTTGAAGCAGTTGCTGGAAATCAGGGGGAAATTAGTGTGATTTCAGAAGAAAATGGCGGTAGTAAATAGAGTGCTATCAGGCCTTTAAAAAGAAAATCTAGAAACTGGAGCTATAGTATCTTCAGAATGTTATTTTTGGGTTTTTAGGCTTCCAAGAGAATGGTTTTCTCAGACCAGACCTTTGTTCTGAGATCAGACTACTGAAGTATGTAGGAGACCAAGTATGCATTTTTTACTTTGATAATTAGAGAATGACGGGCTTGTGAATTCTGAAAAGTTCTCCGTATTTCCTGTAATGTTGATTTTAGGAGGAATAGTTCATGGCTGAGAGGTTGGTTTGTTCTATAATAAGCTACTTTTATCAAGAATAATTCACAGAGCATTTGGAAGGAATTTTGGTTCTCTTCCCTGTAATCAAAATAGAATTACCTGGAAAGGTTTGATTGTGCTAGTAAATGGAAGGAGTACCTAGTGGCAGGAAGAAGCCACTAGGTACTCCTGTAATTATAGCACTTCTGTAATTTGGTTTATACCTCTGAAGTGTCCTGTTCTGTGAAGGAGCTATCTATGATGGCTGACAGCCTGGTTCCTAGAACCATGACTGGGATCATGAAGAGAGGACTTGTACATTTCTCTACTCTAAATCAGTGTGATTCTTGCTTCAAGTCTTTTTTGTCTTCCCAATTGTAATATCTGCCTTTTGAAATTATTTTCTCTCTACCACAACTCTAAACATTATTGGAAGTTTAGAATCAATGTAGACCACCCTTTAAGTCTAAAGACCTTCATACCTACTCCACTTTAGCCACCTACTCCCATAGCTGTATCTTGGACTTTGTGATCATCCAGAGCATTGCTACTTCTGAAATCTTAGGCTTCACTCTCCCATGAGCAGGCCACAACTTCTTAAGCTTCCAGCTCTTTTCTTTACTTCCACTCTAACCATTCTCTAATTGTATAAGATTCTGGTACTTTGACTCCTAGTTGTGAGGTGTGTGGCAAGTAATTTCATGTTTGTTTATTCAATAAATATTTATTGAACACCTTTCTGTCCTAGGGATATAATGGTAAACAAAACTGATCTGGACCCTGCCTTTACAAAACTTAAAGCTTATTGAATGGTGACAGACATTAAAAAAGCATTAAACAAATATATAATTACAAATTGTGATAAGTGCTATAAAGGAATGAACAGGGTGCTGTAGGAGAAAATAATAAGAGGAAACCACTTTAGATTGGATGATGAAAGAGGGACTTTCTGACATGACCTTAAAATGGAGACCTAAAGGACTAGAAGTCCCTTGCCATGCAAAAAGTTAGGGGAAGAGTGTTTCAGTCGTAGGAGCAGAATGCATGAAAGCTTGAGGTAGGAATGAGCTTGATGAGTTAGAAGAACTGAAAGAAGGTCCTTGTAGCTGGAATTCACTGAGGGAGGGTAGCCTGAAATGAGGTTGGCAAGTTAAACAGAGACCAGCTGAATTAGGGCCTTGTAAGGCATGTTTAAGTGTTTGATTTTATTCGAAGTGTTTTTGGAAATAGTTGAAAGGTTTTAAGATGGGAAATGATATATGGTCCATTTTATGTTTTAAAAAGATCATTCTGACTACTTCATGCAGAACAGACGGGAAAAGGCTAGAAGAGAAGCAGGACAACACTTAAGAGGGAAGTTATTCATTGTCTAGAGCCAGTGTTGGCTTGAGTTAAGATAGTAAGGCAGTGGGGCAAGGAGTAGGTTTGAGAAATGTGTTCATGGTAGGAGTGCCAGGATTTGATGGTTGGATGTGGAAGACAACAGAGAGGGAGGTGTTAGGAATGACTCCCAGTTTTCTGGTATGAACAAACTGATAATGCCGCCTCTTGAGTGTGTGTGTGTGTGTAAGAGAGAGAAAGAGCATGAGAGAAAATACCTATGAGGATAAATGAATCTGGAGTTCAGAAGAGTGGCCTGGGTTAGAGGTAGACATTTGGGAGTTGTTCCACATATGGGATATTTATTTATTTATTTTTATTTTAAATTTTTTTCATACAGGGGATTTTAAAGCAATGGGAATGAGTGAGAGAGGAAAAGAAAAGAAAGAGGAGGGCCTGGCACTGGGATGGTGACAAATCACATTTTGTAATTGATATTTTTTTCGTTTTAACTTTAGAATAGATTTAAGTTTAGCCTTCTAAAGTCAATCTCACTTCCTTTCAGGTAAACTTTCTTAGTGGGAGAGAAAGGAATGTAGTTACTGCTACCTGGGAGGGTGGGGGATGAAGGAATAGAGGGAGGGCCTCAGGGATTCATATGGTCTCCAGATTATTTCGTATCTGGAGTAGTTCACAGTATGCCCATTATGAGTGTTTCTTGTCTTTCATGTGTGTAGAGGAGAGAAAAGGCTGAGAGATTTCTAATCCATAGGGTAAAGTTCATGGTAATCTGAAGTTTTCCACAGTCTGGTTCCAGCCTGCCTATTCATACTCATCATACCATTCCCCTCCAACCTCCATGCATGCTGTATTCTGTTGTTACAGTTTTTAACCCATAATTTCCTTTTTTATTGAGCAAACAGACTACTATTTTAAGTTTCTGTTTCAGATAAAGCCTTCCCTGATTCCCTCAGGCAAACTTTGGTATTTGTTTATATTCCCAGTGTGCACTGATTAAAGAAAGTCTTTTATTAAATTTTACTGTTTCTTGCATTGACTGTCTCCTCACCAAACTAATCTCCTTGACAGAAGGGATTGGTCTTTTTTCTTTATATCTCTTTTAAGAAAGCATTTGAATATTTGAGTTACCATTCTGACTGTCTTTGTTTGAGTAGGCAAATACAGCTTACATTTCCTTCCGATAAGACAAACTTGCAGGTTTAGAAAATATAGAGAGCAAGAAAATAGTTGAAAATGTCTTTCCCAGATCTATTTTAATAGGTAGTTAAAGTATACTCTTTTAAAACTATGGTAAGGCAGTCTCTAAATTATATTCTTTCTTATCAGCCCCGAAGCTTGATATTTAAAAGAAATATTTACTTATTTAAAAGAAAGATTCATGGTAGTTAAGGAAATAGAAGCTGATTTAATGGGATTGTTCTGGTTATTTAAATTATCATTTCTATAGAATACCTGAGCATATTAAGTTTTATTTGGAACTACTGATAATCAAAAAACAGATCAGGAATATTGTAAAACTTCACTGTAAATTCCTAGTCTACAAATTGATTTATTCTGTGATTCAGTTTATGTCTCCTGTATGTACATAGTAAAAAAAAAAAAAAAATTTCTGTACCCATGAATATTATAATCTTCTACTGCTCTGATATATGTAGTGGAGCTTTTTCAGTAGATTTGAGTAGAAAATTAGATAATGAATTCATTCCAGTTTAAAAAAAAATAAAAAACTTTGACATTCTTCTTTTAGTTCTCGGTGGGAACCGCTTGTGAAGCCATTCTGTAGACATCTCATGGAATTCTTTATTTGCCAGAGAATAACAGAAATAACTGTCCTGGGAGTCAGCAAGTACATAAAACATTTCACAGCATCAGCTTGTGTACTGCATATTATTCTGAAACTATATACTTAGCTTTCTGATGAACGACTTTTATTTGTCTTCCTTTCTTTTATAGGAATATATTTGTCCCAGATGTGAATCAGGCTTTATTGAAGAAATGACAGATGATTCCAGGTATTGTACAAGCTCATGAATAAATCAGGCATTCTGTTATCAAAATTATTTTTCTCAACATCAACTGAATGAATAGAAGGGAATTTGTTTTATAACATACTCTGTTGAGAGAGAGAAGAAAAGTGGCAGAGTGAAGGGGAAGAAAAATGGGAAAATTTGGAAAATAATGTGATTAGTGGGTGTGATGAGATCTACTGTGGCATTCCTTGGAAACCTCTGTATCCATATCATAGTAAATCTGGTAAGTTTTCATATATTTTCTGAGAGTTTGGGGTTCTCTTGGATTATTGGTTGGTTTTTAGTGACCACTCTGTGGCCTGAAGGTAAATTGCTGTTATACTTCTTTGGTGGGCTGGAGAGCGACTTCTGGCAAAGATATCTAGTAAGATAAACAGGCTGTTCTAGCCAGGGAAACTGAGTTGTAACTCTTGCGGAAGCTTTGGGTCCCTTGTCTTTATTAGGATTATTGCGGTCAAACTTATGCCATCTTGCCACTGTAATATCAGTGTGTTGGTAATGCTTGAAATTGGCTCTTGTTGCTTTTACTAATGGTATAAAACCTATAAAAAGGGGACATTATTTCTGAAAGTGACAGTGTTAGGTATTCCTTCTTGGTTAATATGATTAAAACTATGAAAGCTTAACAAAAAGTAGAATAGTGTTGATAGGAGGGCCTTTTTGGGGTAAATGTAATAACACATTTGTTCTTTTGTGGCTATCTGGTTAAACATTGGTTGGACAATTGAAGAAATACTGACTGGGGAAAAAGAATCTGTAATCTGAAACTTCTTTTAATCTTGGGATGACTTTGGGGATTTTAATGGCAGTAAATAATTCCTTTACTGTTGCTGTTGGCAGAATATAAAGTTGAAGGTCCCTTCCACAACCAGGAAAAACTACACATTTTACAGTATGTACAATTAGTTTAACTTTATTAATGATCAGTGATTATATATGTATAAATGAACTGGAGCTTCTAAGGCAACATATGGCATGGGATCTAGTTTGGTACAACACTTAAGTGTTGATATAATAATCTTGGTTTTAAATAACACAATACCAATTCTAAATCTATAAGATTAGCTTGGTAGCAAAATTAGCAATTTTGTGTGGATGGCATGCTAACTTGGGACAGCTTTTTATTTGTGCTGTTATAATTGCATCTAATACTTATTTCAAGCAGGTATGCTCTGCATGCATTGAATAAAGAGCATACTGGTTGTTGGGGGGCGATTTTTTCAGTTTTTAAATACTAATCCTGGTTTCTTTAGCCCTGTATACAAAGTATGGTTATAAATGAGGTCTGTGAGTAACTGCAGGATGAATCTTTTCTAGCGGGGAACTATGAATTCTATGGATCCTGCTCTCACTTGACTTAATTCTTTTCTTTGTGCCTTTGTAAGTCAAAGGTTGTCCTGTACAGGTGTTATTGGTAGCAGATACTCAAATGCAAAGATTATGTCCTTTGAAAGATCAGTGTTTTAAATAGTTGAAGAAATCTTTGTCTTAGAATCAGTGTCTTAGAGGTAACATGGTATTCCCTTCTATAAAGTTCATAAACATTTGCTTATTTGAATACTTAGCAATTACAGTAGTAAGTAGTGGATGGTAAAAATTAATGAGAGCAAGTTCTTATGTAAATATTGGATAATGGGTTCCATTTGCTGTTAGACATTCATCTAGAGGGACGTCTTGTAAGTTTTCTTAAGCTTTGTAACATTTCTCAGAACGATGTGGTTGTTATTATCCCTTCTCTGTGATTAGCCGTATCATTCTTAAAATACAAAGGAATTATAAGGAAAGGGAATGCTGACTGAGGGAGTTTCAGGGGGAGAAGAACCCCAAAAGATAGGGCTGATAGCTTTAATTACCAAAGATGTTTGAATTCTTGAAACTATATGGTAAAGTCAGGAAAGAGCCCTGGAAGCCTATCCAGGCTTGAGTAATAAAATGGATACATAGTGGTAGTTCAATTATTTATCTATTTAGCATAGATGTACTGGTACTTTTGGGCTTGTTCTACATTTGAAGTGTTTTTTACAAACAATGTTTTAACTTCTGAAGCAAATACAGTTGTTCAATGGTTTCTAATTAGAGAATAAGGCCTGAGAATGATGATGTAGAGAATGGCATTAGCCTCGTTTTTTCACTTTTGGTTCCAGACTAACTGAAGTGTGTTTGTTTCCTCAATGAGCTGAGTGCAATGCCTGGATTGGTATTGTAATTCTGAAAATGAAAGCTATTTGTAATAGTTTGTGGGCTTTATTTCATTGGGGTGAGTGTGTGCATGCTTGTGTGCTAGTGAGTGTGTGCATGCTTGTGTGCTAGTGTGTGTACTTTGGTGCACTTGTGTGTGTCTCTTGAAGTAAAAGTGATATCCAGCAGTTCTTGTGATACTTTCCATCCCGTTTCCGCCAAAGTGTGTTAGCCAGTTTCCTCTCTTCTTTGCAGATTTCATGGGGACAGTGGGATCAAATATTTTCCCCCAGTCTTTGGGAATAGGTTTATACATGTGATATTAATTCAACAACTTTTACTTTCCAGTTATCAATATAGGATATGGTAAAGCAAGGTTTTCAAAAGTGGTGAGTGCTCTGTATAATGGCTGACATAATAAACACATATATTTGTGGTATTAATAAAATACAGTCTTTACCCTCTGAATTTATGTTTATGAAAGGAGGGGAACAAGTAGAAATGGATGAGGCAAATTCTAGATATTTATAATACAAGGTCGAATTTAGAGTCAAAGTCAGAGTGCAGAGGGGTTTGGAGGAGTCTTGTTTGGTTGGTGAGTTTAGAAAAGACTTAATGGAGGATGGGCCCTGAAGGGTGGGTAGGATAATCATAGAATAAGATAAGCTATCAGAAGAAGAAAAAATATTTATTGAGCCCTTTTGTAAGGTGCTAAATATAGTACCAGACCCCTTGCATTACTACATTTAATCATTCCCAATAGTTTCAAATGTTGTGTTCATCTGGTGGTTAAATGGTTTTTTAAATGAAATATTATTTTGAGAATCTTGTTTTATTTCTTAGCTTCTGAGAATAGATGTTTTTCTTCCTTTGCTCAGATTTGAGTTGCATTGCTGGCTGTGGATCCTTCTTCCTTCTCTGTGATAGTCCCTCTCCCCAATTTTTAAAAAAAATTTATTTATTTTATTTATTGATTTTTGGCTGTGTTGGGTCTTTGTTGCTGTGTGCGGCCTTTCTCTAGTTGCGGCGAGCGGCGGCTACTCTTCGTTGCGGTGTGCGGGCTTCTCATTGCAGTGTCTTCTCTTGTTGCGGAGCATAGGCTGTAGGCGCGCAGGCTTCAGTAGTTGTGGCACATGGGCTTCAGTAGTTGTGGTTCGCGGGCTCTAGAGCGCAGGCTCAGTAGTTGTGGCGCACGGGCTTAGTTGCTCTGCGGCATGTGGGATCTTCCTGGACCAGGGCTTGAACCTGTGTCCCCTGCATTGGCAGGCAGATTCTTAACCACTGCACCACCAGGGAAGCCCTCTCCCCAGTTTCTCATTTGGCTTATCCTTGATTTTGTAGTTTGTTATAATATTTTTCATAGATTAATCCACATGCCAGTTCTTCATAATTTCCTTTGAGGGTGTCATGTTGGGATGAGTTATTTTTCCTTATTGGGATTTGCTCTCATTGTACCATTCTGTATTTAGCTTCCAGGAGGGAAGCTTGTTCCTGGGAATAGAATCACTACTCATTGCCTTTTCTCTTCAGTTTTTTAGGTGGTGGCAGCAGCACATCAACACATTTTGCAGAGGTAAGTTTTCCTTTGGCTGTATGGATTCTTTAGATAGTGGGTGGGTGTTAAAACCATGACAGATTTTCACTTCCCAGTGCAGCAAAACATCAGAATATATAAGAAAAATATGGGCAAGAGTAGTCTTAGAAAGATTTGTGTTCAGTAGTTGGGGCTTTGGCATGTTACTTTTAGTAAACCTTTGATTAGGAGAGAGCTGTGCTATATTTGAAACCTGGTGATGTTTTCAGTTCTGTTTTCTGCTTCTATATTGTGTATATGGTGTGAGAATAAAAAGCTTGTGTTGTTTTTTAAATAACAGTGTTGCAGACTCTTAGTGGTCTGACAGTCAAGTAAAGAACAGGGCAGGATGAGTTGTAATTGAAGTCACAGTGAGGCACAGTCTATGATTTTACACAGAGGTACTGGTTTCTAGAGATTACCTTTAATGAATGTGGTAGTTTGTAATTGGAATTTCAGGGCCAGATTAAGGATAAGATATTTGCTTGCCTTCCAGGTCTCAAGATGGGACCTACAATTAATTTCCAGTTCTTTATATAATGTGGCATCCATATTTTTTGGGGAAAATAATCTTAACTAGGATTTGAAAATAAGAGATTAATCTGTATCCTTGAATACCATTTTAAATTAAACGCAGTAATTTTCTTTTTCATTTAATCCATTGACTTAAAATCTGTTTTTTTTTGGGCCATTTTAACCATTTTTAAGTGTACAATTTAAGTGTACAATTTTAAGTGGCATTAAGTACTCTTTGTTTATAAGCATTTAGAGACTGTTATCTCACAAGGGACAGACCAGCTCTGCCTACAAAAAACACTGGTTTGCTTTTGATCCTGTTGCCGCACAGCTTGGTTAGCTCTAGAAAGCTAACAGGTGCTAAAAAAAAAAACAAAACACTTAAATCCCATAATCAGAATTTCTTTCTGTTTCAGGTTCACATTAGCCTTTTTTGGAGATAGATCAAGTACCTGAAGAACTAGCAAAACTTTTTGGTAGTTATTTGTGTGTAAATTAAAACTGTATTTGCAGTGTATTTGAAAACTGGTATTCAATAAGAAGCCCATAAAACCCTAAGCTTCTCTTCTTTATCCTCTGAAAATTATCTTAAGACCTGTAGCTCCCAGGTTTTTAAAAAAATTTTTTTGGACTCGCTGCTCAGCTTCCCAGATCTTAGTTCTTTGACCAGGGATTGAACCTGGGCCCTGGCAGTGAAAGTGCCAAGTCCTAACCACTGGACCGCCAGGGAATTCCCAGCTCCCCAGATTTTTCTGTTGTTAGATTTATAGTCAAGAAACTTAATGAAATGTTTGGGTAACAGTCCTGTTTTATTAAGGTATTTTCTTTTACTTATGGTCTGTGGTACTTCTTAATATCCAGTATTCAGCTTTTTGCTTAACTCTGAACTGCCTTGGTACATGGGTTGATTAGTGTGATTCAAGACAGATTATGTCTTTGAACTCCCACTTTCTCATTTTGGTGGATGGAAAAATATTACTTAAAATTGATTCTGCTAGCCAGGCCTGGAAGCCTTTCTGGTTTTAGTAATTTTTTTCCTTGTGTGTGCTATTCCTGATTACACAGATTTTCACTTACTGGTTATGCATATGCAGAAGAGACTTCATCTGATTTTCCTTAAGTGTTAGTTCTCTTTTAGGAGACGGAAATACATTGGTCTGTCAGTTTTATAGATATGACTCACCAGGAGGAGATGCATTCAGAAGAAAAATAAATATATATAGTCAGTTTCCTAACTTTAGTAATGCTAAATCTGACACTGACTGCATAAGTTATCCTTCAGGTGTTGAAGTAATTTTGCTTAGTCATAGCCTGTGACTTCATGTTCTTAAGGGTTTGTAGCAACGGCATGATTATGCCCAGTTTTCCCTTGTCATCATGCCTGAATATTTCAGTTTTCTCCTTTTTAAACGATATTTTGCACGTAAAAAATAGAAAAAAAAAGTCTTATCTTTTAATACTGTAGAAGTTGTCAGGGATTTAAAAAAAATCATCTAAGAAGTATATGTTTAGTGCACTTCCAGCACTCTGCTAGAAGTAGGGGCAAGAAGCAAATGTTAACGGTTGCCTTGCCAGCAAGGAACTTATAATTTAGTTGGGTAACAAGTGCAAACATATGAAACAGATATGAAAACAAGTGTGTACAGAGAGTATAATAAACTCATTATGGGGATGTAACAAGTACAGTAGAAGCGAGAGATTAGGTGGGCTGCAGTCTTTGGGAAGACTAAAATCTTTAGGAAAGGGGTCAAATGACATAGTGATATGCACGGATCCAGACTGCCTGAGTTTAAACCCTGGGTCTACTACTTACTGACTAGGTAACCTGGGCAAAATTACTTAGAATTTCTCTGTGCCTCTGTGTTCTCCTTTGTAAGTTGGGGAAAATAATAATACCTACCTCAGAGGGTTGTCATGAGGATTAGGTGAGTTGATACATGCCAGGTGTGTGGGCCAGTGTGCCTGCCATATAGTGAGCGCTTAATAAATTTTAGCCATTATTAAGACTTCATGGAGAAGGTAAAACTCCTTCATGGAGAAGGTAGAACAAGGCTTCAAGTACTAAAGCCTTAAAGGGTAGGTGGAATTTAGATAAGCAAAGAGGTGAGAAACGCTATCTCAAGATAGTATTCATAGGCCATAAGGTCTTATACCAATGTCTCTGGAGGAAAAACTTAGAAAGAAAATTATGTGTGGAGAGGGCTTCCCTGGTGGCACAGTGGTTAAGAATCCGCCTGCCAATGCAGGGGACACAGGTTCGAGCCCTGGTCCAGGAAGATCCCACATGCCGCAGAGCAACTAAGCCCGTGTGCCACAACTACTGAGCCTGCGCTCTAGAGCCCATGGGCCACAACTACTGAGTCCGTGTGCCACAACTACTGAAGCCCGCGCGCCTAGAGCCCGTGGTCTGCAACAAGAGAAGCCACCACAGTAAGAAGCCCGCACACCGCAACGAAGAGTAGCCCCTGCTTGCCGCAACTAGAGAAAGCCCATGCGCAGCAATGAAGACCCAATGCAGCCAAAAATAAATAAATAAATAAATAAAAAGAAAATTATGTGTGGAAACGAAAGCTATTTTTCTTTTCTATATTTCAGTTGGTAATTTCAGCAAAGGCTTATGGCTCAATTTTGCTCTGTTTTTCTTCAGCCAGAGTTGCTTGTACAATGAAGAGGTTATTTTCTTAATTAGCATTTACTAATAGCTGAATTCTTAAAAATACTAGATATGTCAGAAGAGGCTTAGTCCAAGCAAAACTTCTTTTTTTTTTAAATAAGAATTTTTTTCCTTTTAATTAATTAATTAATTTATTTTTATTTTTATTTTTTGGCTGTGTTGGGTCTTCGTTTCTGTGTGAGGGCTTTCTCTAGCTGCGGCGAGCGGGGGCCACTCGTCATCACGGTGCGTGGGCCTCTCAGTGTCGCGGCCTCTCTTGTTGCGGAGCACAAGCTCCAGACACGCAGGCTCAGTAGTTGTGGCTCACGGGCCCAATCGCTCCGCGGCATGTGGGATCTTCCCAGACCAGGGCTTGAACCCATGTCCCCTGCATTGGCAGGCAGACCCTCAACCACTGCACCACCAGGGAAGCCCCAAAATTTCTAATATAATTGGTATTGATTTTTTTTCTGAATTGGGTCTGGTGGGGCAGATAGGGAGGGTGGAGGAGGGTTGCCAGTTAAATGGGAACTATGAGTAATGTGTGAGGGTCAGTGGAGAGTGAATCTAGAAATGTTGCTAGCAGTTTGTAGAGAGAGAGGACATAGCTATACTGAGGTTCCTGTTGATAACCTGGGGAATGGAGCCCATGGCTATCTGAGGGGTTTCATTGACTACTTGAAAGCTTCTGACCATGACCTGGTGCCAGTGAGACATCTGATCGGAAGGTCTCAACTTACCTCAGTTTTATCACTTCAGTGCAAGAGCGGCTGTGGCTGCTGCCTCAGATTAGCAGAAAATAAGATAGATGGCTTTCTAGAAAAGGAACTCCCAGGTGTGCAAGAAGGCAGGGTACTCTGAGCAGTCTGATTTATATTTATTTAAATAAAGTTTGTTTTGCTACATATGCAACATTACAATGGGCAATAAAAAAGATATTAAAAAGCATCTGGAGTCCCACTATTCTAAGAGCCCCCTTTCTCCATACATTTCCTTTCAGGTTTTGTCCTGACGCATAGATACTGAAAGATATTGTAACAACATTAAGAAGATTTTTTTTAAAATGAAAAATCTTCCATATTCTCATTACCTTATTTTTGCTTTGTTTGTTTATTTATTTATTTATTTTTAATACTTTCCATTTCTCACATTCATGCTTCATAACTGTTTTCAGATATAATCATAGAATATACTGTATTGTATTTCTGATTTTTAAAATTTACTTAGGATTATGTCATAAATCTTTTTTCTTATCTCTTCATAGTTATAAGAATTATATATTTTATGACTTCATATTATTTCATGCCTGTGCTATATTAAACTGTTATCCTGTGTTAAAACCTGTCTGGTTATATGTGATGGTTGATAATTGACCATACCTCTTCCCTCCATCTGAGCGTCTAGAACATACTGCGAAATAAAACATAGACGCCAGGCAGATGGAAATAAAGATTTAGTTTTTATTCAGCCAAATTGGAGAGCACAGTTGATCTGCGGCCAAATGGACATCCTAAGTCTGTACAGGATGACCCACTTGAGAATTAGACGCTGCTGAGCAGGCACAAATACTCAGAACCACTTCTTTTGCATTTGTGCAGCCTCCTTATAAATGAACTCCATCCATTGGAGAAATGCAAATTAGCAAATGTTAGACTTTTGCCACTCACCAATCAGATGCATCACTCCTCTGGTAGGGAAGAGTAATGAGGAATGAATGAAGAGGTCAGAGGTGAACATTAAAACTCTGATTCCTCCCTCCTCCCCTTTGGGTTTAGTAATTTAAGTCTATAGTTAGCAGGGGTCTGGGACTAGTACCTCTGGTAGTTAGGGGAGGAGATCAGTAGTCTTTGAGGGCAGTTTTACTTCCACCTTCATGAAGGCTGTCTCCAGTACCAGCTCATGCTCTTTTGTGTGTGCTCCTGGGACCTGTGGAGAAAGCTCTGAAATAATCAAGAACAACATAAAGTTAAATTAAATTGAACTACAATAAATAAAAGTGTTGATATTCTACTGTTTTTGACCTACAAAGATGGTAATTTTAAATGATTAAACCTAGTGAAAAGAAGTTAAAGATTTCAAACCTTTAACTTTCCTTTACCAAGTGAATCATCCTTTACCTGTTTGCTATTCTTCCCAGTCTCAGCCAGAGGGCTTGTAGTCAAATGCCAGGTAGAGTTTGGGTTCTTTGAGCAGCTGCAGCCTGGATGGGATCTTAAAGGTTGAATTAACTCAACCAAATCTTTCATCTGTCTCACTTTTTAGTATGAAAAGTTAAAATAGCTCATTTCACAGTGCTGCCTACTTCACATCCAGTCCATTTGGAAATACCAAGTAAAACTCCTGAGCTCTTCAACAGTTGTTCAAAGAATAACTATGTTCATGTCATTCATGACTAAGTTCACACCAGTAATACTGTTGTCAAGCAAAGACCATAACATAAACTCAATGGTAGCTGAAGGAAGAAGAGTGAAACAGAAAACAGTCTTGGTGTCAGCCTTGCCAGTTTTTTGTTCAGTGACTGCCAGTTGACCAGAGTCCATAGCCTCTAAATTTAAACTCATTTGGGAAAAGGTGCCTTTCAAGAGATTGTTTATGGCAGAGTGTTTACATTTTGGGGGGTGGGTGGGCATTGGACATCGTATTTTTTTCTTTGTGAATGACATTTGGATACTCTGTATTTTTATAAAATTTAGGAATTTGCCATAGTCACCCATAGTCTTTTTTTAAAAAATTTATTTTATTTATTTTTGGCTGCGTTGGGTCTTCGTTGCTGTGCGTGGGCTTTCTCTAGTTGCTGCGAGCGGAGGCTACTCTTGGTGGCAGTGCGCGGGCTTCGCATTGTGGTGGCTTCTCTTGTTGCGGAGCACGGGCTCTAGGTGTGTGCGGGCTTCAGTAGTTGTGGCACGTGGGCTCAGTAGTTGTGGCTCGCGGGCTCTAGTGCGTAGGCTCAGTAGTTGTGGTGCATGGGCTTAGTTGCTTTGCGGCCTGAGGGATCTTCCCGGACCAGGTCTTGAACCCCGGTCCCCTGCATTGGCAGGCGGATTCTCAACCACCATGCCACCAGGGAAGCCCCTCTCCCATAGTCTTGAGATTTGTTTTGAGAGTCCTTTCTTTCCCAGCCAGCATATTATAAACCTCTTAATTTCCATTTATTTTTGAGCCTTATATTCCAGGCATCCCTGAGCTGATTTGAGGATGAGCACTGTTTTTATTTTTCTTTCAATATCCACTGCTCCTGGTAGTCATTCTAATGCTTCTTATTCTTTTTAAAAAACTATTCTAATTTTCCTTAATTTATTGAACAAATAAATTTATTTTCTAGAGACCCAATGCAGCCAAAAATAAAATGAATAAATAAATAAATAAATTTATTTTTTAAAAAGACCTTGTATCCAGGCTATGTAGAGACCTTTTAAAATGGAATAATGAGAAAACAACCCAGTTTCAGAAAATGGCAAAAGATTTGAACAATCTACTTCACCGAAGAAGATATATAGATGGCAAAAAAAAAAAAAAAGTGCTCAACATCATTAGTCATTAGGGAAATGCAAATTAAAACCACAATGAGGGAATTCTTTGGCGGTCCAGTGGTTAGGACTCTGCTTCCACTGCAGAGGGCATAGGTTCGATCCCTGGTTGGGGAACTAATATCCCACATGCCACGTGGCATGGCCAAAAAAAAAAAAAACCCACCAAAATGAAATACCACTATACCACTTACAGCATGGTTAAAATTTAAGACTGACCATATTAACTTTTGGTGAGGCTATGGAGCAACTGAAATTGAATGTAAAAATGGTACAACCACTGTAGAAAACAGGCTAGCTGTTTTTTAAAAAAGACAAAAATACTTCAGCCATATGATTCAGCCATTCCACTCCTCTAAGATATGTACATAATTGTTCATAGCAACTATTTGTAATCATAAAAAATTAGAAACAACCCAAATGCCTGTCAGCAGGCGGATGGATAAACAGATAAATAAAATTTAAATTATTTCAGAGGTAATTTGTTTTTTTTCCATTTACTCTTTGTTTAGTGATTCCTTGGCCAAACCCAACAAACACTCCCCTCACCAAGGCCCTTTTAGTAAAAAGTGTGTACAATAGAATGGTCTTATCAGGCATTCTTACACTGCTTTGTCACAGCTTTGCCACAGCTTTCTGATGAACCTTCTATAAGTTAAGTATTTTATAGACACCTGTCTTCACTTTGTGGGGATGCTGCCTTTTTTTACAAGTGTATAAATACATCCATTTTATTTAATCTTACTTTATTCTATGGTGGAAATGTGGATGTCATTGTTACAAAACACAAGGTTGTAATGTTGATCTAGATGGTTGACTATGCTTAGGACAGAAGTTCATGATCACCTTTGGCTCAAGTTTTTATTTTTAGTATGGGAAACTGGTCAGAGGCATGTGGATCTGAGCTCAGTGTTAAGGTCCAGACATTGGCTTGTTTCTTTTTTTTTTTTTTAATTAATTAATTTATTTTTGGCAGCATTGGGTCTTCATTGCTGTGTTGCAGGCTTTATCTAGTTGCTGTGAGCAGCGGCTACTCTTCGTTGCAGTGCGCGGGCTTCTCATCGCGGTGGCTTCTCTTGTTGCACAGCATGGGCTCTAGGCACGTGGGCTTCAGTAGTTGCAGCACGCGGGCTCAGTAGTTGTGGCTCGCGGGCTCTAGAGTGCAGGCTCAGTAGTTGTAGCTCCTGGGCTTAGTTGCTCCGTGGCATGTGGGATCTTCCCGGAGCAGGGCTCAAACCCGTGTCCCCTGCATTGGCAGGCGGATTCACCACTGCGCCACCAGGGAAGTCCTGCCTTGTTTCTATACAAAGGAAATAGTTTCTTGGTATATAAATTTTTTCCCCCTGTGCATATACTTGAAAGACTTCTCTTTTCTCCTCCGAAATTAGAGAAGCATACATTTCTTTAATTCGGAACTGCTGAATTTTGAAGTGTTAAAAGTTAATCCTCTCTTTTTTCAGTATTTCTTCTTCCTGTTTCCTCTTTCTCCTTTTCTTAAAATCAGTAACATGTGGTTTATTTCTGGTTTTTACTAGTTCTGGGACCATTTGGACCCCACGATGTTTTTCCAAGATTTTAGACCCTTTCTAAGTAGCAGTCTACTGGACCAAGATAATAGAGCCAATGAGAGGGGTCACCAAACTCACACTGACTTCTGGGGACCAAGTCGGCCTCCACGGCTGTCAGTGACTCAAAGATACAGATCTCGAGGAAGTACTCGTCCTGATAGATCCCCTGCTTTTGAAAGGTGAGTGCAAAGTTGTTATTTAAGTTCTTTTAAAGGGTGGTTTCAATGAAGGACATATTGACATAATCTAATCTTTGTAAGGTTTTCATACTTATTACCTTTGTGGACAAGATGGGGATATATATACAGAATGAAAATGAAGCTAAATTGAGTGTCTCTACTCAACTAGTATCAGTTTACTGATGATGATAAACTGAAGGATGATAAAACTAATGATATAGGTCTCTGGTTAATATTTTTATTAATATTTCAGATTAATGTATCAGTGATATGTTTGTCAAAACTTCAGAAGATACTGAAAGGGATAGCAGATATACTGGATGACATTAGGATTCAAAAAAACCTCAATAGATTAGAGCAATGGACTTAATATGAAATTTAATAATGATATAGAGTCTTCTGCAAAACATTCATGCAACAAATATTTATTGAGTGTCTTTTATGCTGGGACACTTGTACTGGATACTGGGGATATAATGGTGAGCAAAACAGATGGTGGTCCTTGATCTCATGGATCCCATTTAGTAGGAATAATAAACACTAATTTTTCTAAAGTGTCTGCCGTATGCATAGGATTGTGCTTCATGCTTTTTCTGCTTATCTCATTTAATCCATATAACATGGTAGGTATTGTTGCTATTCTCATTTTATACAAGAATAAACTAAGACTCAGAGAAGTAAGGTAACTTGGATCAATGGTGAATCTAGGACTTGAACCCAGGGATATATGCATCTAGTGCTGCACTGAGATAGCAGCCGCTAGCCACATGTGGTTATATCAATTTAAATTAATTAAAAGTTAAAAAGACTCAAAATTCCTCAGTCACACTCTCCACTTTTCAAGGGCTCAGTAGCCACAGATACCGAGTAGACACCATATTTCACAGCACAGATTATAAACATTTCCATCATCTCAGAAAGTCCTATTGGACACTGCTGTTCTAGAGTCTACACTTCCCTCCCCTCCACACACCTAGATTTTACTATTAATATTTTACTATACTTACATTATCACATATCTATCCATTGATTTGTCCATTAGTTCATCTTATATTTTGTAAATTTCAAAGTTAGTTGCAGACAATCTTTCTTAGGACAATTATAAGATATGGGAAGTCTGATTTAATGGGATTGTCTAGGACAAAAGCCAATGGTATCTTAGACTTTTAATAACTTATGGTGCTCAGAGGTAAATCCATCATTTCCTATGCCAGTTAAACTGTATCTATATTACTTTCCCTTTACTACCTGGCTTGGACCCTATTGTTGAACTCCTCAACTAAAGTTCATCTAAACTTTTACCTCCTGTGCTTCTTCTCCCACCCGCTAAACTGCCAATCAGTGCTGTGGTCCACTTTTCCATGCTCCTTTACTTGGCGATGGATAAGTACTGCTGGAGGAAATCATATAAATGTGCCCATTGGTGCCCCTGCAGCTGGTAAAGGGCATTTAATCTCCATTAAACTATCAGTGCTTTTAATTTGCATTTCCCTCTGCAAATATTTTGAACTATCACTACATTTCAGTCTCCGAATTTCCTATCTAGTAGATGATTCTCAGCAGCTTATTTCTATTCTTCATTATAAAAATTAGGACTTTAGGCATGAATTCCCCAAATCCCTGTGCCCAACTTCTTTGACATCAGTATTTATTTTTCCTTCCAGTCTCCTGAGATGAGGTATCCTTTCTTTTTTTCAAAGCAACTCCATCAGCCCATGTACCTATTTCTTTTGGGATTTTGTTTCATTCATTTTCTTCTCGCTGTTCTCTTTTCCCCCTTTACTGCTCCCTGCCCCGTCCCCTTATACCCCTCCCTCCTCCTTTAGCTCTGTGGTTTTCAATTTTGGCTATACATTAGTGTCACTGAGGATATTTTTTAGAATACAGATACCTGGGCCCTACCCCCAGGGATTCTGATTTCATTATTCTGGGTGAGGTCCAAGCATTTGTAATTTTTAAAAGCTCCTTCGGTTATTCTGATTGTAGCCAGCGTTGAGAACCACTGCTTTAGTTACTGCCTAATCTTATTTCCTTCCCCTTTGAATAAGATTTCTTAAGGGGAGCCTGTGTTTATTTTGTGCACTTTCTCATCTCTCATTATGCTTCTGCTACTATAGTCTGGCCCTTTTTTCACTAAAGTCCCTGGTGACCTTCTATTCTGGTTACATACCCAGTGGATACTTTAAAATTTTTATTGTATGGGTCCAATTCACCGAATTCAACATTTTGGGTCTTTTTCTTCCCTCTAGAAATTCTCTACTTCTATGACTTCCATGATAGTATATTTCCTTGACTTACCTATTTTCTGACTTCTCCTTCTTGTGGATAGTATATCTAGATATTTGTTTTCCTAAGGTGTTTCCTTCATTTTGGTTTCCTTCTTACCCTTCAACAAGGTTTCTTAACTTTGGGACTATTGACATTTTGGCTGGACAATTTTGTTCTGTAGGGCTCTCCTGTGTGTTGTAGGATGTTTAGCAGCATCCCTGGCCTCTACCTACTACATGCAGTAACCAACCCCCCCTCCCCCAAAGTTATGACAACCAAAAATGTCTCCAGATATTGCCACATGTTCCCCTGGGGGAGCAAAATTGTCTCTGGTTGAGAATACTGCTCTGTAAGTGTTTTCTGGCCATTATTAGGTTCTCTCACAGTTCTAATAATTACCTGTATACAAACACTCCCAAATCTATATTTCTTTTTGACCTTTCTCCCTAATTTAAGACTCGAATGTATAACCTCTTGTTAGACATTTCTATTTGGATGTTCCATAGGTACTACAAACTCACAAAAATGGAAACCAAACTCTTTTCTTCCAGACCTGATCCTTTTTCTTTATTTCTGATTTTGATTGGAAGTACCACTCTCTGCCTAGGCATTAATCTAAAATCTTTTCTTTGTCTCCTCCAACTCATATACACATCCAATCAAACATTAAGTCTTTCTGATTTTTTTTCCTATTTCTCAACTCCCATTTTGTCCAACCATTTTCCCCCTAGTTCATATCTACATCTTTTCTTGTTTGCTTGCACTATTGCATTAGCCTCCTTCAAAGCTTTATCATTCTTAATTTTACTCCCGTATTACCCTTGCAGGATTATCTGCCTCAATTTTCAGATCTGTATCACTTCCTGCCTTAAAATCCGTTGTCATGGGGTCTATAACTTCATATACAAGGCCCTCTATATAGAGGTTTTGGGCTCTCCCAACCTCTGCAGCCTTGTTTCTGGTCACTTCTTGCTTTTTTTTATTCTACCAATACGAAACTTGTACTTTTCTGCATATGCCATACTGTTTCATGCTTCTATATGTTTTCTTAATCTGTTTTCTCTGGCAGAAGTACCTCTACTGCTTTTTTTTTTTTTTTAAAACATTAGATTTTATTTTTAACACTATATACAGTGAAGAGACAGCATAAATGGATCTTACTGTATTGTAGAAAAGGATATGATTAACAGGTTTACATATATTATTACCATAGTACCTTTGTTGAGAATTTCATCTGCATTATTATTATATCTATATTTGGTCTAGCAACAGTTCACTTTCAAATTACGCAAAATGAACACGGATCAATCTTGCTTATGCACAACGTGTATGTAGACAGCACCCCTTAAACTTTCTTCAGTTCCTTATTTTTAATGAGATTTATGCATGGATTTTAAAAATGTTTTAATTAAAATAGTGAAAAATTTCAATATAAATTCTGTGATTATTCATGATCACAACTATTAATGGTACATCAAAAATGGTGACATAGGTAAGAGAAGCTGTGGGTTATTTGCCTGTCTTGCAGGCCAGGTATTGCGTTGGTCTACTGCTTTTTTTAACCCAAGTAATCAGTCCTTCACTGAATTGAGGAAGCCTCCCATGACCCCCAGGACTGTATCAAACGCTCTTCTTTTGTGCTTTCCCAAAGCACCTTATGCATTCTTCTATTCATACTTCTAACTACACAAATTGAAGTTATTTTAATACTAGCTAGCATTCATGAAGAATACATACTGTGCCAGGCTTGATATTCATTAGCCCATCTAATGTTCCCAGTAACCCTATGAGGTAGGTACTATTGAGGAAAATTGAGATTCTGCCTTATTAGAGCCTCTGTTAGTTACCTATTATTGCATAACAAATTACTCTAAAACTTGGTGACTTAAAACAGTAATAGTCATGTATTCTCTCTCACAGTTTCTTTGGGTCAGTAATTTGGATAGGGTGTGGGGAAATAGTTTGTCTTTGCTGTGTGGTGTCTGGGACCACAGCTAGAAGACTTAAAGCTTAAGACTTGACTGAAATTTGCAGGCTTATTTGCTTACATGTCTGGTGGTTAATGCTTGCTAATGGCTGGGTTTCTAGTTCGTGCTGCCAGCTGGAAAACCCACACATGACCTTCCTTAGTTTTAAGAGTCAAGACTAGTTTTTTGTTTTTTGGGGTTTTTGCAAGATGTCCATTAATTTGGATTTGTCTGATTGTTTCTTCATTCAGATTAAATATCTGAGCAAGAATACAAAATAAATGATATATCCTTCTCGGTGTATCACAACAGAGGGTGCACATGATGTCAGCTTGACCCATCATGGGTGATGTTAAGTTTGACCATTTGGTTAAGGCAGTGCCTGCCAAATTTTTCTTATAAAGGTGCCCCTTCTCTTTTGTAATTAATATATAATCTGGGGTGATACTTGGAGATTGAGTAAATATCTGGTTCTCTAAAAGTTTTTTACCTAATGATATTAGACTCCATTGATGATTCTTGCCTGAATTATTACTATAATGGCTATACAATAATGATTTTCTGTTTCTTTGATTCTTTCTACAGTTATTAGACAATCTGTTGTTAAAAAAAAAAAGTTTTTCTCTCTCCCTGCCCTACCTTATCAGTCTACTTACTTATTTTAGCCCAGACTCATGCATTTTGTTTTAATCATTATTCATTTTGATGATCAAATAATCTCAGTTTGGCCAGAGAAATTGGATCTAAGCATTTTAGGTAGCAGCCCTTGTTCACAGCCCTTAAATTAATAAGAGAGTTGGGACATCTAAGTAAAGTGATCATCTTGTGTTTCTCTGATTATTAGCTGATAATTTCTTGCCAGTTGGACAAATGGAGCTTCTGCTGCGTTTCCTTTAATGGAAATAAAATCTTTCAAGAAGATTTTTTTTTTAGTTGTCAAATAAGTATGGGGAGATTTACCCTAATTTGTCAGTTCTACTGTGTGAATGCTTAAAAACAATATGAATGCCGTTAGGCAGCCATATATCCTGTCTGCAATCTAATAGAGAAGAAGGTGACTAACATTTACCAAATGCCTAGGATTTTTTAGGCACTAGGCTGTATACACTCTTCTCACAGAGCCGTTGAGCTGGGTCATGTACAGTTAAAGAAAGCAGGGGTCAGATTTTAAAATGTTTTGCTTAAAAATTCCTTGCCAGACTAATAAAATATCAATGTGAAGATATTAGCTTGAATCAGTTCTCCTTGGTTGCTTTGCCTCTTCATACCATAGGAAATTGTGGTCTGTTCTGCTACTACATTGTCTCTTTAACTGATAGTAAGAGTGGGAGAAAGACATGAGCTTCCTTTTCTCACATGTCCTTTACTGATAACCATATTACCTTAGTAACATGCAAGCAACATATAACCTGATTTAATGATGGCTCAAACAAGCTTTTTTTTCTTACACATAACAAGAAGTCTGTAGGTAGGTCACAGCAAATTAGTTCAGTGTGTCAGCCATGTTAGGGTTGGATCTCTGTGATTCTCTTCGTCTTTCCCTCATGCTTACTGCCTTAGGACTTCAGGCAGGAAGAAAGGGGAAAGGGATAGCACCAGTTTATTTGTCCCATATTTTGAAGGAAAGGAAATCTTTTTCACTGCTCCATTTCCACCTCTTCACTTCCTGCCTAGAAAATTCTGTTCCCTGGGCACTTTGTCACATGCTCCCCACACCCAGCTGTAAAGAAAGCTAGGAGAGCATGGATTTAGCTTTTCTGTCCTTTGTAGTAGGAGGTGGCAAGGGAGAAGGCTATTGAGAATGGATTTGGGGTCAGCCTGTCAGTGTCTGCTAATTAGCTATTTTATTAGCTACTTCAGCTAATAGAATAAGTGGCATGTTATTTCAGATTAGTTGTAGCATAGAGTTAACATTTATTTTATATTAAACAATGTTATAGCAATCTTCTGAAGATTTTAATCCTATTGCTTGTAAAATATATTAACCATGGGCACCCCTCCCCGACCCCTTTTTTGTGGATGTCATGAACTCAGTGATTTTGGCTCTAAATCAGTGTTTTCTGCATTTTAGTCATTTAAGTACTGTATTGATGAATTTTTTCCTATCATCATCATTATTATTATTTAATGTTTTCTTTAAATGGACCTACCTGTTTTTTTTACCTATGTTACCAAACTCAGGTTCAGCTGCTTGCCTTTCAAAAGCCAATACTTGAGAGACCAGTGTTGGTAGGAAAGGAAAGGTTGCTTTATTTAGGAGGCTGGCAACCTGGGGAGAAGGCAGACTTGTGTCCAAAGGTCAACTCCCCTGCTTCTGATCAGGGGGCAAGAGCTTTGAAAGGGGAGTTTCAGGGGTGTATAGGCGGAGGGAGGGGGCTATGTGCAGGACAGCACAGTCAGCTCTGACAGTCATCTTGAAGTTGGTCATGCGGTGGTCTGATCAGCATCATCTTGATTGTTTTAAGTACAGTTAATCTTCAGTTCCAGGGTTGGTTTATTCCCATTTCCTTGAGGCCAGTTCTCAGAATTGTGTAAGATGGAGCAGCTTATGTCATGGCTACAGTCTGGTCATCATGTAGTTAACTTCTTCCACCTGGTATGGGTTTCAGTATCTGCAAAACAGCTCAAAAGCTATGGCTCAGAATATTATCTGTAGCCCTTGAAGAGGAACTAAAGGTCCTTGACTTTGTTTAACGACTAAACTATTATTTGGTTTTGTTTGACTGCTTTCCTTTGCTTCTGTATTTTCCCATTTCTCTGATTAATTTTATTCTAAAGTTTTTCTAGAGACAAGAGACAGGCAGAGGACATGGTGGGGTCTGTCCCAGGAAGGCCCCATAGGGTCATTCTCTGTTACACTTATTTAGATGTGCTGTGAAAAGAAACTTCACAGTATTATCTGTGTAAACATTATTGACTGTATAGTCATTAGCTGTTTGTTTGGGGTTTTTTTTCCCACTTAAGTAGAGACTACTTCCTACTGTAGCATCAGAAAATTCCAGATATTACATTTTCATTCTAAGTACACACTTAGGAAGAAAATAGCCAACCATTAGAGATGTGTAAAAATGGATTTTGCTGTGTTTATATGGAAAATAAAAAATCCAATTTACGTACCCGTTTATACCTGTTGTAGTTTTTTCTCACTGCTCCATGGGGGCAGGGACAATATCTAATTAGGTATCTTTATTATCTAATTTTCTTCATATAGCAGGATATTTTGTCGAACTTTCCATGTCGTTACCTTATAGACCTACCAGATCTGTCGCATTTAAACACATGAACAGAATTCCATCTTATGAATGTATGGTAATAAATTTAGACAATTCCCTAATGATGAACATTGGCGAGCTTTTAGATTTTCTTTTTTCATCATTATAAACTATAATGCATTGAACACTCCTTCTTGTTTATATATTTTTGTGTGTCTGTGAGAATCTATCTTTCCATATTTTTTTTTTTTTTTTTTTTAATTTTATTTATTTATTTATTTATTTATGGCTGTGTTGGGTCTTCGTTTCTGTGCGAGGGCTTTCTCTAGTTGCGGCAAGTGGGGGCCACTCTTCATCGCGGTGCGCAGGCCTCTCACTATCGTGGCCTCTCCCGTTGCGGAGCACAGGCTCCAGATGCGCAGGCTCAGCAATTGTGGCTCACGGGCTTAGTCGCTCCGCGGCATGTGGGATCTTCCCAGACCAGGGCTCGAACCCGTGTCCCCTGCATTGGCAGGCAGATTCTCAACCACTGCGCCACCAGAGAAGCCCTTTCCATATTTTTAATTCTTTTTTTCTCTGTACTTCATTTTGGATATTTTCTATTGACCCACCTTCAGTATCATTAGTCTTGTCTTCTGCTGTTTCTGATCTACTGTTAAACCTATCAAATGAATTCCTTATTTCAGATATGATGTTTTTCATTTCTAAAATTTCAATTTGATTGCTGTATGGATTCAGATTCTTTGGTGATATTCTCCATCTTTATTTGAACACACTAGTCATAGTTAATTTAAAGCCCTTTTTTGGTAACTTCAGTATCTGGATCACCTCTGGGTCTATTTTTTTTTTAAACATCTTTATTGGAGTATAATTGCTTTACAATAGTGTGTTAGTTTCTGCTTTATAACAGAGTGAATCAGCTATACATATACCTATATCCCCATATCTCCTCCCTCTTGCATCTCCCTCCCTCCCACCCTCCCTACCCCACCCCTCTAGGTGGTCACAAAGCACCCAGCTGATCTCCCTGTGCTATGCGGCTGCTTCCCACTAGCTATCTATTTTACATGTGGTAGTGTATATATGTCCATGCCACTCTCTTCATCCCAGTTTATCCTTCCCACTCCCCGTGTCCTCAAGTCCATTCTCTACGTCTGCGTCTTTATTCCTGTCCTGCCCCTAGGTTCTTCAGAACCATTTTTATTTTAGACTCCATATATATGTGTTAGCATACGGTATTTGTTTTTCTCTTTCTGACTTACTTCACTCTGTATGACAGACTCTAAGTCCATCCACCTCACTACAAATAACTCAATTTGTTTCTTTTTATGTCTGAGTAATATTCCATTGTATATATGTGCCGCATCTTCTTTATCCATTCATCTGTTGATGGACACTTAGGTTGCTTCCATGTCCTGGCTATTGTAAATAGAGCTGCAATGAACATTGTGGTACATGACTCTTTTTGAATTATGGTTTTCTCAGGGTATATGCCCAGTAGTGGGATTGCTGGGTCGTATGGTAGTTCTATTTTTAGTTTTTTTAAGGAACCTCCATACTGTTCTCCACAGTGGCTGTATCAATTTACATTCCCACCAACAGTGCAAGAGGGTTCTGTTTTCTCCACACCCTCTCCAGCATTTATTGTTTGTAGACTTTTTGATGATGGCCATTCTGACTGGTGTGAGGTGATAACCTCATTGTAGTTTTGATTTGCAACGAAGAGTAGTCGCCGCTCGCTGCTCGCTGCAACTAGAGAAAGCCTGCGCACAGCAATGAAGACCCGATGCAGCCATAAATAAATAAATAAATAAATAAATAAATAAATAAATAAATAAATTAATTAATTAATTCAGTATATATTAAAACCAAGTTGGAAATACTTTGTGTAGAATGGAGTTGAGTTTAGGCTCAGTTAATTATAGACAGATATTCCCCAAGTGAATGTCCAGGCAGGATGTTTAAAAATTATGCATGCTGGAGGACAGTTCCTTTTTGGTCCTGGCTTTCCTCCCATTTCTTGCAGGGTGACTAGCACTGCTCTTTCCTAGCTACTAAATATGAATGATACTACCCCATTTACTGTAACTAGCAAAACCATCTCCTTGGATTCCTAAGTTGCTGTGTAGGGGCAATATTAAGAACCACGGATGTAAATTAGATGTTCTTAGATGGATCTAGATGGTCAATCAGTATGTTATCTTCATCTGTCTGTCTTCATCTGTCTCTCTCTTTGTTGGCATCATTATTAGATAGCTCTCCTGTGTAAAATGAAAGATAGCTAATGGTAGTTCCAAGTTTATAAGAACATTAGAGCATTCATCCCAGAGGATATGTGCATCTATCAACTCCCAGGGAGGATCTCTGGCTTGGCTTGTGTTTTGTGCCCACACGTCTGGTGGTGAGTGTATTATTCTTGTGTATTTTTTGAGTTAAGGGTCTGTCCCCTCCCAGTATGAGTATATAGATATTTGTAGTGTCATTTATTGAATAATCCATCTGATTCGAAATGTTACCTTTGTTATATATACAGTTTCATATTCATCTCTATCTGGATTCTCTGTTACGGTCTGATCTTTATTTGTGTACTCCTGTGCCTATGTCTTACTGATTTACTTTCTATAATTTTATAGTATGATTTGATAGCTAGTAGTGAAAGTCCACTTCGTTATTGTTCCTTTGCAAAAATTTTTGGATGCTTCTCTTACATTTACTCTTTCAAATGAATTTTAAATGCAATTTGTCAATCTCTGACCTCTCTCCCATCCCATTGGGATTTTGATTGGAAGTTCATATTAATTTGGGGACAGTTGGTACTTTTTATAATATTGAAACTTCTCATCTAGGCCCATGGCTCATATCCCAATTTGTTTGGTTCTTTTTTTATGTTATTCAGTAAAGTTTTATAGTTTCACTTAATTTAAAACTGATTATTAGATAGATTGTTACCCAACCCTGTGCTACTTAATTGAATTCTCTTATTAGCTCTAATAGTTTTTCATTTTGTTCTCTAAGGTTTCTAGATTAGCAGGTGTATCAATTGATTGATACAAATATTGATTGTATTTTTCCCCTATGTTTATGCCTCATTATTTTTTCTTATCTGTTGCATTGACTATATTATCAAAACAAAGTTGTCTAAGTGTAGCCATCTTTGTCTTCTTCCTGACTTAAATGAGAGTGAATTAGTGTTTCTTTATTAAGCATATTCACTTTTGGTTCCTAATATGGTTCCTATCACATTAAGAAAGGTTTATTTTATTCCTAATTTATTATGGGCTTTTAATTGAGGATGACTAGTGATTTTATCAAATGACCTTTGCAGTCCTATGAAAATGACCCTTATAGTTTTTCTCCTTTAAACAATTAATGCATTTTATTAACTAATAGATTTTCTCACGTTGAACCAACAGTTTGAATTCAACAGGCTTCGAATAAAAACTACTTTGTCAAGGAGTGTTAATGTTTTAATACACTATCGGAGTTGATTTCTTCCTAATCTTTTTTAGGATTTTTGCATCAATTCATAAGGGAGCTGGTAATTTTCTTGTGTTATCTTTATCAAGTTTGAGTATCAGGGTTGTATTAGTTTGATAAAATGAACTGGGAAATCTTGCTTTATTCTTAGGCTTGGGAGTATTTTAAATAAGGAATTATCTATTCCTTAAAGGTTTGGTAAAAGTTACCTGTAATTTCGTCTGGACCTAGAATCTTTTGGGGGACCAGATCTGTTACAACCTTTTCAGTTACTTCTAGGGTTAATGGTCTAGGGTGGAATTTTATTAATTTTTGTATTCCCAGCTTCTAGGTAGTGTCTGTTTTATAGTAGACATTGTATATATTTGTGTTGAATGAATGGTTAATTGTAATTATGTTGCTAAGAGGTATGTATGGAACATATGAATTAGTAGTTATAATGGCTAAGTTTGTGCCAGGTACTAGTGCCAGGTACTAGTCTGAGTGCTTTTCAGGTATTTGTTTAATCTTCACTATAACTCTCTGGAGAAGTTACTGTGAATATCTCCATTCTACAGTAGAAACTGAGGCACAGAGAGGTTAGGTAAATTGCCTAAGGGTATGAAGCCAGTTAAATATTGGAGCCAGGATATGGCAAAAATGATGATATTTGTATTTGGTGGGATTATGAATGTTTCAAAATAATTGAAAAAATTTTAACAGTATCTTATAGTCTTCCCAATTTAAAAAAAAAAGAATTAAGCATTTTCCTAACTTTCTCAGAAATTTTTCTTCCAAGGGGCACATACTAGTGTGTCAGTGAGTTGAACTTGGGAAGTTTTAAATTCAATTTATTTTCTCTTTTCTTTCACGTAAGTGTAAATGGAACACAACACATCTTTGGGGCATATTACTACTCTGCCTAACTAGCAGGTCTACTCAGATTGTTCTACATGATTGTTATTACTTTACAGTAGTTGTCGTTATAATGTCACCCAATGTTTTGAAAACACTTTACAATTTTGTATTTTATAGGTTTTTTTAATTGATTAAATTCTGGCTTGGCTTCTTCCTGATAACAGTTTGTCCTGTTGATTTGAGAAGTAGTATAACTTTTTATCCTGCTTGTCGGGTTTTCAGCTAGTGGTTTCCATGGGCTACATCTCAGGCTTCTCATAATTCCACCCATTTTACTGTAGACAGAGTCCTTTGTCGTTTAAGAAATCAGATGTCAGAGATTAGCCTTTGTGGGATTATTAATGTGCTCCTCACACCAATTTAAGGAGCTCTCCTGAAATGAGATATATTTTCTTTGGCTTTTTCATTGACATGAATGAAGCCTTTTTTGCTCATATAAAGAAGGGTAAGTCTTCAATTGTTCATCCATTCTGCAAATATTTATTGAGTGTGCCTAAAGTCCTCTAATCTGCAGCTTTCAAATGATAGTTTATCTGGGTGTAATCAGGTCATCTTATCTAACCTTAAATAATTATCTGACCTGTGCCAGTAGAGTAATTTATTAATTTACAACTCGGGGAATTCTGTTTCAGTGACTGGAAAACTCATTTCTGCTTATTAGCTTAATAATGTCTTTGAATTTCCTAGATATCAAGAAATCAAAAACAATCAGATGGTTGCTTGGTGTGTATAGAGTCAGCGAAGGAAATTGCATAGTCTTTTGGAGAAATTTCATTTCGATTGTGATAAGCCTAAGGAATTATTCATATTTCATCTTTTTTAAAAAAATTAATTTTATTTTTGGCTGCATTGAGTCTTCATTGCTGTGCGCGAGCTTTCTTTAGTTGTGGCGAGCGGGAGCTACTCTTCGTTGCGGTACGCAGGCTTCGCATTGTGGTGGCTTGTCTTGTTGTGGAGCATGGGCTCTAGGCCTGCGGGCTTCAATAGTTGTGGCACGTGGGCTCAATAGTTGTGGCTCATGGGCTCTAGAGCTCAGGCTCAGTAGTTGTGGCACATGGGCTTAGTTACTCCGCGGCATGTGGGATCTTCCCGGACCAGGGCTCAAACTCGTGTCCCCTGCATTGGCAGGTGGATTCTTAACCACTGCACCACCAGGGAAGTCCTCATGTTTCATCTTAATGATTTTTTTTTAGGATGGAAAAGTATTTATGTTTGTCATTTGTTCCTTTTCTTTGTATTAGATCAACACTAATACATTCATACTTTCCTGGCTTCATAGAGATTACCACCCTTTAGTTTGCACTTATTACATTAAAACCTATCTTTTATTTCAGTGTGGTACTCTTAACATTTAAGGTTTCCTTCCTTAAGAATATGTTTTCCTGAAGTTAACCCTAGGTTCTGGGACCTAACATTTTCTGACCAATGATCACAACTCAGATTTTGAGAAATGACTTCTTTTCGGTTGTTAACTTTTTTTGTTGTTATTTAAAAGTAGTAGGTTTGTTTTGTTTTTTGGCATGGATTAAAAAAACAACATTACCCAGAAATAGCCACAGTTATTATACCTTGATACATAATTATGTAGACCTTTTCCCATATATATATGAGATACCTACATCTATATAATTGAAATGGAGTCATACTATACCTATTTTATAATCTCCTTTTTTTATCTTAATAGATTATATATGTCTTTCAGTGTCCATCTGATTGGACCCCATCTTAGGATCTCTTAAGTCATTCAGTAAACATTTGTGTATTACTATGCCAGGAGCTATTCAGGATGTTGGGCATACAGTAGTGAACAAAACAGTAAAAAATGATTGCCCTTGTGGAATTTACGTAGTAATGGGCGATGACAGACAAGCAAGATAAATTAAATTGATAGAGCATTAAGCAGTAGTAAATGCTATGGGGAAAAAAAGGCAGGGAAGGGAGTTAGGGAGTGTGGGAGAAGTGATGTTTCATAAAGTATAGTCAGCAAAGGCCTTGTTGAGAAGGTATTTGAATAGACATAAAGGAAGTGAGGGAATGAGCCAACAAGGAGAGTCTAGTGTGGAGCAGAGTAAGAGAGGGGAATAGTAGGCGATGAGGTCACAGAGCAGCTGTTGGGGCTGGGGCTGGGGAGCTGAGTGTGAGATCATGTAGAGACTGGTAGCCTGTTATACAGGCTTTTATTGAGTGCAGTGGAAATCCAGTAGGAAGTTTAGGGCAGAAGAATGACATGGTCTAACTTATGTCTTAAAATGATCATTCTAACTGCTGTGTTGATAATAGAATGGCCAGGGGTATGTGTGTGTACAAGAGGCACAGGGGCAAAGACAGAAGCAGAGAAACCATTTAAGAGGCTGTTGCATTAATCTAAGTTAGAGATACTAGTGGCTTGGATGAGGGTTAGTGCAAAAAAATGGTTGGATTCTAGATAAAGTTTGATAATGGGCATGATAGGATTTGCTGGCAGATTGGGTATGAGGTATAACAGAAAGAAGAGTTAAGGATGACAAAAAGGTTTTTGGTCTGAGCAACTAGAAAAGTGGAGCCACCATCAGCTGAAATGTGGAATACTAGGGGGAACAGGTTTGGGGGAGAAGATCTAAGAATTCAGTTTTGGACATGACAAGGTTGAGGTGCTTATTACACATTCAAGTGGTGATGTTGAGTAGGCAGAGGTCTTGGCTGGAGATAAAATCTGGAAGTTGTTGCCTCTTTATGATACTTAAAATTATGAAACTGGATGAAATTGCCAAAAGAGTCAAGATAGAAAATAGAAGAGCTCAGAGAATTGAGCTCTGGGCCCTCATTGATTAGAAGTTTGGAAGATAGGAGGAATAAGTAGAGGAGTCTGAGAAGGGAGCTAGGAGGAAAACCTAGAGAGATTACAGCTCTGGAGACTACATGAATACTCTTATCTGGTCTTAGCATACCCCTCCAGACCCTGTGGATTGATTTTTCTCTTCTATGGGTTGCTACAATTAAATACATACACCTCTTCCCCTACGCCTTTTGGCTACCTAGTACTTTAACAAGAAAAAGTTTTTGTTTAAAAAAAAATTCAGTGTGAATACTGTATGTATCAAGTGAAGATAATCTCCTAACAACAGCTCATACACTTACTGGGGTCACCCTGAGCGGTCTCTCTCTGTCACTGCTGAGGTGGAACCAACATCCACTTCCAGAGGGTAAGCAGCCAATAAAGGGGAAATCAGCAGCTGATCCATTGAGGTGTCCCTGGCAATTCCAAGTATTTGTATAGGATCAGCTTTAGAGCTTCAAGGAACTAGGCTCTCTCTCAAACTTGATTATTACCATTTACTTATTGGTTAGTTCAAGCATGTGATAAACTATTCTTCTAGTTAGTCATCCCTCAGTATCCATCGGGAGGATTGGTTTCAGGACCCCCCCACCCCCCGCCCCCCGCAGATACCAAAATCTGAGGCTTCTCATCCCTGATATAAAATGGTGTAGTATTTGCAAATAACCTATGTACATCCTCCTGTATACTTTAAATCATCTTTAGAGTACTTGTAACACTTAATACAGTGCTATGTAAATAGTTACAAATACAGTGTAAATGCTATATAAATAGTTGGTGGTGCACGGCAAATTTAAGTTCTGCTTTTTGGAACTTTCTGGAGTTTTTTCCCCCCCAATATTTTCAATCCTTGGTTGATTAAGTTCGTAGATGCAGAACCCGTGGATACAGAGGGCCAACTGTACAGCATACCCCATTTAATTGCACTTCACTTTATCGCACCTAGCAGATAGTGCGTTTTTTACAAATTGAAGGTTTGTGGCAACCCTGCGTCTAGCAAGTCTGTCGGTGCCATTTTTCCAACTGCATTTGCTCACTTCATGTCTCTGTGTCACATTTTCATAATTCTTGTAATATTTTAAACTTTGTCATTATTGTATTTGCTATGGTGAGCTGTGGTCAGTGATCTTTGATGTTACTACTACAACTTGCTGAAGGTTCAGATGATGGTTAGCATTTTTAGCAATAAAGTATTTTTAAATTAAGGTTATGTACAATGTTTTAGACATAATGCTATTGCACACTTAGTAGACTACAGTATAGTGTAAACATAACTTTTATATGCACTGGGAAACCAAAAAATTTGTTTATTGCAATGGTCTGGAACCAAACTTGCGATATCTCTGAGGTATGTCTGTACTAGCAAGCAGGGAGGGTATATTAGTTACTTATTGCTGTGTAAACAGGTTATCCCAGAATTTAGCAGCTTATAACAACAGATACATATCAGCTCACAGTTTCTGAGGGTCAGGAATTTGGGAGCAGCTTAGCTAGGTGTTTTTGGTAAAGGTTTTCATGAGGTTATAATCAAAATGTCTGCTGTGGCTGCAGTCATCTGAACCCTAAACTGGGGCTGGAAGATCCACTTCCAAGATGGGTCAACTAACATTGCTGTTGGCAGGACGCCTCAGTTCCTCACTGTGTGGACTTCTCCATAGGATTTCTTCGGTGTCTTCACGACTTGGCAGCTGGCTTCCCCTAGAGTAAGTGATCCAAGAGAGAGAAAGGAAGAAGGGAAAAACCGTAATGCCAAACACTGTCCTTCCAGCCATACTTTATCTGTAAGAACTGAGTCACTAAGTCCAGTCCACATTCAAGGAGAGGAGAATTAAGCTCTGCTTCTTAAAGGGGAGGAGTATTAAAGAATTTGTGGACATATTTGAAAACTACCACAGTTTAACCTTCGGCCAGAAATTACTTACATTTCTCCCATGTGCAAAATACATTCACTTCCTCCCACGACCCACCAAAAGTCTTGTCCCTGTACAGCATCAACTTGAAATCCAGGTTGTCATTTACTTACGTCCAAGTGTGGATGAGGCTCTTTGGGTGTAGTTCCTCAGACATAATTCCTTTTGATGTGGAGGTCTATAAACCAAAGAGGCAAGTTTTCTACCCCTCATGTACCCAACATATAGTGATGGGACAGGCGTATAATAAACAGGTATAGAGATTTCTGTTTAAAAAGGGAGAAGATGAAAGGCACAAAGAAGTCACTGATTGATAGCAATTTTAATGTTTGTCTGGATAAATGTTGGACGTTCCTTGATTAGGACTTAGTTCTACTTCTACCCAGGAATGCTTCTCTGTAGCTCTTGTTTCCTCCTTCCTGGCTCTTGATTCCACCCTATGAGTCATTCTTTTCCATGAAAAGTAGTCCAGATTTGCAATTTCATAGTTTTTTTAGCCTGCTTCTTGCCAATAGAATTTTGAGGGCCCAAAGGGTCTCTTTTCATTTTGTATTGCCTCTGTACCTTTCAGTTTAAGCTGGCAGTGTTTCTTTTTACTATTAGTGAGATTCATGCCATTAACAAAAGTTATACCCACAAATCTTTTTTTATATAATCTCTTTTTTACCTTGGGCTTCTGCTGGGATTGCTGAAGGACAATACTTGTAGTGGGGTAGAATTATATCCCCCCCGCCCCCAAAGAAATGTTCAAGTCCTAACTTCCAGTACCTGTGAATGTGACCTTATTTGGAAATAAAATCTTTTATACATGTAATCAAAATAAGATGAGATCATATTGGGTTAGAGTGGGCCCTAATCCAATGGTGTTTTTATAAGAAGAGAGAAATTTGGACACAGAAGACACAGAGAAGAAAGTCGTATGATGACCGAGGCAGAGATTGGAATAATGTGTCGCCAAGCTGAGAAACAGCAAGGATTGCTGGAAACCACCAGAAGCTGGGAGAGAGGCATGGAATAGATTCTCTCTTAGAGACTCCAGAAGGAACTAACCCTAACAGCATCTCAGTTTCAGATTTCTGACTTCCAAAACTGTGAGAGAATAAATTCCTGTTGTTTTAAGCTACCCAGTTTGTGGGAATTTGTTACGGCAGCCCTAGGAATCTAATACAACACACTTAAGCTTCTTAGAAGCTCAGTTGTTTAATTGAATAGCTCTCTAGGCACTATGTGAACTTTCTGAGGTGTTTTTTTTTGGCTGCATTGGGTCTTCGTTGCTGCACACGGGCTTTCTCTAGTTGCGGCAAGTGGGGGCTACTCTTCGTTGCCGTGCGCAGGCTTCTCAGTGCGGTGGCTTCTCTTGTTGCGGAGCACAGGCTCTAGGCACATGGGCTTCAGTAGTCGCGGCATGCGGGCTCAGTAGTTGTGGCTTGCGGTCTCTAGAGCACAGGCTCAGTGGTTGTGGTGCAAGGGCTTAGTTGCTCCGCGGCATGTGGGATCTTCCCGGACGAGGGATCGAACCCATGTCCCTTGCATCGGCAGGCGGATTCTCAACCACTGCACCACCAGGGAAGCCCCTCTTTCTGAGGTCTTAACAAAGAATTTTTATAGCCACATTCTTGGCTTCCTCTTTAACCATTTTCTTGGCAATGCCCATGATTTGACCTTTGCTCAGAAACCATTTCTTTCTTTCTTTTTTTTTAAAGCCATTTCTTAATTTTAGTATCATTTGCCATCTGGAGAGGCCAGGAATTTTCAGAATTATCTAGTCTTAACTCCTTTTTAACTATTCTTCCTTAATTTATTCCTCTTCTCTTGCACTTTAATACAGCAAGAAGAAGTCAAAAGGAACCTTCAACACCCCTGTCTGGAAATCTTGTTAGCTACATTATCACCCCATTCATGAGCCACAACTTCTACTTTCCATGTTATGTCAGGCAACAACAGCTTTTGCCACTACATAACAAGGATCCCTTTCCCTCCCATTTCCAAAAAGATTTTTCTCACTTTCCCTTAAGTACTCACCCATAACTTCCTCAAAAGTCATCATGCTTCTACAATTTCTTAAAGGCTCTTCAAACTTTTACTCACACTTTCCTCAAAGTCCTTCCACCTCTGCCCTCTGCTGTGTTCCAAAGCTACTCCCACATTTTAGGTTTTTGTTACAGCAGTACTCACTTCTAGATATCAAAATCTGTATTAGTTATCTATTGCTGTATAACAAATTACCCCAGAGCTCAGAGGCTTAAACAACAGATATTTATTATCTCATAGGTTCACTGGGCCAGGAATTTGGGAGCAGCTTAGCTGGGTGGTTCTGGCCCAGGGTCTCATGAGCTTACAGTCAAGACATTGGCCATTGCTGTAGTTATCTGAAGAATCAACTGGGAGTTACTCAAAGTCTGGCAAGTTTGTTCTGGCTCTTGTCAGGAGGCCTCAGTTCTTTATCATGTGGGCCTTTGCACAGGACTGCTTGATATGGCACTGTCCCAGAGAAAGTAATCCAAGAGAGGCTGCAAGGAGGAAGCCACAGTGCCTTTTATGAACTAGCCTTGGAAGTCACAGTTATCCCACCATATTCTATTGTTAAGAAGGAAGTCACAGTTATCCCACCATATTCTATTGTTAAGAAGGAAGTCACAGTATGGTATTGGCATAAAAACAGACACCTAAATCAATGGAATAGAATAGAGGGTCCAAAAATAAACCTTTGCATATATGGTCAATTAATTTATGACAAAGGAGCCAAGAATATACAGTGGAGAAAGGACAGTCTCTAATAAACGGTGTTGGAAAAACTGGACAGCCACAAGCAAAAGAATGAAACTGGACCGCTGTCTTACACTATACACAAAAATTAACTCAAAATGGATTAAAGACTTGAACATAAGACCTGAAACCATAAAATCCCTATAAGAAAACAGGCAGTAAACTCTAAGACATCAGTCTTGGTCATGATTTTTTTGGATGACTCCAAAAGCAGAGGCAACAAAAGTAAAAATGAACAAGTGGGACTACATCAAACTATAAAAAGCTTCTGCATGGCGAAGGAAATCAACAAAATGAAAAGGCAACCTACTGAATGGGAGGAGATATTTGCAAATGATGTATCCAACAAGTGGTTAATATCCAAAATATACAAAGAACTCATGCAACTCAACAACAACAAAAACAAACAACCCAATTTTATCAGAGAAATACAAATCAAAACCACAATGAGATATCACCTCATATCTGTTAGAATGGCTATTACCAAAAACGCAAGAAATAACAAGTGTTGATGAGGATGTGGAGAAAAGGGAATGAACCCTTGTACACTGTTGGTGGGAATGTAAATTGGTGTAGCCACTATGGAAAACAATATGGAGGTTCCTCAAAAAATTAAAAATAGAACTACCTTATGATCCAGCAATTCCACTTCTGGGTATTCATCTGAAGAAAACAAAAACACAAATTTGAAAAGATATATGCATCCCCTGTTCATTGCAGCATTGTTTACCATAGCCAAGACATGGAAACAACCTAAGGGTCCACTGATGGATGAATGCATGAAGAAATTGTGGTACATATATACAGTGGAATGTTATTCAGCCGTGAGAAAGAATGAAATCTTGCCATTTGCAACAACGTAGATGGACCTTGAGGGCATTATGCTAAGTGAAATAAATGAGACAAAGAGGAAGACAAATACTGTATGATCTTATATGTGGAATCTAAAAAAAGAATTCAGTAACCGAGTTCACAGATATAGAGAATAGATTGGTGAGTTGCCAGAGGCAGGGGTTGGGAGATGGGTGAAATGGGTGAAAGAGGTCAAAAGGGACAGATTTTCAGTTATAAAATAAATAATGGGGATATAATGTATAGCATGGTGACTGTATCATCAGGGAAATGCAAACCAAACCCACAATGAGATACTATAGTTCATTACAGTATTATCATTTTCATACTGTATTGCATATTTGAAAGTTGCTAGGAGAGTAGATCTTAAAAGTTCTCATCACAAGAAAGTAAAATTTTATAACTATGTATGGTAATGAATGTTAATTAGTCTTATTGTGATGATCCTTTGCATTATATACAAACATCAAATCATTGTGTTGTACACCTGAAAAAAAACCATATAATGTTATATGTCAGTTGTACCTCAAAAAAAAAAGTAAGTCATTAAGTCCAACCTACACCCAAAGGAGGAGTATAAAATAACTTGTGAACATATTTTAAAACAAACACATAGTATAGTTAGCTATTGTTGAACTTTTAAAAAAGGGCCCTTTAAATAGTATCTTGCACAATGTGCATAACACATAAAAATGGAACTACCCTTGTTGTAGGGAGGTGGGTCCAGAATCTCCCTGGCTTAGCATCCCATTCAGCCTCTTATTTGGCTGCCAAGGATCCAAGAATCATAGTTTGAAAACTAACCATACAATCAGATTCCTTTCCAGCTTAATTCATAAAAATCTATTAATACATAAAGTAGCAGAGCTCAGGAAGACAGCCATAGTAACAAAGCAGCACTGTACCATGTAGTGGACTGATTTCTGGTGCTCTCTATTGTATAATAGTCAGTGAAAAGCCATTGTGTTTTGGGGAAGGAGTTGGTGATTAGTCAGCCATGGATATCTATAGAGTACTTTCATTAGTCTGTTGTCTTATCTAATTTTTTTCCTTCAACAGAGTACTACAGCAGATCATTGCAGGATTCATTCCTGGATCCCCATTTTCTTGGTAAGTAACTAATTGCCTTCTGTCTTACTCTCCTGCAGTAGCGTCATTTTAAGTATGGTAGTATCTGTGCCATAGTGAGAAAGAAAGAGCTGCATAGGTGAGTATATAGGTGTAATTGGCAGGCTGTTAAAGACTGCCATTGTCTGCTGAGCCCAAACTTAATCAGAACTTATTCTTTATAATTCAGGCTCATGAGGGCTATCCTGGTCCCACAGGATGTCTGGGTACTGGGTGTGTCTGATTCCATTCATATTCAGGTGTGAGGGTTGTGTTGAGGTGGGGAATGAGATGGTCCCTACCAGGCTTGGTATCTGATTTGTGTGTTTCTCCTCTAGATCATATGGGAAGATTTTATTCCTTAAGAATTTCTGAAATTGAAAAGATACTGCTTAACTTCCTTTTTTTTAAAGTAAGAAGGTTTTTCAGAAGAAATAAGAGTATCAGAGTGACACGTACAGTACGGGTTAAAGATGGAATTTCCTCTTGTCTGGACAGTTATTTGCCACTTCTGCCCCAGAAGGCTTCTTTGCTCAAAGGGACCTCAGTCCTTCCACACAGTTACCCTATTTTCCAGCCAAAGAGTCTGGGTATCTGTCATCCAGGCTAGTACACCAACAGCTCCAGAAAGAGGTGCTGCCAAGTCCCTTTTGTGACTCCTCTAAGTTGTGATTCAGAGACACTGCTGTGGCTGCTTCTCTATGTGAAAGCTCCTCATTGTCCAGGACCACAGGCCGAGTCTTAGAATGAGGGAAGTCTGCTGTCGATTTTCGCTGATCACGAAGGGAAAACTCTCCTTAAAAAGCAGCTCCATCTATGTTTACGTTAAATGGGCACAGAGAAGACAAACTTTTCTTAACCAACAGGCAATGAGTCACTCTTTTTGCTCTGGTTTGTCATGTGGTATTTTAGGTAGCTTCACATTTTATGTTCTATACAGTTAAGCAAAAATTCCTAGAGAATGAGAGACTGCCTCTGGATAATCTGTTTGACCTTGAAATTATTGAGAAATTCTTTGCCACTTGATTCTAGAGAACTGGTGACTTTCCAGCTCTGAGAGAGAACAGGATTCCTCTGCCAATCTTTCTGTGGTGTAAGGCGGAGCCTGGTCACTCCATCTAATGCTCTGTGTCTCATCTCATGTATAGGAGCGGGATGCTGCACTCCAACCCTGGGGACTATGCCTGGGGTCAGACAGGGCTTGATGCCATTGTAACTCAGGTGAGGAGCTGCCTTTTGAGGGTGTCTGTTCAGTGTGTCTCATGGTTCCACAGGCTTCCTGCTTTCCTTCTGCTACTTTCTGAAACGGCAGTCACTCTGCTTTCCCTAATAGTTTGAGCTTGTGGGTTTCCATTTTACTAAAGGGATAGATGGTTTATGGGTTTAGCTCAGCATCCATGTACTTTCTTGGTCCTAGGGACTTTCTAGAAGATAGCTTCAACTCCAAAGGAAGAAAAGACTTCTATAACAAACTATTTTATATTTTTGGCCTCTTGTTCAGTCCTATGAGGATCCTGTTAACAAGTACTTCACAAACAAGAAGGGTCTGCTCATATGTTGAAGCAGGGATTTCTGCTAGGTGGAACAAAGTAGGGGAAGGAAGCAGAGAAAAAGGTATTCCCATGCCATGTATAATTGCTTCCACTTGTTTATGTTTATTTTAATTTAATTGGTTTTTCATTTCCCTTGTGGATTGCTGAGAATAGAAAGCATGTTGTTTATATCCAAGTCTTCTTGTAGGCAGTAATTTACCTATTTCTTGGCTTACCTTGTGCTATTTTCCATACTCTCACCCTTTTTTTCCTTTCAGCAAAATGAAGTTTTTGAACTGGTTAAGTATTACGTTTTGTTAAGCTGTAGTTTTATTCGTGACATCATAGCCCTTTTGCTGTCTCCGAAGTTGCTTTATGCCCAGAGGTGGGCCCTGCAATGATGGATCTGTCTGTGGGCTTATACTAATATCACTCTGAAATTGTAAAGCAATTATGAGTGTTCTGGCAGCAGGAAAGGGCAAACCCAAGCCTCTCATAGCCTTGCAGAAGTAAGAGCAACTAACATTTTTAATATCTGCACTGTTCTCAGCTGGAACGGCTCCCTCCCTGGGGATAGTTAGATGTCTACCACTTCTTCTTTTTCTTTTTTCTTTTTTTGTAGCTTTTAGGACAACTGGAAAACACAGGGCCTCCCCCAGCTGACAAGGAAAAGATCACATCTCTTCCAACAGTGACAGTAACTCAGGAACAAGTTGGTAGGTTCATTTTCATACATATTTTGTCATCTTATTATCTCTATTCAGAATCTGAGCCATTTCCTTTACTAAAGATCTTCAAGTGAAGCTGTAGCACTCCTAAAATTTATACCTGGGTGCCAGATATGGGAGGTACCTACCCCATCATTAGGGTTAGTCAACAAGTAATTCCTGAGCAATTACCATGTTGGTTTTCTAGATGCCATGCAGGAAATAAAGAGGTACAAAGGTATAGAAGACTTGATTTCTTGAAGAACTTAGTAGGGGAAGCAAAACTTACCAAATGATTAGACAATACTATAAGAAGTGGTTGAGCAGATCATACTGACTTTGGGAGAAAAGGAAGAGAAATAATGGGAGGCTAGGCATTTGTTTTACATCTACCCTATACTCAGGTACATTAGACATAGACATTATTTTATTTATAAGCACTAAAAGACCTTAGTGATAAGGGACATTATTTTGGACTGGGAGTTTCTTTCCCCTAAATTCCAGTTTAGAGTCAGAAGGTTTTAAAGACAGGATGGGCCATCTTAGAGAGATTATTCTATATATGGAAAAGTATGAACCAATGAAGAATGTCAGCATGGACATGGTGTCTGGATCAGGTAAGGAGTGTAACCTCATTAGACCTGAAATAGAATCTGATTTGGGGAGTAGTGGGAGGTATGACTGGATAGGAAGGGTGGGGCCTTGTTGTAGAGGACCCTGAAACTGGCAGAGTAGTTAGGGCTGGATAGTTTAGGTAGTAGGTTAAGTTTTGTAGGTCCCCAAATGGAGGAATGAGGGAATTTAAGTGGTTTTTAGGGAAGATTAGTTTGGAGGGTAGTGTCTAAAATAGATGGGAAGGGACTTCCCTGGTGGCGCAGCGGTTAAGAATCCACCTGCCGGGCTTCCCTGGTGGCGCAGTGGTTGAGAATCTGCCTGCCAATGCAGGGCACACGGGTTCGAGCCCTGGTCTGGGAAGATCCCACATGCCGCAGAGCGGCTAGGCCCGTGAGCCACGACTACTGAGCCTGCGCGTCTGTAGCCTGTGCTCCGCAACAGGAGAGGCCGCGACAGTGAGAGGCCCGCGCACCGCGATGAAGAGTGGCCCCCGCTTGCCGCAACAAGAGAAAGCCCTCGCACAGAAACGAAGACCCAACACAGCCATAAATAAATAAATAAATAAATAAATTTATTAAAAAAAAAAAAAGAATCCACCTGCCAGTGCAGGGGCCACGGGTTCGAGCCCTGGTCCAGGAAGATCCCACATGCCGCGGAACAACTAAGCCCGTGTGCCACAACTACTGAGCCTGCACTCTAGAGCCTGTGAGCCACAACTACTGAGCCCGCATGCTGCAACTACTGAAGCCCGCGCCTAGAGCCCGTGCTCCACGACAGTAGAAGCCACCACAAGGAGAAGCCCACGAATCACAACAAAGAGTAGCCCCCACTCAATGCAACTAGAGAAAGCCCACGTGCAGCAACAAAGGCCCAACACAGCCAAAAGTAGATAAATAAATAAATTTAAAAAGCAATCATTAAAAAAAAAAAAAGATTGAAAGAGGGAGGAAGCAGAAACAGAGATTTAAGGGGCTGTTGCAGCATCCTGATGGGGTTCAGGTGACAGTGGCAATGCTAACAGAAAGGAAAGGGTGGACTCAGATCATTTTGAAGAAAGGCTTTCATCACTGATTGCATAATGGGATAAAGGAGGGGAAAGGGTGAAAGATGATTTTAAGATTTTGCAACTCTATAACCACAGAGGTGGTGCTGACATCAGGGATGGGGGAATCGTGAGCCAGCCCTGGTTTGGGTAAGGAGGTGATGTGATGTTTTTAATTTTGAATTTGTTGATTTTGAGGTGCCAGCTGAGAATCCAAGTGAAGATGAGCTGGGAATTGCTATGAAGCTGATATTAGGGAAAATTAGCTGGTAGCAAAATATAGGATATATTTGGAAGGCCTGGAGTCACGGATGTTACCTGGGAGGCTGTTACAGTAGAGTAGACATGAGAAGTAAAAGCTAAAATTAGGGCCAGATGGTGGGAATGGAGAGGAAGGAGTGAATCTGTTAAGTGGTATTTTACTCCAAATGCCTTGAGTACTGTGGAGCATGTAACATACATAGCCCAGCTACTGGAGAGATAGACTAGCTGGTATTATTAGCCAAACTTGGGAAACTTGGAATTTGCTGCCTGGTATTCTCTGTTCAGTTTGTAGCCATTTTCTCTGAGAAGAGGGCTTCCTGTCTCTGGACTTGGAGCCTGAGCTACCCTTGGGCCTTGCAGTTCTGTAGCACCATCTCCTGGTACAGCTTTTAATGAACAACTTGTAAAAGAGGCTTTAGGGTAACCATGAAGAAATAGGATGTGTAATGTAGAAAGTAGTAGGGTAAAAGTGTCTTGAGACACTGAATGGGAACTGCCAAGATTGCCGAGATGAGTCCTTTGGTTGTGGTGGACAGATTGCCAGTGATTCCTAAGTAGAAACTGCCAGAAGGCTTTCACACACTTGGGAAGATGTTTTTCCTGTTTTACTTAAAAGATAATCTAAGCCCCAGTTCTTCCAACTCTTTACATTGAAAAGTAGGCCTTATATAGTTCCTGTCTGGGCCTTATTGGAACAGGCTCATTAATCAGTCCTCCTTCTCATGTCCCTGTCTACTACCACCTCTATCCCCAATTTGAAATAAAATTCATGCTTCCTATCTGCCTCCACCTTGGGTGCACTTTGTCTTTACTTTGTATATTCCTTTGGCTGTTAAAGACATTGGGCTAGTTTTTTTCTTCCTTCTTTTTGCCTGTTTATTTTAAAAGGCGTTTCCTCCTCCAACAGATAAGGGTTTAGAATGTCCAGTATGCAAAGAGGATTACACAGTTGAGGAGGAAGTCCGGCAGTTACCCTGCAACCACTTCTTTCACAGCAGTTGTATTGTGCCGTGGTTAGAACTGGTAAGTACAGACAGCTCTCATCTGTGATGGGGCAACTGTGCCAGTCATATCTTCTTGGGGGGATGGTTCACAGTAAGGGTGTAGTTAACAGTTAATTGGTACATATATACAATGGAATATTACTCAGCAATATAAAGGAACGAAATTGGATCATTTGTAGAGACGTGGATGGACCTAGAGTCTGTCACACAGAGTGAAGTAAGTCAGAAAGAGAAAAACAAATATTGTGTATTAACGCATATATGTGGAATCTGAAAAAATTGGTATAGACGATCTTATTTACAAAGCAAAGATAGAGGCACAGACGCAGAGAACAAACGTAAGGATACCAAGGGGGAAAGGGAGGGGTGGGATGAATTGGGAGATTGGGATTGACATATATACACTATTGATTCTATGTATAAAATAGATAACTAATGAGAACCTACTGTATAGCACAGGGAACTCTACTCGGTGCTCTGCGGTGACCTAAACTTGAAGGAAATCCAAAAAAGGGGATATATGTATACGTGTAGCTGATTCACTTTGCTGTACGGTAGAAACTAACATAACATTGTAAAGCAACTATACTCCAATAAAAATTAAAAAAAAAACAGACAAAAAAACGAAAAAAAAACCCAAACAGTTAATGGAGAGCCAAGCAGATCAGATTTTAGTCCCTGGCTAACTCCTAGTAGCACCATTACTGTGTTTTAGATTATTAATCTGTTTGGAACTTCTCTGACCAGGGGTTAGCAGACTACAGCCTGCAGGTCCCTGTGGCCTGCCACCTGTTTTTGTAAATGCAGTTTTATTGGAACACAGCCATGCCCATTTGTTTACAAATTGTCTCTGGCTACTTTTGTGATACATCAGCAGAGTTGTGTAGTTGCAACATAGGTGGTGTGGCCTGCAAAGACTAAAATATTTACTACCTTTTCCTTTACAGGAAAAGTTTGCTGACCCCTGCTCTAGACCATCTCAGGTCATTGTTTCTAGTTAGTTCTGCTTGGTGATATGTGTTAGCTATGTTAAGTTGCTGCCTAGAATTCTCTGTCAGTTCTGTTGAAATTTTGTTTGGGAGATGTCCTGGTGATACACTTGGAGCCCAGCGTGCACTCTGTGAGAAGAATTCATGCCCTTTTTGTTCTTCTACCTGCTAACTCTCAGGGTTTCTTAAGTGTTTAGTTCTTCCAGCTTTCAGGTCAGGCTGTTCACGTGGACTGATATCTTTCTGTTTCAGCACGACGCATGTCCTGTATGTAGGAAGAGCTTAAATGGTGAGGACTCTACTCAGCAAACCCAGACCTCTGGGCCCTCTGCAAGCAACAGATTTAGCAGTGACAGCCAGCTACATGACCGATGGACTTTCTGAAACTAAAGACCGCCTCTGAGCCAGGGCTATAGTAGACCTCTTATCACAGCTGTTAATTGTATCAAAACAAAAAAATCGTAGGTGAATTTAGGAATCACCTAAGAAACCCCAACCCATAATATTCATTCATTGAGTGTTTTTCTTCTCTAAATTTAAAGTTAGTATCTACAGATGGAATTGTATCTACAACCAAATGCCTCTCATTCTTGAATTCAGAGTGATAATTCTGTAAGTGCGAAACTTAATTATGTGGGTTTCCCCTGCCAGAATAGAATCAGTTCCTTAAAGTCTAGTTAGGGTCCTGCTGTCTGTCATGTTACCTTGTGATGGATGTTTCCACCTCTTTCTCCAACCTCCACCCTATCATTAGTGTACTTTACACTAAATACAGTGGAACCAGAGCCCTAAAGTCCTGCTGATATAAAGTCCTTCTGTTTTAATTGTACAAAAGCATCTACTTCTGGCCACATTAGCCACGAAGTAAGATCAGATTAATTCAAGAATCTGAGACTAATGATTCTTGTTTTTTTCTTAAATCTTCAGAGAGCAAATCAAAGAAAAATTACAGTGGGAAGGAGAAAGTGGCTTATCATTGTTAAAATCTTTGGTTTTCTCATTTTTATTTTTAAAGACTACTTCACAAGATGCAGCTTCTGCAGAAACCAACCTGACATGTCTTAGGAGTCTTATGTTGGGAGGAATCTGATTCTGGTTCCTTTTTGGGAATGGGTTGGGCAGCATACAGGCACAGAAAGACAGATGTTTGAAATTTTCGGTTCTGAGGTTTTTTAGTGATCCCCAACTCATTGTTTATCCTGGGGATCTTAAAATAATTTCCCTCACAGAAATAGAATTACTTCATTACTGCTTCTACAGCTAAGTCATTGTTTTTTGTAATTCAGTGGTCTTCAGGAATTGAGATTTTATGTTGTCCCATTTTAATTTTTTAAGCCCATTTATCATCTCTGAAACCTTTCTGTTTGCTTGGTTCTGGCTGTACTTGGAGTCATACTGATTATTGTGATCATGCCCAAACAACTTGGCCTAGGAGAGGTAGGCCTTCTTTTTTCAGCCTAACAGTGTCCCATGCACATGCACATGCTCTTTGGCGCATTTAAGTGTTTAAAGTTGAATAAATGAAGAAGATTAAGAATGTTGTTGGAACTTCAAAGTCTCAAAAATAAATGATGGGGACATGTAACCACTGTTGGTGCACCAAAACGGGTGACAGAGGGGCAACAATGGTATGGTCATATCAGTCCTTCATAGTTCGGAATGATCAGAACAAGAAGCCTGCTCTTTGGTGAGTCTCTTGGCTAGGAGTCTTTCCTCGGTTTTTGTTGACTGTCGTACACTGGTTTTGGGGGTGAGGGATGGGGTTAGAGAAATCTTTGTAATTTAGTAGAGGACAGAGGAGTAAGAGAGGGAAGAGAGAAAGTGGGAGAGTTTAATTTAATAGCCTGCCTCTAAAAGTTGTGACCATAAGGTATGATTCAGGTTGGGCCCAGAGAGAATAAAAGATGTTTTCTCATATGCCTTATGTTATCCTCTGCAGAGATCGTTTCTTTGGAGAATGTGAACTATTTACTATGGCTATTGAAATGTAGCCCAGAAATACACACTGGTTTTGAATGGTGAGGGGTGATGAGGCTGAGGGGACATGGGAGGTATACTGTGAATATTTAATGGCCATTACTTAGATGGAGAAGGGCTAGGCTGAAGTTGGAGCACATTGTAGTTTTCAAGTGGAACAATATCAGCTGTCTCAGAAAAATGATGCCGGTCTGGAAGTTTTTGTCTGCTTGTTAGTGTCTGGAGATGCCAGAACAGGCAGGTGTATTTTTACTTAACACTAGAGAACTAGAAAGAATCTGAGTAGCTTTACAAAAGGATGCAAACAAAGTGCTGGACAGGGATTTAACTTTTCAATATACGGAAGAGCAAATAGCATCATTCTAAGTTATCTGAAATTTTCTTCACTTTGTTCTTTTAGACAGAGTGCATAAATCTGTTTGCTGTTTCTGAGACCCCTCCTACTTAATGAATCTGTAGTGTTTCTTCCTAGAATAGGAGGCATCTCAGACTTCCAGGTTAATTTAGGTAGTGTATTAGTCAGGGTTCTCCAGAGAAACAGAACCAGTAAGGGAGGGTGTGTGTGGGGTGTGTGTGTGTGTAAAGAGATTTATTATAAGGAATTGGCTCACATGATTATGGAGCCAGACACAGTTTGATATAGTTCCCAAGGCAGAGGACTACATAACCCAGACTTCTCAGGTGTTCATTCCTTTACAGCTGGAAGGCTTACAGACTCAGGAAACTGGAGCCTTACTAGGAGTCAAGGGAGAGATGATTCAGCTTTCCCTCATTATCAAAGAGAATAGAAAAAAGTTGCCATTTCAAATCTTGGGCCCTTAGACTTGAGGCCTTTACAAGATGTACTAAATGGCCTACCCTTTGAGTTCCATGCATAGATAAACAGATTGTTTTCTTATTCATGAATGTCTTTTTTTCTTATTCTTCCTTTTGTTCATTATAATTTGAAATAAAAGAGGAAGTAAAACTATGTTAGCACATAATTAGGAGGGACTTGCTAGAGATTGGTGGACCTGAAAGTTGAGAGGTTATGTAGGGCAATTCCTTGCTGGCTTCCAAGTGATTATTGCTTCTTGGGTAGTTTCCAGATGGGTTATTCTGGCTGGACAGAACTGGGCAGTTGGGTGGGCAGGGCAGAGTGGTGAACATTTAACCGATATCTCCAACAGAGAGAAGGAATAATCCTGGTTTTAAAAATTAATTTTCCTGCAAAGTTCCTATTGCCAGTTCTCTGAAGAGTTGGGAAACCTGAAGTATCCAGATAGCTTCCTTAGTTGTCAGCATTTGCTGCATAACAATTGAGCAAGTGCTTGTTAAATGTTTTCCTTGAGCAATACTCTTTCTGGTCCAATAGTTAGTTCTCAAGTTGGAAGGAAGATTTGGGGGCAAGAATTTGTTTCTTCCCCCCCGCAACAAGTCTCAGTTGGATTAAATAGTTATTAGGAGAAAAATTCCTTGTTTATGTCTTTGTATTGCACATTTGTATATATGCGTGTGTGTATATATATGTATATGTATATATTCATAGACACATGCATATATGCACATTTCACTCTAGAGGAAGAAGGGATATGGTGGGCACTGAAGTAGATAAAGTGAGCAGGGGTACAGCAGAGGACTGGAGCTTTAGTCTGATTCTCTCATTGTATGTGCCTCAGACCCATGTGTTTCTGTAGTTCTCTGTTACAGGGCACTGTTAGCTTGGGCAGGCACCCCCGTTATGTGGTATGGCAAGTGGATTCACTGGAGCTAGAAGTCTGGTCATTTCTGAAGGTTGAGGATAAATGGCTTTGAGGAAAGGGTGTTCATCATCTCTTGTTTCTGTATTATAATTAATTGAACTCAGACTCAGTTATCTATTGTTTTTAAAAATTTTTCTTGATAAGTTATTGTTGACAAATTGACTTCTCACATGAACTTCTGCATGCTTCAGTTTCGTTCTTCCTGGTGTCCAAGTCCTATTTCCTCAAGGAATACAGGTATATCAGACTTAACAAAAACTAATCAGGAGGGGATCATAGTTTGTCTGTTTTAAACAACAACAAAACAACCCCTGGGGTTTTAGGAGGTGAAGGGTACCTCAGAGTTGGTTGTTAGAGCTCATCTAGGCAGGCCACTGACATCTGTGAAGGAAAACAGATTTTAGGAGGAGAAGGAACAGGGCTGGTGAATAGATATTTGGATGTTAGGGAAAATCCCTCTTTGGTCTCTGTGGTAGAGAGGTGGGAAGATAAAGGTGCTGTTTACAAGAATAAACCAGTGGAGATTTGGGAGTTTGCGGGGGTACTAGCAGGAGAGAGTACTCTTACTGAGAGTTTCCAAAATGAATCTAACATAAGTTCTGATGTAGGGAGTTGGGGGAAAGATTTGGTGGGGTAAACATATCACAGGTGTATATCCTATGGTGGGAAATTGTAGCTTGCAGTAATGTCAGCATCTCAGCACTCAGGCTGGGAACCCCAGGTCTGCGCCATGGGTTTAAAATGGAATGTGTAGAATACAATGTGTACAACTGGAGATCTTTTCCAGGATCAAGACAGGATCAAAATGTCTTAGCTAATGGACATTAAGAGGTTTTGATCTCTCATACCTGCCAGATAAGTGGAATTACAGGCACTCAACTCTCTAATTTTATACATATAAACTTTGTGTTTTGCCAGATTATACTTAGATGGTGTCCACAGAAGTGGAGTCTATATGTTGCCTTTCCTCTTTCACCTGAAACACTTATATCTGTAAATCATGAGATGTAGGCTTGTGGTTCTTTACCTTTTCTAATAAGATGTACCATTTTTAAGGTCCCCAAATTATTAGAGTCGCTCCCAACAGGATTATAGTTGTATTTTTAGTATCTTTTGATGGAAAAAACACATAGCAAAAAGCTGCTATGATTTCAGTAATGCTTTTAAATCAGTTTGTCTTTATTAGTCACACCAGAATCTATATCCAGTTGAAGTACAGTATATACATATTTGTAAGATATATTATTTATTCAGACTGGAGATAATGCTTACATAGACCTCTTAAAATAACTACATGGCCTCACAGAGGTTCAAATTCCTTGGGTTGTGAATCACTCATATAGATTGAGATTAAGATGTGTGTCCAGAAGTCTACCTATTCATGCATGGAAATTTATAGACTTATTTGAAATCAGTGGTATCAATACACTTTGAAAGCCAAGATATAAGTATTTCAAATTTTTGTTTAACCATCTTGAGATAAGCAGAATAAATAAAATAAATTCTTTAGAAGTGGGACCCTTGACTTACTGTTGCTTTGTTTATTCTGCTTAGTTCAAGTCAGCGCTAGTAGTCTAATGCTCTTGAATGTCTTGATAAACTTGGCCAGCAATCATGTGTCCTTTCTGCAGATTTTTTATGTAGACTATAATTAGCATAATAGCACAATGGATAAAACCTTTTCTGTAGTTGGACATGGCTTCTGTGAGACTTCCAGTGATTGTATAATATTGAGTGGTTTCAGAAGAGTCTTTGAATAGTGAAAAGTAAAAGACATCTCCACTCATGTGAGCTTAAAATTTAGTTAGTTAGAAAAACAAAACTAACACATAAAACAGGTAAAGATTAAGGTGAGTGTAGTACAGTGGAGAAAGCTTTGGAGACTTCTGAGTCAGAATTCAAGTGGGTCTGGGTTTAAAATCCAGAATCTCATTTGATTCTCAGAGCAGTCCTGTGGAAACAGAAGGCAGTAGGAAATACCGCATTTTACAGATAAGTAGCATCTCAAAACTTCATTTGCCCAAGGACACGTAGCTGGTACGTTGCAGGGCCAGAATTTAAATCCAGATCTTTTGACTCCATGCCTAGAGTTTCTACCTCCATAAGACACAAAATCCAAAATCCTTAGTTTGAGGTTCAAGGCCATCACTAATAAGGGTCTTACCCATCTCTTTCAGCCTTCTGTCTCTCTGGTCCCACAAACCTTAGCTCCCCCATTAGGCAGGTCCTGGCCAAGGATCACAGGTAAGGTGTCTGTTTCCCTTTGATGATGGCTTGCCATTTAGCCCCAGTTAAATTGTCTGTGTTTCTACCTCTTTATTCATGTAGTTCCTCCTAGCAGGAATATCCTGCCCCCACCTCTCTGCTTAACTAAGACAAGAGGTTATCTGTCCAAAGAGACAAGAGGATTTATGAATTTAGAGAGAAAAGAAAAGGCTGCAGATATTGCTTTGACATTTACTTAAAAAAAGAGAGAAATGACCAGAGAGGTTGACAAGTACTTAGTTGAAGCTAGACAGTTAAGATCTGCGGTGCACCTGGTCTGCACAAATCTTCCTCTTCCTCCAGCACTGCTATGTGGATGCCGTTCAACACCAGGGTCTCTTCGTTTCCTCATTTTCTGCCAAGTCAGTTACTGGGTCTGGTGCTCTTCCTCTCCTATCCTACCTGTCTTTTGCTTGTTTCCTCTCTCTTCCCTTAACAGTGTCAAATAAAAATTTCTTCCAAAAACATTGGTGTTCTCATTTTATTTGACTCACTTGTTTATTTTACTTTGTTGGAGGGGAGGGAGGAAAACTTCTTCTTGGGTACAAAAACACACTTACCCAATATTTGAATGAGAACTGTACACCAGCTGCTTTTGTGAGAGCTGCTTTTTTATTTACTGGTGACTGAGGTAGGAAGAAAGTTAGATATGCTCTGGCAGTGAGGAGGGAAGGTCAGGGAACACATTCATTTGCCCATCTTATGTTCCCCAGATGCCTGGCATATTTAACATCTCTTCCCCTGTGCCCTGTTATTTCCTTCTCTATGCATATTGTAATGTGAAAGATGCCAAGCTAAAGAGAGTCAGATTTATCTTGCTATAACTTTTTTTTAAGATTTTTTATTTTTCATGTGGACCGTTTTTAAAGCCTTTATTGAATTTATTACAATATTGCTTCTGTTTTATGTTTTGGTTTTTTGGCCACGAGGCATGTGGGATCTTAGCTCCCTGACCAGGGATCAAACCCACACCCCCTGCATTAGAAGGCGAAGTCTTAACTACTGGACCACCAGGGAAGTCCCTCTATAACTTTTTTTTAGAAGTTTCTTCTGGCACAAGGCTTACAAAGCTGTAGAAAGAAAAAGGACAGTTTGTTTTATGCTACAAACTTAGAATAGTAACAAAATACCTGATGTAATTCATCCTGGGATGTGTGTTTGATAGGCCCTTATGACTAGAGGGAATGGAAAAGGAAAGAAGGGGAGGTATTGTATGTATTGTGTCTACTGCTTAAAGTTGCAGTTGTGATCTTGTGAAATCTACCTGATCCTGATGCAAGTGGGAAAGAAGCCAACCTTTGATCTCTTCTTGCTGGAAGGTAAGACAATCGAAGAAATAGATGCCACTCAACAAGTTCAAGGTAGGTTTTCCATGTATAGCACTGAGTGGCTAGCACAGTGATAGGACAGGGATACTCATTGAAATTAGTTTCATGAGCTGAGGGAGGCATAGAGATCCAGGAAAGTTCCCTCATTTCATCACATGTAAGCGTGATGACTTGACCTACATGATTTCTCTGGTCCTGACAAGATGGGTGTACTTTTGTTCTACGGAACACTACCACTTCCATAATTCTGCTGAGTCTTGAGGTGGGAAGAGTGATGAAAGGAATGACCTATCAAAAGTTCAGTCTCTTCACCTGACTAGAAAAGGGAAAAGAGCTTAGAGATTTTTTCCTCTCGCATAACTTGGGTGTCAAAAGTAGGTTGTATGGCTAGACCCAATCTGCTTTTCTCTTTAGAGTTTTTAATATGTATGAAATAAAATTGATTTTGCCAATGAAATAGCCTAACCATCTGAGAAGATTTAGATTCAATAAAGAATTATGTCTGAAGGGTCAGACTGCTTGATATTCACCAGTTTCTCCCTGAAAACTGGCGTAGGCTTACATTTGGCAGGTGCTTGCCAAGGATCACAGATGCGGTCTTTGTTTTCCTTTGATAGTTTGCAGTTAAGGGGCTGGAATAAGGGAGTGTTAGGTGGTCCTGTTTCTGGAAATGGGAGGAAGCAATCTCAGAATGGGGAGAGTGGTGATGGAGTTGAGAGAGAAAGTGCTTAGCATGTAGTAGATAATCACTGAGAGCACGGATTTTGGAGTGAGAAGGTCCTGTATTAATTCCCATGCACTGGGGCAACCTTTAACCTCCTTATACCCATTTGCTGGTGAGTAATTGGGGAATATTTACCTGGAAGCATTGCATGAGGTTAGAGTCACCATATGGAAAGCCTAACCTGTCATACAAATTCTTTAAACAAATCTATTAAGAGCCTGCTATGTGCCTGGTACTGTTTTTGGTTGGGGTAAACAAGACAAAGCTTCTGCACTTACAGAGCTTACATTCTGGTGGCACAGTGGTTGTTATTGAATTGAGGAAGGCCTAAATAAGGCTTGGAATTAAGAATGCCAAGGAGAGGCAAAAACCTGCATCAGTTACTGATTATGCAAATGTGTAATTGCAAGTTCCAATATCTTTTTTATCTAATAGGGAAAACTAATGGACATTGATAAATGATGCTCAGAGGACTCAACTACAAGAGTTTTATATACTCAATCTGGCCATCAACCTTTGCTGAAGAGCTGCATTGTTTAAAACCCACCTCCAGACCAAGTCTGTTTCTTGCCGTGCTCATCTTCACATTATAGCCAAACATCTGTTGCCTCAACTTGTAGCCCTCTGTTCATCCAGTAAGTAGAGGTATTTGTATTTGCTTGCCTCTCCCACAGGCTTGCTTTCCTCATAGGTGTGACCTCCTACCCAATGAAAGTCTGATTCATCTATCATCCCCTAGTTAGTATGGCCCTTTGGACCAATTTTGCCCTCATACTGGTGTGATGTTTTCATGTGGACAGCCAGGGCCTAAGGAGCATTGCCCTGTCCCACTCTGGGCTTCCTTTCCACCCTTCTCCTGGAGAGTAATCAAGATGTTAAAGGTATAGCACTCTCATTTCTTGGGGTGCTAAAAGCTCTTCTGAACATACCTTGAAGGGCCACCAGGCTGGTGACCAGCATCATCCAGACCTTTTCTTGCAGGAAGCCTGAACTGAGAGCACCTTTATTGTGGCCAAACTTGGGGTGTCCTGTTTCAATCCCATTACTGTGTAGTTCACTCTCTGGTTCAGAAGAGAATCAATGGATCAGGAGAGAGTTTTGGAAATTACTAATACCTCCTTTTGCATAATCTCAGGACATCTTTTTTATGATCCCCAAGGATACCTCTCAGTATAATCCGTTGCCCACATAAGTATTTTTTAACATTTGTGGGTGGTGATGATGACGTACTTAAGTGGCAATAAATAAATACAGAATCTATGTGTGTCACAGTGGGGATGCAAATAGGCCTACCTTGAAGGAACTCAAGTCTTGCCAGAGAGACAGCTAAAATAGCTTAGTTACTTTGGAGTTGGGTGTCTCCAAGTCTCACTTAAAAACCATCTTCTGGAGTGGGTCAAGCAGTTTAGTCTAAGTTAAAATCGTGGGTTTTGTACTTCCCTGGTGGTGCAGTGGTTAAGAATCCGCCTGCAAATGCAGGGGACACGGGTTCGAGCCCTGGTCCGGGAAGATACCACATGCCGTGGAGCAACTAAGCCTGTGCACCACAACTACTGAGCCTGCGCTCTAGAGCCCGTGAGCCACAACTACTGAAGCCCGCGTGCGTGCCTGTGCTCCGCAACAAGAGAAGCCACCGCAATGAGAAGCTGCGCGCTGCAACGAAGAGTAGCCCCGCTCGCGGCAACTAGAGAAAGACTGGGTGCAGCAACAAAGACCCAACACAGCCAAAAATAAATTAATTAATTAAAAATAAATAAAATCTTGGGTTTTGTAATAGATACGGATTTTTGTCCATTATTTACTAGCTGAGTGAACTTACACAAATTACCTTTGAGCCTGATTGTCACAGGACAAGAATAGTACCTAACTCAAAAGGCCATGAAGATTAAATGAAATAATGTATCACTTAGCACAATGCCTGGCACGCAGGCAGTTTACTCAGAGAAAACTCAGTAAATGGTAGACATTGCTTATTGATATTATCTGTTACCTGTTTGGTCTTATTAGTTTCATGTTCCGAAAGGAACCTTATCTCCACATTTGGTGAGCATCCATATTTACTGACTCTAATACTTAAATATGCTGAGAGGATGATAAAGGCTTTCTATCTTAGAGAGAACCATCGCAAGTAGAAATACTTAAGGTGTATTAGGAGAACATCAATACTGGATTATAAGGAGCAGCGGCTTTGTCGTACTCCCATTCTATTCTCCAAGACTTAGCACCGTGCCTGGGATACGCAATCAATAAGTTTAGATGAATGAAAGAGGAGTTTCCATTAGTGAGATCCACCGGAACAGAGTATTCACATAAGTAGTAGAATGAAATTTTATAGAGCGCCTTCAGTGCCACGCTAAACTAATCACTGTCACATAGACAGTGAAAAGCCATTAAAACTCTGGGGTGGTATGTACAAATCAGCATTTTAGAAAGATGTCTGGTGGCAGTATGGATTAGAGGCAGAGACAGTATCTAGTTGATGGACCACTTACTAGGCAATAGCTCAGTGCCAGGCTCTGAGGTAGGTGTGGGAGGTATAAAGATGAGTAAAACATGGGCAGATTTGAGATCTGGGGCTTACCACTTAGGAGACTATTGGAATATTTTAAGTGTGAGATGATGAAGACCTGGAAAACACCTTTGGAAAGAAAGGAATGAATGTGGGAAAGAACTAGTAGTAGTTAGTAACTGACTGGATGGGGGAAGAGAAAAAAGGAGGAACCAAGGTTTTGACTGTGAATCATGAACAGAAATATGGTCTCAGGAGGATAGGTTTGATTTTGAGTGATTTGGTTTTCTTTTTTAAAGACTTTATTTATTTTTTGACCTGGGCCCACGTTGGTGAAAGCGCTGAGTCCTAACCACTGGACCACCAGGGAGTTGCCAAGACTTTATTATTTTGTATTTTTAAATTTTGGGGGGCTGCGCCACGCAGCATACAGAATCTTAGTTCCCCAACTAGGGTCAAACCCGTGCTCCTTGCGTTGGAAGCGTGGAGTCTTAACCACTGGACCACCAGGGAAGTCCCAGGAGGTGCAGGTTTAAATCATGAGGGTAGATCAGAAATTGGGAGAGAGAGTAGAGAGAAAAGATTGAAGGAGTGGGGAATGAGTTGAGGAATGAATTTTCATGTTTGAGAGGTGGGAGGAGGAAACAGGCAGAGAAGGAGAGAAAAGAACAGCCAGAAAAGTAGAAAAACCAGGGGGAAACAGAGTCACAGAAGCCAATAAAGATGAGAGTTTGATAAGGAAGAGAATGGAAGTGCTGAACGCTAAGCTAGTTAGGTCAGATGGGAAGACGCCAGGAAGCAAGGAAGAAAATAGAATCAACCTAGACTGAAGTAGAAAATTTGGATTAACTACTGACCGTAGGTGATGATGAAAACATTTGTTAAAAGGCTCTGGGACAGGTTTTTATTTGGGGGTGGGTGGGTGTAATTTACATCTATTTTTCTTAAAGTCAAAAAGATAGTATTTGAAAGTTCATAAAAGGTAATAGCAGTGTCTTTTTATTCTCAGAGACAACCACTATCAACTCTTTGAGGTGTTTTACCACATTCCTACATAAAATGCTAATATTACCACTCTTGATGATAAAGTTTAGACATTATCTATTGATTTTCTGTTATAGAAGATGAAGATATGGTTCTCTTAACCCCTACCCTTCTCTGCATCTTTCAAAAAAAATCATTATATTATAAATTTTAGTTAATTTTTACATAATTTGGATTCCATAAATGTTACTTATTACAGAGCCAAGTTGTGTACTATGATTACGTTTCCTTTTGTAAAATTTAGTGTTTTCCCTGGAGATGATGATCACCTTAATTTTTTTTAAACAGGCAGAGTTTTCCATATCCATATTTTTTTTTAAAAGAAAGTTAGACAACTGTGTTATTATTATTTTTTTAATGTATTTATTTATTTTTTATTTTTGGCTGTGTTGGGTCTTCGTTTCTGTGCGAGGGCTTTCTCTAGTTGTGGCAAGCGGGGGCCACTCTTCATCGCGGTACGCGGACCTCTCACTATCGTGGCCTCTCTTGTTGTGGAGCACAGGCTCCAGACGCTCAGGCTCAGTAGTTGTGGCTCACAGGCCTAGTTGCTCCGTGGCATGTGGGATCTTCCCAGACCAGGGCTCGAACCCGTGTCCTCTGCATTGGCAGGCAGATTCTCAACCACTGCGCCACTAGGGAAGCCCTTCATATCCATATCTTTAATCCCTCGTCAGATCTGTCATGGGCCATCAGAGAGATGATCTGTCAATTCCATTTTCACCCCCTAGAGATCTTTCAGAGTCCTGTATCTTTTGCTTTCTTCAGGACTAACTGCCCTTTTTGGCCCTTTTTAATTCTAGAATTTCTTTATCCCCTCCCCCTGTTAGATTTCTTGTTTCCTGGATCCCATTTTATCCACTCTACCGATTCACTTTCTTGTTTTACTGAAGCACATCCTCTGGTAGCTCCTTAAGAAAGGTCATATGAAAGGCAATTTTTTTTTTTTTTTTTGGAGTCACTGTGTGTCTGACAGTGTCTTCATTCTTTCCTCATGTTTGATTGGTAGTTTGGGTATAGAATTCTAAGTAGAACATAATTTTCAGTTTTGAAGACTTGCTCCATTGTCTAGGACTATGAAGAAGTCATATACATAAAGCTGAGGCTGCGGTGGCCATATTTAGGCTGTGCCAAAATAGTAACAGAGCAGGGCAGCATGCACAAAATGAGGAAATATGCAGAGAGGGGAGGCCTTGCTGCCCCAGAGAGGAGACAGTGACTGTTTTGGGTTCTTTTGGCTTTCTGGTTTCTGATTCCAGAAACCAGAACTCATGAGGGCTAGCTATACTTCTTCTTTATTATTTTTTCCCCCATTAATCTATGGCAATTTGAGTGGGTTTCTGTTTCTTATGACTAAATGCTCTTTAAGACAACTATCCATTTTATCCACCTTTCTTTCCCAGCCTGAAGGCTCAGTGCCTATATTTAGAAATATAGCCACATCTCTGAGAGACTGAATTGGGAATCGGGAGGCCTAAATTCCAGACCTTTCTGCTTTTACTGGCACTGCTCAGTGAGTGGCTTTGGATAAGTTGCTTTTCCTGCTGTGATTCGGTCTGTGTTAATAAAAATGGGATGGCTACCTCAGAAGGATTTTTTAAATTACAGACAAAATGAGATACCTTTGTATCCATGCTTTAGGGAAAGGCAGCATTTGCCAATGGGAGTGATGGAAAAGGATTTGAGTAATGGGAAGGACTCTTCTCCAAGGAGACTGCCTATCCAGGACCTGAAATAACTACTTCTGTCTTTAGCTGTTGACCCTGCTTACTGTCCAACCTGGTGGCATTGGGGATACCAGGAGACCCCCTGTGACTCAAACAGAGAAATAATGGCCCTGAAGGCAGATATCCAGCTTCTGGCTTCTGGCACACCGCTGGTAGGTCTCACTGTCCAATGCCATGGCTTGGTTTATGGTGAACACCAACTGAGATGATATTTCACTGATACCATCTCTCCCAGGATCCAATTTAAGTCTCAGTTGCTCCAAGCTATAGTCTCAGGGGAACAGTCTTAAGACTTGTCCTTGCACAAAAACACCATACCCGCCTCAGCCTCTTCTTTTTTAAGCAACACAGTTGCTTTCCCTCCTGGGAAGTTGAGCTGAGGATGTGCATTCATCCTGGAATGGGAAGAGAAGCGTTAGCCATGGAAGTCGGGTGTATACATGGTAATCTAAATTCACTCACATATAAATGTTGAGGCAGAGATGAGGGCTGCTCCACAGACATTAAATACCACCCTCTTAGAAGAGTAGCCTACAGGCTACACCCGTATCTGAGGGAGATCTGCAATCCCAGTTCTTCATTAATTCAGAATTGCTTTATATTTTGTTTCTACTCTTCAACTGGAACTTCTTTTGTATACATCTAATCTTTGGTATAGCCCTAGCGACAGGTATTATTGTTCCCATTTTACAGTTAAACTGAGGCACAGAGTGGTTAAGTGGGTTGCTAAAGTTGACAAATATTGTAGTATCCAGATGTCAAACCTGGATTTCATAAATTTATAGTGTGTAAGAGCCTGAGGGCCAAATTACCAGGCTTTTTTGCAACATATAGCAGAGGCAGAATGTCTGGTGGGGAGGGCAATAGTATTAGTTCTAACAAAAAAGAAAAAGAAACTATATTTTTCACCCTTTCATTAGTGTCAAGAAGAATGGGTCCTTTTCTTCCCCACCAGAAAACAATCATGGGATCCACCCCTCATGAGCTCAGGAGCTTCCCTGATGGCTGTCTCTGCTCTGGGGACCTTGGGATGGGCTGTCCTCACGACCAAGCTTGTTCTCCACAATTGCCAGCAGAATGGCCAGGGCAAAGCAGCCTCTGCCAGGTGCTGCATGTTGTCAAGAGCCCCAGGAACTCGAAGCAGATGTTGGCTCTGCTGATGTCCTTGGCCTCACTTTTCCGAAAGCACAAGGGGAACTCCTAGACAAGGCCTTACAGGGATCCAAGACCATCTCCCTAATTCAGGCAGTAGCCTCGGTTGGCTAGAGTCTAATGGAGGTGGAGGAGGGCTTGGACAGGACAGTCCAGCTGACTGGGAAGTAACACAATTAATTAAATGAGGTGCACTGGAGAGAAGATAGGGGAAAAGAGAGAAAGAGAGAAGAGGCATAGAGAGACACTAAAGGCTATATTTTCAGATTTTTTTCCCCTAAATTAAGTTGGGTTGCTGGGTCAAAGAATATGAACATTAAAATTTTTTTCTACTATGTTATCGGATTGCTCTCCAAAAAGATGGTTGAGATTCAGATGTTCAGCAAGAATATTTAATGTACATTTCTTCATGAACTTGCCAATACTGGTTATTATCTTTTACATTTTTGCCAATCTGATGGATGAAAAATTAGACCTCACTGTTGTTTTGCCTTCGAAACTATGACTAGTGAGGGTGAGGATCTCATCATACATTTATTGGCAATTAGTATTTCCTCTTCTATGAATTGCCTGTTCATATTCTTTGCATGTTTTTAAAAAAATCAAATTCTAGGAACTTTCTCTATATTAGAGATATTAACCTGTTGCCATTTTTTCTTTCTTTTTTTTTAAACAGTTTCTTTCACTTCGTTGTCTCTTGACTTTATTTTTTTCCATAAGGAAAATTTACATTTGTATGTAGTTAAATACAATACACTTCTCTTTCCTAAGTCATTTGTGTTTCCTTTATTGTTTAAGTAAGTTACCCTCAGGCTGAGGTTATAATTTTCTTCCAATATTTTTATTATTTTACCTTTATATTTATATCTTCTAATTTTAGCTAAGAAAAATTATTTTCACGTCAAAAAACCCATACTGAACAAAAACCAAAACCAAGAAAATACCTGAATTTTCATCAAAAGGGAAATGGTTGAATAAATTTTGATTAATTTACACAATAGAATATTATATATTAAAAAGAATGAGTTCTATAAATATGGGCCTAAAGGCAGATGTCCATAATATACCATCATGTCAAAAAAAAAGGCAAATTGCAGAGCTATGTATATAAAATAAATATTTTTATTTGAAAAAATCCTCTCTCTGTGTAGATGTTAAAAATATATTTAAGCACTTTTGTAGTTTGTAACCAAACTACAATGGGATAGGATTTTTGGATAGGTAATTACATCCACAGGGTTTAAAATTCAAAGAGTAGAGAGGGGTATACAGTTAAAAGATTTCTTCCTACTCCCACTCCCCAGTGATCTATTATTGACCAATGTTGCTTTGTTGTTGTGGACCCTTCTACAGATATTCTGTGCATATATAAGCAATTCCTTATTTTTCCTTTTTTTTTTTTTTTTTTTTTTTAAATTTTATTTATTTATTTTTACTTTATTAATTATTATTATTATTATTTTTTGGTTGTGTTGGGTCTTCGTTTCTGTGCGAGGGCTTTCTCTAGTTGCGGCAAGCGGGGGCCACTCTTCATCGCGGTGCGCGGGCCTCTCACTGTCACGGCCTCTCTGGTTGCGGAGCACAGGCTCCAGACGCGCAGGCTCAGTAGTTGTGGCTCACGGGCCCAGTTGCTCCGTGGCATGTGGGATCCTCCCAGACCAGGGCTCGAACCCGTGTCGCCTGCATTGGCAGGCAGATTCTCAACCACTGCACCACCAGGGAAGCCCTCCTTTTTTTAAAAAACAACAATAATAGCAACAACAAATGATGTTCTACATTTTGCTTTTTCACTTACCAGTATGTCATGGAGACCATTCCATATCAGTACATAAAGCGCTTTCCCTCTTTAAAAATTGCTGCACAGTATTTATAATTATGTGAATTTATTGACATAGATTTCCATCAGTGAGCATTTTGATTATTTCCAATTTTTTCTTTTCCAAACCCTACCCTGTACATACATCATTTTGCAAATGATGAATCTCTAGAAATGGCATTGCTGGTCAAAGGGTATATGCATTTGCAATTTTGAGAAATATTGCCATATTTTCCTCCATAGAGGTTGCACCAGCATACCTTTCCACCAGCAACATATGAAATGCTTCCTCATACCCATGCCAACAATATGATGCTAATTTGAGAAGTGAAAAATGGCCTTAATGTAGTTTTAATTTATAGTTATCTTATCATGACCGAGGTTAAGCACATTTTTACATGTTCAAGAGACATTTGTTTTTCCCTTTCCATAAAGTTGCCCGTTTCCTATTGGGTTGATGTCTTTGGTGGTGTTTTCAGATTGATTTGTAGGTGCTCTTTATATACTCAAAAAATTAGTCCTTTGTGATAGGAGGTAGAAATATTTTTCTAGTTTGCCATTCATCTTTCCCTATGGTAGTTTTTGTTTTGCAGGAATCTTTTTGTTTTCATATAATTATGTGACATGTATACAGACCATCTCCACCCCAAGACTGAAAAAATTCTCCCATGGTTTCTTCCAGTATTCGTATTTTTTCATTTTTTACGTTAAATTTTTTGGTCTTCATGAAATTTATTTTGGTGGAAGGTGTGAGGTACAGAACCAACTTAATTTTTCAAGTTGTCTACCAGTCATTCCAGTACCTTTAGTTGAGTGAAACTTCTTTTCACTGTTGACTTGAAATGCTTTGTCATATATTCAATACATCTGTGTGTATGCATGCCTATTTCTGTACATTCATACTGTTTATATATGTGCCTGACAAATTTTAGATTTATATTTTAATTCCTAGAAAATAGTAATTTATATATTTGTTAATATTTTTAAATGTCTAATCATTTTTATAGATTTAGAATATTTTAATATTTAGTCCCCCTCTTTACTTTTTCAGAATTTTTCTATTAACTTAATTTTCTATCTAATTTTTATAATCTGCTTATCTGGTCTCTCCCTTCCCACCATCTACCAACAAGAAGACCTACTGGTATTTTTAAAATTGGGTTATGTTCTATTTATATTTTAACTTAGAATTGAAATTTTTGTGACATTGATTTTTTTGATCCAAGAACATGATATTCCTTACCATTTTTACAGTCTTGTGTTTTGATACGTGTGTAGCTTGGCCATGTTTAGAAGTTTTTTCATAAAGGTCTTGTCCATTTCTTAAGCTTATTTCTGAGTATTTAATATTTTATGTCACTGCTGAAAATATTATCTCTTTCCCATTGCATCTTTTATGTTTGTTTGTATCTTTATATCATTTTAATTTATATCATTCATTATATCTTTTAACTCTTCATTGTTTTTCACACCTGAAAGATAACTGATGATTAAATATTAATTTCATACCCAGTTATCTTCTCTTACTCAATTCTGTAATTGTTTTTAATAATTTTTCAGTTGTTTCTCTTGGATTTTCTAGTCATGCAATCATATTATTTGTAAATAATGATAATTACTTCCTTTTCTATTTTTATATCTCTAATTTCTTTCTCTTGTCTAATTGTATTGGTTAATATCTCCAGAAAATATTAAATAATAGTGGTGATAATGAGTCCTGTCTTTTTTCTTAGTTTAATGGGGGATTCTTCAGTTGTTTCCTTATTAAGCGTTGTGCTAGCTTTGGGGATGAGATATATTTTATTATGTTAGGGAATATATATTTATTTCTATTTTATTGAGTTTTTAAGATATCTAGAATAAATACTGAATGCTTTTACATTGGTTTTTAAACATCAACAAAAATGACCCTATGATTTTTCTTTATTCACATATTAGTATGGTGGTCAATGTTAATAGATTTCCTAAAATTGATGCATCCTTGCAATCCTAAAAAACAAAACAAAAACAAAAATAACATTTGGTCTTGGTATATTAGTCTTTTAATATGCTGCTGGCTTCTGTTTCATAATATTTAAAAAAAATTTATTGGAGTATAGTTGATTTACAATGTTGTGTTACTTTATTCTGTACAGCAAAGTGAGTCAGTTATACATATACATATATCCACTCTTTTTTAGATTATTTTCCTATATAGGTCATTACAGAGTACTGAGTAGAGTTCCCCGTGCTATACAATAGGTCCTTATTAGTTACCTATTTTATATAGTAGTGTGTGTATATGTCAATTCCAATCTCCCAATTTATCCCTCCCCACCTTTTTTGCCCCTGGTAACCACAAGTTTGTTTTCTACATCTATGACTATTTCTGTTTTGTAGATAAGTTCATTTGTACCATTTTTTTTAGATTCCACATATAAGGGATATCATATGATGTTTGTCTTTCTCTGTCTGACTCACTTCACTCGGTATGACAATCTGTAGGTCCATCCATGTTGCTGCATATGGCATTATTTCGTTCTTCTTTAATGGCTGAGTAATATTCCATTGTATATATGTACCACATCTTCTTTATCCACTCCTGTGTCAATGGACATTTAGGTTGCTTCCATGTCTTGGCTATTGTAAATAATACTGCAGTGAACATTGGGATGCATGTATCTTTTTGAATTATGGTTTTCTCGGGATATATGCCTTGGAGTGGGATTATTGAATCATATGGTAGTTCTATATTTAGTTTTTTAAGGAACCTCCATACTGTTCTCCATAATGGTTGTACCAATTTACATTCCTACCAACAGTGTAGGAGGGTTCCCTTTTCTCCCCACCCTCTCCAGCATTTATTGTTTGTAGATTTTTTGTTGATGGCCATTCTGTTGATGGTGTGAGGTGATACCACATTGTAGTTTTGATTTGCATTTCTCTAATAATTAGTGAGGCTGAACATCTTTTCATGTGTTTTTTTGCCATCTGTATGTCTTCTTTGGAGAAATGTCTATTTAGATCTTCTGCCCATTTTTATTTTAAAAGCATATGTACTTTTTAAAAAATTAATTAATTTATTTATTTTTGGCTGTGTTGGGTCTTTGTTGCTGCACGTGGGCTTTCTCTAGTTGCGGTGAGTGGGGGCTACTCTTCGTTGCGGTGCACGGGCTTCTCACTGCAGTGGCTTCTCTTGTTGCGGAGCATGGGCTCTAGGCACGCGGGCTTCAGTAGTTGTGGCACGCGGGCTCAGTAGTTGTGGCTCGTGGGCTCTAGAGCGCAGGCTCAGTAGCTGTGGCACATGGGCTTAGTTGCTCCATGGCATGTGGGATCTTCCCGGACCAGGGTTTGAACCCGTGTCCCCTGCATTGGCAGACGGATTCTCAACCACTGCGCCACCAGGGAAATCCCTCTGCCCATTTTTTGATTGGGTTGTTTGTTTTTTTGATGTTGAGCTGCATGAGCTGTTTTGTTTGTATACTTTGGAGAGTAATCCCTTGTTGGTTGCTTCATTTGCAAATATTTTCTCCCATTTTGTGGGTTGTATTTTCATTTTGTTTATGATTTCCTTTGCTATGCAAAAGCTTTTAAGTTTTATTAGGTCATATTTGTTTATTTTTATTTTTATTTTCATTGCTCTAGGAGGTGGATCAAAAAAGATATTGCTGCAATTTATGTCAGAGAGTGTTCTGCCTGTGTTTCTCTCTAAGAGTTTTATAGTTTCCAGCGTTATGTTTAGTTCTTTAATCCATTTTAAGTTTATTTTTTTGTATGGTGTTAGTGTTCTGATTTCATTCTTTTACATGTAGCTGTCCAGTTTTCCCAGCACTACTTATTGAAGAGACTGTCTTTTCTCCACTGTGTATCCTTGCCTCCTTTGTCATAGATTAGTTGACCATAAGTGCGTGGGTTTATCTCTGGACTTTCTATCCTGTTCCATTGATCTATATTTCTGGTTTTGTGCCAGTGCCATACTGTTTTGATGACTGTAGCTTTGTAGTATAATCTGAAGTCAGGGAGTCTGATTCCTCCAGCTCCGTTTTTCTTTCCCAAGATTGCTTTGGCTATTTGGGATCATTTGTATGGAAACACAAAAGACCCTGAATAGCCAAAGCAATCTTGTTTCATAGTATTTTATTTAAGACTTTTGCTTCAATATTCTTCAATAAGATTGATTTTTTAAATTTTTTGGTGTTACTTTTATTGGGTTTTGGAATAAATGTTATGCTCACTTCACAAAAAGAATTTGGAAACTTCTTTTTTAAGCTCAGGAACAATTTCAATCGCATTGGAATAATCTGTTTTTTAAAGGTTTAGTAGAATTCTCCAGTGATACTAACTGGGCAAATATTTAGGGGGAAAGTTAGGCCATAATAATTTTTGTCTATTTCTTGTTTAGTAATTATTCTATTTAGTATTTTTTCTTTACTGGAAACAGTTTTTGTGCATTGAAATTTTTTTTAGAAAATTATCTGCTTTGTCTATGATTTATATTCATAGAATTGAGAAAAGGGGTTTTTATGGTTCTTTAAATTTCCTCTGCATTCATAGTTCTTTCTTTTTATTTTTTTATTTTGTGTATTTGTGTTTTCTTTCCCTTTTTTCCTTGATTACATTAGTTAATTATCTATTTTATTGCTTGTTTTTCCTGAATAAACTGCTCAACTTACTTAATAGTTCTATCATTTTCTATTGTTGATTTCCACATTTAACTTGATTCTTTCCTTCTACTTTCCTTAGATTTATTTATTACAAAATTGATTATGTACTAGCCAATAAAGCAAATATCAAAGAATCTTTGTCAAAAAGATCACATTCTCTGCCATAATGCAATTAGCATATGATCCCCTTTGGTAACCATAAGTTTGTTTTCTATGTCTGTGGGTCTATTTCTGTTTTGTAAGTAATTTCATTTGTATCATTATTTTTTTTAGATCTCACATATAAGTGATATCATATGATGCTTTTCTTTCTCTGTCTTTAACAAGACTTCTATTAGGACCTATAGGATAAAAACTATAAAGTACTATTAAGGAACATGAAAGAAAATCTAAATGGAGATAATTGTTAATTTTCTTTATATTTACCTATAAATTTGTCACAATCCTAATAAAAAATCCCAGCAGCAACAGCAGCTCAGTGATCTGGCCCCCAGCGCTGCTGCCTTAGCCTTGACCTCTTGTTCCCTCTCCTATGTTGTTACACCTTCGTGCTTCACCATGTCTCTAACAGAATGTCCTGCTGACTCCTGATACAAAACATGGAAAGTTTAGTGATATGCTTTTGTGTCTCACTACAAGCATTATCTGATTTGAAAAGAAAGAGAAAGAGGATTGCAATTATTCCTTCAGCCAAGGGGTGTGGTTAAAAGCATAGACTCTGGAGCCAGACAGCTTGTGTCCAAGTCCTGGTCCCAAAACTTACTTGGTGACAAGCAAATTTCTTAGGCTCCTGGGACAGGCACTATGCTCAGCCCTTAATAAATGAATGTCTTTGACAAACACTGGGCAACTATGACGTGTCAGGAGACACAGGGCACGGAGAGATAACTAAAACAGCAGAGACAGACTATTTTAGTGGTTAAATGCAGCCTCTAAAATCAGAAAGACAGGTTTGTAATTTGGCTTTGACAATTATTAGCTGTATAATGTTCGGCAAGTTTTTTAACCTCTTTGAAAATCTGCTTATTGATTTATAAAGTGGTGATGATAATATTCTCTTCCCAGGGTTGTTGTGTAGGTTACATGAAGCAACCTATGTAAACTACTTAGTATAGTGCCTGGCATAGAGTCAGGGCTCAGTAAATGTTAGCTATGATTATTTTTATGGTTCCTCATATTTGAGACAATTTACAGTGTCTCAAGCACATCCACACACATGATTGTGTTTAGTTCTTATAAAACACTGAGCTATTATGGTTATTTAAAAATCTGTCATTTGAACTAAGCATATGGAGACTTAGGCATTGTGACCAGCTTAAAATCACAGCTTCTAAGTGCGGGAGCAAGGATTCTAACCGCCAAGTTATGGGGTCTTTCTCTTGGAATTTCCTTTGCCTCTTTTCTCACACCCATCCAGCCATTCAGGAACAGCTGCAACACAAGCTGATAACGATAATAAGGTCATAAAGTATATCAAGGAATAGGGAAGGAGAAATTCTAAATGAGGGATCTGGAAAGGCTGCAAGATGGCAGTGGAGTTAGGCCTTGACAGATGTTTGCTGACTTTGGGGAGCTGGTGCCTTACAGGCACAACGGTGGGTGTGCTGGGGAGATTTGGCTTCCTGTCCTGGCTCTGCACTAGCTAGCTGTGAGATATTGAGAAGGTCATATGCCTTTTCCCGGCGTGGTTCCTTAGGGACTGGTGCAGCGGGATGGGAGGGGGCAGGGTAGGGACTGCTTCCAAGAAAAGAGCGGCAGACAGGCTGGCCGTCTCGCAGGCGCTGATGCAAGAGTGGCCGGGCTTTGCGGTGCCTAGGGCCGAGCTGAAGCAGAGCGTGTAAGTCTGTCGTGGGCCGTTGTGGAGGGCTGTGGGTAGGTGGGGTCCATGGGACAAGGATGCTCCTGGAATAGGTGACCTTTGTGCTTCGGACGGGGAGCACCCTGGTGTGGTGCAGACTGGGCCCTGCTGCTTCTGCACTCTGACCGCTAGAGGGCGCTGCCTTCCAGTTGAAGCCTTCCTGAGACCAACCTTTGGCCCCCAGAACTGCCGGGGCGCGGCGGGGTGGGGGGAGGAGGGGGGCGGGCCCGCCAGGGAAAACCTAAACTAGTAGCGGAGGTCTGGGGGGTGCAAGATCGGGTCTGGTGGGTCCTGGGGTCACAGCCTGTACTAGGGCGGCAGCTGGCCCTCACTAGCAGGAAGAGGTGGTGGGGAGGGAAGTCTAGGGACTTTCTGGGTCTACCAGGCGCCGGAGGCAGTCTCCTCTCCCTCACAAAATGTGGCCAGCGCCGGAGCGGGCAAGGATGAGGGTGCAGACTAGGTTGGCACCAGGCTGGCACCCTCACCTTTCAGCCTTTTCCCCGGGATTCCTCAACTCCGTTGGCTGCCCGGAGCCTGTGGACTCTCAGTATGGAGAGCTCGCAGCCGCAGCCGACAGGACACGCCCTCCTTTCCCCGACCTTTTAGAGCGGGAGGCACCTGGGTTCAGATCCAAGCTTCGTGTGGTTTCGGGCACGTTCGTAAAATTGCTCAGCCACACATTCCTCTTGTGTTTAAAGCTGCGTCATGGGAATGTTGTGACGATTAAATGACACATGAAGCTGTGCCCAAGGGTTTCTGGTGGGGACAAGATTGTAAAGAAGAGGCTCCATTCTCTCCTGTACCAAAGCCCAGACCTAGCCTGTCAGAGGAGCTGGAACAGTAGCAATCCGCTCCACAAATACCTCTGTTTGCAGATCTCCCACAAAAGTGAAAAAGATGCTTCAGGCCCAGAGACGGGATCTCAGTAATCACCGTAACACCAGATTCCTTAGAGTAGAGCCAGATTTGTATGTAAGCCAAAGTTAGGGTCAGGAGGCCCTTGGAGCGCTTGTCTGCTTTCTCAGGCCTCCGGTCCTGACCCCTCTCAACACACTAGAGCAGGGCTTCTCAATCTTAACATAAATGTGCTGTGGACACTTCTGTTGTCTCGTGAAGCCTGTGGAGCCTCTTCTCAGAGTAACATTAAAAAATTCATAAAATAAAATACATAAGGTAACAAAAGAAACAAATTATTTCAAAACGGTTGTCCAAACATTAGAAGAATGTGTGATAGAGTAGTATACATGCTTCTTTAGATGTGGCATCAACCTAATGAACTATTGTAATTTCATAGTAGTGATGAGCATATAGGACATTTTGAGAAATCTGTAACAACCGTAAGGAGATTTGAAAGTAATTTCTATTGATGGCAACTTCTAATGTGGTTTGTTGCCTACATTCATAGTTGAAGCAAATGCTTTCAACTAGAGACTGGTGAAAATAAAGATGTGATGTTTTCCCCCGAGTCACGATCCCATGGACCCTCAGTTAAGAGCTCCTGCAGGACAGGGTCCTCATTTTGCATGTAGGGAAACTGAGGCAACCAGGTCTCCTGATTCCTAGGTGAAGTGTCTTCCCACTAAAGTGTATAACTCTGGAACTTGGGGAAAACTATCTCCAAACCATTATCTTCACCCTGGAATTCCCAGGTTTACTCTGCCAAAAACATGCCAGTGGCCCAAAGTCTCCCTTTTTTGCATCACCCCCAGAGCATACATCTGGGATGTGAGCTTCCCTCAAGGTGCCTCACACGGCGAGCACCAAGCTCCATGGAGCCCAGTGGCTTTTCCCAGGCCAGGCTTTGAGGGATCCAGAGGAGAGTTGATTCAAATCTTGGTAATTTTCCTCTGGTAACTATCTCCTTTTTATTGATAAGAACAACCATTTGTCATTCATCCCCCATGAAGACTGAACAGAAGAAAGTAGCCTGGACGATTTAAAACAGCACAAGGAATTTAGGCTTTGTCAGGTACAGTTACTTCAAGGAGTTCACCTGGATTTCCCTCCCATGAACACACAGTCTTGTTCTTTCCCATTTGAGGATATTGTCAGACCAGGCTGTATCCCTGAAAGCCCCCTGGAGAAGAGCGAGCATGCCAGCCCCGTGGGCACGAGGAACACTTCTCTTCCCAGGCTCCTGAGGGCAAAGAACATTTCAAGAAACGGGGTTTTTCAGGGACCTCACTGGAAGCTTGTCCTTGCCTGAGCAGTCCTGTCAACTGTCCCATATCCCTGCTCCCAGACCCCAGGTCCCCAGTGGGGCTCTTTACCTCGGGACAGAAATTCTTCTTTCCTGCTCTCAGGCTGGGGGCTCTGGTGAAAGCACTTTGAATGAGCTCTCAGCCCTTGACTTGTTCTTCATTTTTGTTAAAACTCCATCTCCCACTTCTGTCATTGCTGGTACCTTCATTACTGGTAGTTTTGGTCTTTGAAAGCCAGAGAATGGGTTCTTTTTTAGCAGTCAGGGGTCTTCCTGCTGTTCTCCTCCTCTTCCACCCTCACTGTGAAATTTTTTCTCCTCTCTCTCCTCCACGTCCCCCTCTGCCACTTTCTCCTTTTCCTCTTTTTTTTTTTTTGTTGCATGTTAGAAAGAGACTAAGGTGCTGAAAGGGCTGAGAAAAACCACTCTTTGAAATTGTTTTCTTCACCTTGGGGGAGAAAGCTTTTTCACTTGATAGTTCATAATAAGGATAAGACTGATAATAGAATAACTAGAAGATATAAGGACAGAATGTGCCCTCAAGTATAAAGAAAGGTGCCTCGTCTTTTCTTGAGAGAAGACTTTGCTTAGAAGTAGGACAGAGAACAGAGCTGCTGCAGGATGAAGGGGAAGATGGGCTAGGAGCGATGCAGGGAGGCTGGGGGAGCAGGGGAGATGAGGGGTGAGGGCGGCCAAAATGGTCCTGTATGTATGGGTGAAGGGATGGATGACTGACCTTATTTCTTCACTTGTGACCCCCTCACCCATTTCTATTCTGTTCTGTTCCTCCTTGGTTGTTGATGGCTGGGGAGATTGCAACGATTATTCCTAAATTCTAGGGTTGTGCACTTTGGTGGAAAGAGCATTGGTCTGAGAATGAGAAGCTTTGGGTTCTAACCTCTGCAAGAGTGGGCCAGGCTCTGTGCCAGAGGGGACCCAGCACAACAGGAAATCTCCTGGTTCTGCAGCAAACACCTGTCATGATTGCCAACCAGTGCTATGCTACCCAGGAGGCCAAGTGGGGTTGGGGGAAATTTTTCTTGACTAATCTAGAGTCTCTTTCACCCTTGTGCGGACAGGGAATTCCTGTTTTGTAGTGCTCTGTGCCCCCCTGCTCCAAAATTGTAACAGGACCTCTGGGGTTTGAGGTCCTTTCATGTGGCCCCATTGAAGCCATCATCCTAAGTGTTGTCAGGTGAGACAGACATCAGGAACACCTAGTTACTCCACCAAAGTATTCAGGTTTCACAATAGAATGAGTCAATTCCAGGAGCCTGGGGTATAGAAACCCTTGTTGGAGAGGGGGGTCTTTCATCCCATTTCCCTGTCTCTCACCAGCATCCTGGTCACAGGGCCAGTCCACCACAGCCCACAGGACACCTGGCCCTGCAGACATAAGCTGTTAAACTGGGCCTGGTATCTGGTGACCCAGTAGCCTTCTTTGCTGTCCTTACACTAGTGGTCTAATTTATGAGCTCTCTGTTCTCTAAAAAGGAGCTTTGTCCATGCTTGTCTCTGTGGGATACTTGGAAGGTCGGCTGAGAGGGCATTCAGTATTTCACATCATCCAGGGATCATGCAATGAGGATTGTTACGAACACGAAGAGGAGTTGAAGATAACAGGGCTGTAGCTGCGTGAAGGTGGGGCACCTTCATCCCGGCGGCACACACATGCATTCACAGTGGTTACTGCAAAAACCTCAAAGTTCTGCAAAGACCTCAGGCCTTGAAACTGAATCACAGAGGGCTCCCTTCTCACCAGTCAGGCAGCGTCGGTTCATCCTGTAAACAGTTGCATGCATCATTTTCCTAAAATGCTGCCTCTGACCCCTCCTCACTGAGCAGCATCGTACGGTAGGCGCGGGGGGCTGACGCGACTGAGCGCCAGGACAACGCCGCTCTGCTGAGAGGCTCCAGCCCCGTGAGACGAGGCTGACCGCTCGAGGTGCTGCGAGGTGGCCAGAAGTGAGAGGAAACCCAGGAACGAGAGAGGGAAGGAAGGCTGCTCCGTGCACCAGGTACTGTCGGCACCTTTCACGGACAGTGACATTTGAATTGAGCTTTCAGAGAAGGGAGGATTTCAAAAGGTAAGTGTTTTTCAGATAGAGGAACAACAGGAATGAACAAGGAGTGGGGACGTACGTACGGGGCTTGTTTGGAAACCCGTGGAGCGACAGGTGGCTAGAATGTAGGCTGCTTCCTGGTCGGGGTGGGGGGCATGGAGGGGCAGCCCCTTGCCCACAGCCTTCCAAATATTTACTTTGTCAGCCTTGGGATGTCTTAAGTTACCTGAGTCCAATCACACAATTTAGCAGCTGGTATATTGTTTCCAAGATATTACTAGAAAGCGCTCAACGTTAAAAGAAAATCTGGTTAGTTGTTAAATCATATTTGTATCTCGCCTCTATAGAACTGTGAGGTCTTAGAGACAGAAGGGACTAATACCGTCAGCCAGTCCAGTCCCTCGCCGGGCGCAGAAACTTCTACGCCAGTGGTTCTCAAACTTGAGCGTGTATCAGAATTACCTGGACGGTTTGTTAAAATACAGGTGTCTGGGCCCAGTCACTGAGTTTCTGATTCAGTAGGGCTGCGGTGGGGTCCAGGGATTTGTACTCCTAGCGAGTTCCCAGGTGCTGCTGCCGCCTCTGTAATTCTCCTTGCAAACTGTCTTACGTAACACCTCTTGCCCGCCCTGCTTTCATCTCTCTAGTGGTGTGTAGCTCATGACCACCCAAAGCACCCGCCCACTGTTCTTCGTTGCCTCCAGTTGTTTAAAAATTCTTTCTCATGTTGCCTTCAGATCTGCCTCCCTTTCACTTCCAACCACTGCATCTCGCTCTGCCGAGGGCTCCACACAGAACATGTCCCTGGATGATGGTTAAGTCGCAGGCCTGGCTCATCTGCTGACTCTGCCACTAGGTATGTGACCTTGGGCAAGACTCTCAACCTCTCCGAATTTTCCTCATCTGTAGAGTGGGAATAATAATAGCACTGATGTTTAGATTAAATGACAAAATGTGTGTAAAATAATTAGCCTGGTGCTTGGCACATAGTAAGTACTCAATAAATGTTGGCTATTAGCATCACCTGGTTTTCCTTTTCTACAGGGGGTCTCATCAAATCTGTGAAGAAAGCTAATCATTCTAGCTAACATTTCTCCCTTCTGGGCTAAATATCCTGTTCCTTCAACTATTCCTTATGGCACAGTGTCAATATTTCCTTCACCCTTGTTACTCTCCTCCACAGTCTAGTTTGTAAAGTTCCCTTGTCAAGTGTGTGTGGGCCTCAGACCTGCCACCGGCCTCAGCATAGTCAGAGCTTAGTATATTCACTGCAGCCAAAGATCACTTTAGCTCTGGTGACTAACTTCCACATTTCACTCCACCACGTCAGACTTTTAGGCAATGAAGATGCCTGAGACCACATCTGCGTGTAGAGGAAATTTTTTGTTATTCTGGCACATTTCCCCTTGAAGCTCACCTGGCTGCATCTACATGTGGCTCTTACTGTGTGTGAGCGTGTGGGATGTTGGGTGGGGAGAACACCTCTGAACCTTGGTCTGATCCGGGGCTTACACTTGCTTTGTGACGGGCGTGACAGTCGGCAATCTGGGTGACAGGCCATGTAAGGACGCACGTCAGAGGCTGACAGAGAAAAGGGATCTACTCCCCTTCTCTGCTTTGCCCTCAGCCTTTCCTGGCTCCACGGGCCTGGTGGGAGACCCAGAGTCTCCCCTGGGAAAGGGCGAACTGACCCCTCTGGCACAGCCAATAGTTTTCTGGAAGGAAACCAAACCTCAGGGCCAGAGGGCACTTAGAGCAAAGCCGTGTAGGCATTTCAATCCCGCCGCTGTCTCCACTGGCCTCTTGCCCAGAGTCCTTGGTAATATCATATGAGGAAGGAGTCAGGGCTGTGTTATTGTGGGGACGTGGTGGCAACTTCAGGGGTGTGGGTATCACGGCGACAGGGCAGGCCCTGAGAACAACACCTCTCAGTTTCAATTCTAACTTCCAGCCTGTAGTGAATGGCTCACTGGGAATATTGACCTCAAGTTCTGTCTTTTAAATAGAAGGCAGAGAAAATCTGTCTGCCCAACTCACTGGTATGCGGGAGAGTCTGTTTTGTCTCTTCCTGGTCACAGAGGACAGCGGCTCCTTTGCAGCCAGGCCTCCCTCCTGCAGAACTGCTGGCTCGGCAGCCCAAACACTGCCACCTGCTCCACACGCGGATCTGTGTGGAGCTAACCTGAGCTTCTCCAGGACACAACAGCTTGATGACAGAAATGGCTGCAGTTGCAGCTCTGTCTGTCTTCTGGGCTGGGATGTCCCCTCACCGCCACCACAAAGCCACACTGTGCTGTGTGAGCAAATAGGAAGATGGTTCCTCTCGGCAGCTCCCTGCCTGTTAGACGCCAACGTCATGTGGCACGTGGCTCTAGAGCTGCAGATCCCCGCCCTCCTCCGATTATCGCCCCTTGAGAGCTGCCCCACTAGCTGCAGGCTTGTGAGTCCCAGTGCTGAGCTCCTCGCTAAGCCTCCTGCCAAGCTTTGTCTTTGGCCAAGGGAGCTGAGGAAAGTAGCCTCACATGTTTTGTGACATCTGCACTTCTTCAGCCTTCCCACAGCTGCTAGGAATCCCAGGCCTTCCTGATGCCCAAGTCTTTGAATCAGGGACTTCACATTTTGCCCTCTGGAATATTTCCAGTCTGATGTAGGGGAAAGGAAAAGATGGTGTTTAGCAAAGGATCCACTGCTGAGGGTAGAATTTCAGCACTCCCATAGCTGGCTGGGGGCACAGAGGCTGTACTCCACCTTGAGGCAGATCAGATGGGCTCATCCTTAATCTGACTTGAGCTTTTGAGAAGAAGATGTACTGTCTTCAGTGGATAATGAGTATTGTGGTTTTTTTTGTTTTTTCTGGCATGTTAGAATTCTAAGCAATGGGGAAAAACAGGGTGCACATGAATTCGTTTGTTCTCCAAACTAGAGTGTCAGGAAGTCCTGTGACCACCCTGAAGGAGGCAATACTTTGAGGCAGGGGTGTCTTTTAAATCATGCCACAGACTTGGGCCCACTAGGCTGTTCCTTGTCTTGATTCTCTCTCACTGGCCTTTTACCCATGGATGGGATGGTCCCCAGTCTCTCTGTGAGGGCTGGAGTCAGGCTGAGGCTGTGGCCTTGAGATCCCTGGCACTTTCCTTGCTGTTTTTCTATCCCTAAGCTTGTCCCTTTGGGGCCCCTGAGAAACTGGCTCTTTCAGACAGGGTCCGAACTTCCCAAGGACCATTGATCCTCCATTTCTGTGTCTTTCAGAAAGAGGCAAGTAGAGACCCTAATCCATACTCCGAAGTGCCCAAACTTTGGTACATTCCGGAACCCAGGACATGGCCTGTTCTCTCTCTGCACGTCAGTTTTTTTTCCCCCCAGTGGAAAAATACTGTGTATTCTGACCCCTCAGCTGGGAAAAGGAAGAGGGAGGGAATGACTACTAAAGTATCCTTTGCAGCCAGCTTGCAAGTATTAATAAGTCACAGCTCTCCAGGGGTCCTCAGGCCTGCCCTGACCTGCTACCTGGTTGCTGAAAAACACTAGAAAATTTAGATCAGCAATCATGTGGGGCCACAATGTGTGAACCAGCCGAGGACCACGGCTTTGCCCTTCCTCCTGCCCATTGCCTCTCACTACTGTAAAACATTTATCTCAGTTCTGCATCTGGACCCTGGCCTAATAAATCCCTCCAAAGGTATGCAGACTACACAGACTGCTTCTTCAGGTGTTGGGTAAGGCCAGAGTAACATAGGGAGTAAAAGGGGAGATTGTCATAAACATTGACTCAGGTCAGGGACAGAAAATCACTGGAGCTTAAAATGTCAGGCTCTGAGTAAGTTAATGAGCTACTAAAAAGACAAGGATAATCAGATCCGAAGTTGGAGAAAAATTTGAGCATATCAGGGAATATCTCAAATGTGAAGGGTGGAGGCTAGAATCTTGTACTAAACCAGGCAGACTGGTGTAGTAGAAAGGGCATCGGCCTTGGAATTTTTTTTTTTAATTGAACTACAGTTGATTTACAATATTATATTAGTTTCTGGTATACAACATAGTGATTCAATATGTTTATAGATTATATGCCATTTAAAGTTAATATGTGGGGCTTCCCTGGTGGCCCAGTGGTTAAGACTCTGCGCTTCCACTACAGGGGGCACCAGTTAGATCCCTGGTCAGGGAACTAAGATCCCACATGCTGCACCATGCCGCCAAAAGAAAAAAGAAAAAAAGATAAAGTTATTACAAAATAATGGCTATCTTGCCCTGTGCTGTATAATATATTCTTTTTTTTTTTTTTTATAAATTTACTTTTATTTATTTTTGGCTGTGTTGGGTCTTCGTTGCTGAGTGCCGGCTTTCTGTAGTTGTGGCGAGTGGGGGCTACTCTTCATTGCGGTGCGTGGGCTTCTCATTGCAGTGGCTTCTCTTGTTGCGGAGCACGGGCTCTAGGTGCGCAGGCTTCAGTAGTTGTGGTGTGCGGGCTCAGTAGTTGTGGCTCGCGGGCTCTAGAGCACAGGCTCAGTAGTTGTGATGCATGGGCTTAGTTGCTCTGCGGCATGTGGGATCTTCCCGGATCAGGGCTCGAACCCGTGTCCCCTGCATTGGCAGGTGAATTCTTAACCACTGCACCACCAGGGAAGTCCCTGTACAATATATTCTTGTCACTTATTTATTTTATACATAGTAGTTTGTAACTCTTAATTCCATACCCCTATCTTGCCCCTCTCCCCTTTCTTCCCCCCACTAGTAACCACTAGTTTGTTCTCTATATCTGTGAGTCTGTTTCTGTTTTGTTATATTCATTTATTTGTTTTATTTTTTAGATTCCACATATAAGTGATAACATACAGAATTTGTCTTTCTCTGATTATTTCATGAAGCATAATGCCCTCTAGGTCCATCCACATTGTTGCAAATGTCAGAATTTCATTCTTTATTTTTTTTTTTAAATTAATTAATTAATTTATTTATTTAGGCTGTGGTGGGTCTTCGTTTCTGTGCGAGGGCTTTCTCCAGTTGCGGCGAGCGGGGGCCACTCCTCATCGCGGTGCGCGGGCCTCTCCCGTTGCAGAGCACAGGCTCCAGACGCGCAGGCTCAGCAGCTGTGGCTCACGGGCCCAGCCGCTCCGCGGCATGTGGGATCCCCCCGGACCGGGGCACGAACCCGTGTTCCCTGCATTGGCAGGCGGACTCCCAACCACTGCGCCACCAGGGAAGCCCTCATTCTTTTTTATGGCTGAATAATATTCCATTATCTATACTACATCTTCTTTTTTCCTGCATCTGTTGATGGATACTTAGGTTGCTTCCATATCTTGGCTATGTTAATAATGCTGCTATGAACATTGGGGTGCATGTATCCTTCAGATTAATGTTTTCAGTCTCTTCAAATGTATGTCCAGCAGTGGAATTGCTGTATCATAGGGTAGTTCTATATTTAGTTTTTTGAGGAACCTCCTACTGTTGTCCATAGTGGCTGCACCAATTTACATTCCCACCAACAGTGTAGAGAGTTCCCTTTTCCCCACACCCTCTTCAGCATTTATTATTTGTAGACTTTTTGATGATGGCCATTCTGACTGGTATGAGATGACACCTCATTGTAGTTTTGATTTGCGTTTCTCTAATAATTAGCGATGTTGAGCATCTTTTCATGTGCTTTTTGGCTATCTGTATGTCTTCTTTGGAGAAATGTCTATTTAAGTCATCTGCCCATATTTTGATTGGGTTGTTTGGTTTTTTTTGATATTGAGCTGTATAAGCTGTTTGTATATTTTGGAAATTGAGCCCTTGTCAGTTGCATCATTTGTAAATATTTTCTCTCAGTCTGTAGGTTGTCTTTTCATTTTGTTTATGGTTTCCTTTGCTGTGCAAAAGCTTATAAGTTTGATTAGGTCCCATTTGTTTATTTTTACTTTTATTTCTTTTGCTTTGGGAGGCTGACCTAAGAATACCTTGCCATGATTTATGTCTGAGAATATTTTGCCTATGTTTTCTTCTAGGAATTTTATGGTGTCATGTCTTATATTTAAGTCTTTAAGCCATTTTGAGTTTATTTTTGTGTATGGTGTGAGACTGTGTTCTAACTTCATTGAATTGCATGCGGCTGTCCTGCTTTCCCAACACCATTTGCTGAAGAGACTGTCTTTTCTCCACTGTATATTCTTGCCTCCTTTGTTGAAGATTAATTGACCATAGGTGTGTGGGTTATTTCTGGGCTCTCTAGTCTGTTCCATTGATCCATATGTTTGTTTTTGTGTCAATGTCATGCTGTTTTGATTACTGTAGCTTTGTAGTATTGTCTAAAGCTGGAGTTTTGAGAGGCAAAGTAACTGCTAAGTGATAGAATCATTTCTGGAAACATGGCAGACTAGATAATCTGAAAACCCTTTCTCTACAAAGTTCGTAGAAATACTGGGTAAAATATACCAAACTTTTTTTTCAAATAGGTAGTTGAACGTGGACAGAAGGAAAGAAATCTCTAAGTTCCAGAAGTGAAGAGAAAGCTGAAAACCAGTAACCAAGCAGTCTGTTGTGCAGGGTCACTTTGGGACAAGAGAAAAGACCTAGAAACTGAGACCCTGCATGGACATCAGACCCTCAGAAGGCTACACTCTCAGTGAAAGGGTGGGATAAAAAGCAGTCCTGTTGACAAAAGGAGATTCATTTATTCACTCACTCATTCAATTCATTTTTGGAAAGCTTGCTATAAGCTAGGCTTATATTCCAGGCACTTGGGATACAGTGACAAAACAAGTACAAATCCCTACCCCTGGGGAATTTATATTCTGGTGAGGAAGAGACAGAAAATAATTAATAAACATATTATATAAATATGATAAAAGGAAATATGTTTATGGAAAAAACAGGACAGGGTAAAGCGGATCAGGAATAAAAAGGAAACCATCTGTCTTGGCCTGGACTCTGGAGAGAAAAAAGAATCCTCTCTTGCAAATTCCTAACCACAGATCTGCCTTTAGGAGGTGCTAGCGCTGTAACTGACATTAATTATTTTCATGATCTGGAAACACTAAGGCAAGTAACTAACATAAATTGACCCCAGGTTTTTGGTGCCTTTCCTCATCATTCTAGGGGTATGGAGAGGTGCTGCTTGACAAAAACAACAGAAAACCCTCCACCCAAGCTGCCAAGGTTTCCAGAGATAAAGCCCAGACAAACTTGAGCTCACAATAAAAAATATAAAGCTATTAATGGCAGATTTAAGATCTTAAATCTACCATTAATGGCATCAGCATCTGATGCCGAATCCCATGCTCGTAACTCTTACCTGCATGTCCTCTACGCACACACCAGGGCAGGACTAAACTATACCGTCATGGGCAGGACCCACAGCATTTAGGTTCACAGAATCTTAGAGTTGGAAGCAATCCAAGAAATCGCCTACTCCAGTCTCCTAACAATGCAAGACATCTTTCTGTAACATGACACAGGTCGACATCAGCCTCTGCTTGAGTACCTCTAGGGAAGTAGAGCACATTCCTTCCCTGGATAGTGGGAGGCCTTATTGTAGAGGCAAAACAGTACTACCTAAGGAGACAGACAGGCTCTTTAAGCCTTCTGAGCCAGGAGATCTCAGACAGGATAATTAACCAGATGAATTTAAGCCTTCTTATCTGTAAAATGGGGATATTGTCTCATAAGATCAGGCTGAGTGTTAACAGAATAATAGATATAAAGGCTTACCAGACACACAATAGACAATGTTATTTTCCCTTCTGCATTAACCAGATCAGAGCCACTGATCTGGTAAATCTCATTCAGTTCCACATAACAGTGGGAAAGAGTTTTGTCATTAAAAACAAACAAACAAACAATTGCTCATTTCTATTTAATTTTGAACCAACACTGTCTCTATATTTCAAGGCCTCTTCTATTCCCAGTTTGAAGGCTTGTGGTTATTTATCCCATCTGGACTGGGGTAAAGGGTGAGTCTGAGAAGTCTCTTGATTGGGGACTGAGTGTAAGCTCCACTGTGAAGGCTGCCTTTTTATTTTTTTGACCCCGTGGCATGTGGGATCTTAGTTCCCCGACCAGGGATTGAACCTGTGCCCCCTGCATTGCAAGCGCAGAGTCTTAAACACTGGACCACCAGGGAAGTCCTGCCTTTTCTTTTGATCATCCAACTTTTTTCATTGTAGAAGTTTCAAGAATAAATTCTACTGATTTCAGCTCCTTAATTAAAAAATTAAGGCATTATTTAAATGCAATACAATTCACCCATTTTAGGTGTATAGTTTGGTGAAATTTGGTAATCGTAGACAATTGCATAGGCACCCCACACTCAAGGTATAGGACAATTCCCTCACCTTCAAGTTTTCCCTTTAGGCCTTTGACTTTAAAAGGGACATTGACAAGTTGGCTGGGACCCAGGGCAAGAAGTCTTGAAGTCATGACATAGGCAAACCACCTGAAGGAATGAGGGGCATCCATTGCTACCCAGAGAAAAGAAGGCTTATGGGGGATACATCAGCCTTCAAATAGTTGAAGAGCTGCTCTGTAGAATAAAGAGTAGGCTTAGTGTAGCTCAGAGGGAGCCATCAGGACTCAGGGACAGAAGTGAGAGATATTTTGATTCAATATAAAATAGTTTCTAAAAACAATATTATAACAACTATTTACAGATGATGAAGGTGAGACAGAGTTAAAAATGAATTCTTCAGCAGAAACTGACACAGCAGTGTAAAGCAACTATACTCCAATTAAAAAAAAAAAAAAGAATTCCTGTAGATCAAACACTTGGGAAGTGATGGAGTCAAAATTTGAACCCAGGTGTTCACATCTTTTTTTTTTTTTTTTTTGTTCTTTTATTTATTTATTTATGACTGTGTTGAGTCTTCGTTTCTGTGCGAGGGCTTTCTCTAGTTGCGGCAAGTGGGGACCACTCTTCATCGCGGTGCGCGGGCCTCTCACCATCGCGGCCTCTCTTGTTGCGGAGCACAGGCTCCAGACGCGCAGGCTCAGTAATTGTGGCTCACGGGCCCAGTTGCTCCGTGGCATGTGGGATCTTCCCAGACCAGGGCTCGAACCCGTGTCCCCTGCATTGGCAGGCAGATTCTCAACCACTGCGCCACCAGGGAAGCCCGGTGTTCACATCTTTTTTAAAAATTTATTTATTTATCTATTTATTTATTTTTGGCTGCATTGGGTCTTTGTTGCTGTGTGCGGGCTTTTTCTAGTTGTGGCGAGCAGGGGCTACCCTTCGTTGTGGTGCACGGGCTTCTCACTGAGGTGATTTCTCTTGTTGTGGAGCATGGGCTCTAGGCATGCGGGCTTCAGTAGTTGTGGCACGTGGGCTCAGTAGTTGTGACTTGCGGGCTCTAGAGCGCAGGCTCAGTAGTTGTGGTGCACGGGCTTAGTTGCTCCGTGGCATGTGGGATCTTCCCGGATCAGGGTTCAAACCCGTGTCCCCTGCATTGGCAGGCAGATTCTTAACCACTGTGCCACCAGCCACTGTGCCACCAGGGAAGTCCCCAGGTGTTCAGATCTTAAATCTACATTTTTCCCCTTCTACCCTCCACTTTGGAAGATATACAGGAGGCCCAGGGAGTATAGTGTGAAGGTAGAGGTGACCTGGTATGAGTTAGCTGCTCAGATGTTTGTCATTGACCACCATTTACCCCCTGGCTCTGGCCGTGCCTTCACCCAAGGGCAGCCAAGACCCAGCAAGACAAGAGGCCCTTGGAGCATGGGTGGAGGAGGGCAAGGCCACCCTGTGCTCAGCCTGTCGCTCGCTTTGCTTCACTGCTTGGAGCAATCTCTTGCGCTGATTTCCAGTGTGGGCTGAGGATCCAGGTCAGTGAGAAGCCCAGCCCTAGGTTTGCCTGTGTGGGTGCTGCTGACAGGGGTCAGCTGCTCGTGGCTGGGACCGAGCACAGCTGCCAGCCCGCTGCCCAGGCACTGGCCCAGGAGTTGCTGCAAGTGCCTCCACCTGCCCAGCTGGGCTTGCCTGAGAGGTTCTGGGCGTGGATGGGGAAGGCAACTGTTGGAGAATAGAGACAGAGCACCCTCAGGTGAGAGAGAGAGAAAGAAAGAGGAGAGAGTGTCAGAGAAGAGGAAGGGAGCTGGGAAATAAGAGCAGGGGCTTTACTGGCTCAACTTCTAGGGAGCATGCAAGTAAGGACTCACAGGCAGGCAGAGGAGGAGGAAGGATGGGCGCGCGAGGGGCTTTGCTCCATTGACTGGGACTCCTTGGACTGCTGGCCTCCTATTGGGTGGGGGTGACACAGGTACTGCTCCCCAGGAAGACCTCAGGGCTCGAGGATGGTCAGGTGATGGTCCTCAGCCCTGCCCTCGCCATGGGGGATGCTGGAGGCTCCCGAGGCTTCGGGTATTGCTTGGGTGTGACTGAGGCATCTGCTGAGGGGAGAGAGCCGAGGAAGGCCCCTCCTCCCTAGCTGGCCTCCCTCTCTCCCCTCCTTTTCTCCGGGAGGGAGGGAGCGGCGGGCGGGCCAGCAGGGCGCCCGCATCACTAGGCAGGTGGGCCGGAGCGTCGGGTCGGGTTTGCTGAGAGTTTTCCAGGTTTGCCCAGCTCAGGGCCCAGCCAGTTGGCAGGAAGCAGGACAGAGGTCACTTGAACTCAGACCACACGTCCCTGTTAAATACATCAGCTTTTAAATCAACCTTTGTTCAAAGTCCAGCGAGTTCCAAGACTAGAGCTCACCAGCAGAGAGAGAATTCCCTGGTGAACCCAGTGGCTCCTCTTATTCCAGGACCCAGGTAAGAAATGAGTCGGCTTCCCCGTGACTGAGGGCACTGACCACCGGCGCCCGAACCCCCTTCTTTTTCCTTTTCCTTTTCTACACAGTAGCTGGCTGTCCAGGGCAGAAGAGAGGCTGGTGGGGAAGGAGCCAGGTGGTGGTGGGGTTGAGGTGGAGGCATTCTCCACGCTCTGAGGTTCTCTCTGCTTGAGACGCCCCGACCCTGGCAGGCTGGGGTCTGCTTCACAAAGGAATTGGTAAACTGATCCTGAGAAAAAGCTTTCCCAGGGTTGCATGGGGGTTTGATGTGCAGCCAAAGGGAGTGAGACAACAGGCTTCACAGGTCGCGGGGAGATTCTGTCTCACAGGACCTTCCCACTGTACAAGGGCTTTGGGTAGTAAAGATTTTCTTCTGGAAGCAGCCCTTAAAGGATACAACCTAACAACTTTCTCACTGGATAATAAAAACATGTGTCTCTCCTCTTTTTTATCACATTATAGCGCTGAGAATTGTGGAGAAACCAGTGGATTTCTAGGCTGGCTGAATTTTAAAACATAGATCCCCAGGCTCTGTCCTTTGGAGTGTCTAGTTCTTTGGGTCTTGTGAGGTCCTGAAAAATCTTTTTTTTTTTTTTTTTTCCCCCAACATCTCCCCCACTCCCTCCCCAGATGATTCTTGTGGGCAGGTAGGTTTGGGAACCACTAGTAGCTTATTTCCTAAGCAGAAGTGGTCAAGGGACTTAAATGTGACTGTCATCTCAGGGCTTCCCAGCTAAGGAGACTCCTGATCTGGGCTGGCTCTGCAGGAACACGTTCCTCTTTAATTATAGTCCCTGCAATGCTGCACCCACGAGCTCTCAGTCCCCTTTCCAAAAGTCACAGGGGCTCTTTGTCTCAGGCCACGGTTGTCTAGTCACCTGGAATCACATGTTCTTTCCTGCAGCAAATAACTCAGGGACTTTGAGTTTGTGTGTTATGACAAAGTAAATTGTTTTTATCTTTGACTCTTTTGTTTGTTCTTTGTATCATAAACCATGAAGTGGCTAGTAATGATGTCCTATGTTCATAGACAACTGGCTAGACAGCCGTTTCTCATCCTGGGGAAAGAACACGGGACTGGAATACAAATAACTTGGGTTTTGATTCAGTTGTTTGTGACGGGCCATTAGACAAGTCGCTTCACCAACCGGAGCCTCAATTTTATTGTCTATCAAAGGCTCTCATCTTTTCCCCAAGGCTGTATTGAAAATAAAATTATAAATATGTGTTCATGCATAACCACAAGTGTGCTTACATTTCTTTTTTTAAAATTTATTTATTTAATTTATTTATTTTTGACAGCGTTGGGTCTTTGTTGCTGTGCGCGGGCTTTCTCTAGTTGCAGCGACTGGGGGCTACTCTTCGTTGCGGTGCGCGGTGTCTTTTGTTGCAGAGCGCGGGCTCTAGGCGCGCAGGCTTCAGTAGTTGTGGCACACAGGCTCAGTAGTTGTGGCTCGTGGGCTCTAGAGCGCAGGCTCAGTAGTTGTGGCACACGGACTTAGTTGCTCCACAGCATGTGGGATCTTCCCGGACCAGGGATCGAACCCGTGTTCCCTGCATTGGCAGGCGGATTCTTAACCACTGCACCATCAGGGAGACCTCTGTGCTTACATTTCAAATGTGTCTTTCCAAGGGCTCTGTGGAACAGTGGGGCAGCCTTGCCGTCAGCTGGGGGATCTTGTCTTGTAATCTCATCGAGCCTCTATTTACTCATTTATCAATAAAGAGTTGAGACTAGATGATCACGAATGTCCTTTTCAGCCCACCAAGTACAATAGATCCTGGAGCTTTGAAGGCTGGCTCCTGCTTGTCATCTGGGTAGGAATTAAAATGTTATCTCCCCAGGAATGGCTTTTAAATTTAGCTTCCTCCCTCCACCTCACCACTGCATCTCATCATTTGTAGCCTTTATCATCAGAAGTCATCTTCTGCACTTTTCGTCACCTTTGGCAGACGTTAAACTTCAAGAAAGCAGGGGTCTTGTCCTTTGTGTTACCTGCTGTAATCCCAGCTCGTAGAACAATACCTGGCGTAGATTAGATGCTTAGCTATTATGATAAATGGAAGTTAGTGTGGCAGGGAGGGAGCTACGGGCATAGAGTCAATATATTTGGATAAAATGCTCTTATCAACGACGAGGCTGAAGAACTCTGATAGTCTCTCAGGCACCTAACGTCAAGTGGGAATGGGTGTCTCTGGTCACACCTTGGTTAAATGATTTTCACATTTGTTGCATAGGAGTTTGATGAGAGTAGCAAGGTAGAACTAGATGTATTTTCCTCGAGATCTCAGCAACTCCTTTCCTTGGCCCTTCATGATAATCTCTTTGCCTGGTGGGTATCATGGCTAAATGATTAAGAATCAGAAACCTGAATTCCAGAGCAGATGTATTCTTCCTCTCTTATTTCCTCATCGGTCAAATGGGCATAATAGAACCTAGTTCTTAATGAGGATGAGATTGGAGAAGCTCATAGTGTCTTGTGCACCTTAAGTGCTACTATCCTGATGATCTTCAGACAGCTTTATGACGGGCATGACCCCAGGTAAGGAAGGAGTTTTGATAAATATGAAAGAGAGCCCCTAGTCAACTCAATGGCAGCTGTGGTCTGAGATGGCCAAGCCTCACAGGACATAAACACTGAAGCTCCTCTGTAGTCTATAGAACTGAGTCTACAGTGCTTCCCAGTCTAACCTGACCTGCTTCTTACTTTCAACATATGCCTATTCTCTGGGCTTTGGGAACCAGTCACCATCCCTGAACATACCTGTGCTACTCCTTTTGCCTGGGATGCCTTCCTCCTCCAAGTCTAACTACTTGGGTTCCCTAACACAGCCCTCAAGGTTGGGAGGCTGGGGGGAGGAACCCAGACTCAACTGGGTTTGAATCCAGGTTCTGTTGCTTATCCAAATAGCTATGGGAAACCAACTTATATTTTCAGGGACTTTTTTTTCCTGTAAAATGGACCATTAAGATTAAATGAGAACTCATAAAAGGTAACCTAGGCTGGCGCTTGGAGCCTAGCAGGAGCTCAATAAGTGTGTATAACAATAACAAACATTTTCTTTTCCATATTCCAGCACCCGTGTTTGGTAGTTGTGTCTATAACTTTCTCCCCTTCACTCCGGGCTCTGTGAGGGCAGAACAGTGTCTAATCTGGGTTGAGCCTCGGTAGTAGGTACTCAATGTAAGTTATTGATTATATAAATGGTACTTGAAATTTAGAGGCTGGAGTGATTCCTTCAGACTGTGGTGGTTGGGAAAGGATTTGTATTTATATAACCTAAAATTTGAACTGAGCCTTGAATAGGTCTTGAATTCATTCACTTGGAAAAAATGTGACCTACTATAAATAAGTAATCGGAGGGTGGGGGGGCAGGTATTTCAGGCAGAGCATGTGGTGTGAGCGAAGGGCAGGCTGGGTGTGGGTGACCACATGTGGGCCAGTTTGGTGTCGCTGGGGAGCAGAGGGGGATGGAGTCGGGCTGGATTATGTTGAGCCTCAAAGCCTGAGAAAGGAGTCTGGACTTTAGGTTCTTAAATGTTGTTTTTAGAGACTAACATGGTGAGAGTAAGATCAGGAAGTTTGTCTTGGGGCAGTGGCTGGGACAGCCTAGAGGCTGGATACATAGGAAAAGAGCGAGGGTGCAGAAATGCAAGTTCAAAGGGTCTTGTAAAACAAGACGCCAGTTTTGGGAGATACTCTTGTTCCAGCCAACCCTAGGCTATTTTCAGGTACCAGTTCTATCAGCAGCACAAGGATATCCTTTCTCCGAGAGCACCTCTGTTTCCACACGATATCGACTTCTTCTCTCTCCCAACTTGCAGAACTCTTAGATAAGCAAGTAGAGTGGGGAAGGTCTTGAACTCCAACCAAGAGTCCTACCATATAGGACAAAGTATCATTCATGATGCGTGGGTAGGGGGAAGCGGCATTTAGTACCAGCAGGCCAAATGAACTTCAAGATAAGCAGATTCCATTCCTTAACATAGATGAGAAATAATAATTACTCACTGGTCCTATGATCACCCTTCTCCATTGGAACACATTTCATTAATTTCCCACACTTGAAATCTATGGCTACCTAAGACCAAACAGTAACCATCACAGTGGGAAAGTATAATTAGCAAAAACATATTTTGGAGCCCCACTTATTTTTCTATTTTTGATACTAATCATTTAAAATTAATAAACTTGAGTGTTTGAATTTCCACACCTCTTGCTTTAAAAAATATATATATTTATTTATTTTTTGGCTGCATCGGGTCTTAGTTGCAGCACGTGGGATGTTTCTTTGCAGCGCGTGGGCTCTTTGCTTCGTTATGGTACATGCGTGAGCTTCTCTCTAATTGTGGCATGTGGGCTTAGTTGCCCTGTGGCACGTGGGATCTTAGTTCCCGGACCAGGGATCAAACTGGCGTCCCCTGCATTGCAAGATGGATTCTTAACCACTGGACCACCAGGGAAGTCCCCCACACCTCTTGCTTTTCAAAGGAGGAATCCAGGTGGCTTAAATATAATCTGCAGCAAAGATATTGGATCTGCTCTAGGTAAAATATTTTTGAAGAAGGATGAAATTGAATTGCATTTATCTCCTCCTCGCTCAAGACATCTGTCAACACCAGCTGAGATACACTAGGATTTCTTTTATGCTGTTGGAAGAAACAGCGTGTCCCAAGGCTCTGAGGCAGGCTTTGATAGAAGGCAGACATGCCTGGCCCAGGGCTGGAACCCCTTGATCAGGGCTGATGGTTGCAGGGAATTCACCATCTACAGTTGCTGACTTAACATCACCAGTCTCCACCAGTTGTATTTTTCCAACAAAAGTCTAGTGATTTCTTTGTCTTACTCATGACACGGATGCATGTAAATGCTGAAGGGGCAGCATTTCTCACAAGGGCACGATGTGCAGACATGCCTGGCCAAGCTTCCTCCTTGCTGAAGTTCAAAGTGTTTTATAAACCAGCATGGAGTTTAGTGCAAAGTGAGTCACATTCAAGTTGAATGTTACCCGAGAATTCCTGCCCTCTCTTTCCCTCATGCCTCAATGAAACAGAAATAATTTATCCTATGGTTACATCCTAGGTTATACAAATATCCTTCCCCAGTTGCAGTAACTAGGATTAAACATTATTCCCCACTGTCTTGCTAAGTTTTCACTGTTTAGTTTTTCATGGCTCAGGTGTTGGTTACATAAGTGCCTTGTGAGGAGAGGCTATGTTTTCTTTGTGGTCTGATAATGACTGCACCATTGATTCCTAACTATTAGATAAGATGGTGGTGGGTCCAGAGTACTTGTGACTAACAGTTGTAGGGTTACTGTATTTATAGAATGATCCACTACATCCTGGATTTTGGGAGACAAAGAAGACAATATTGGGGCATTTTCTTTCCTGACGGTAGTCATTGCACCTGGCTGTCACTGATGACAGTGCCCTTCTGATTTTCCCTCTCTAAGAAGAATGCTGTTTATCCCACATCCTTTCTCTAATCTTTTGGAAATCCAATGATGTTGTCTGGTGAGTGAACCTGTTCACTCATCACTCCCCGGTGACCATGATCCACCCATACATCCGTATATCAGGTGATGCTTCCCTCACTCCACCTTCTCCACCCTTTTCTGTTCCTTGGGTCCCTTGGCTGGTGTATCTTGTACTCACATCTATTAGAGCTCATCTGCTCCAGGTGTTGGGACTCTCTGGTCAGCTTAGTTCTGTAAAAGCTCCCTGGAATCTTATACCTCCTCGCTATATGGCATTTGGTTCTATTTTTGTAATTCCCTAGCTTTCAGACTTACATGATACTTCTGGGTTTAGGGAAATCTGAGTTTATTATTTGAGCTTGATTTCATGGAGAAAAAAATCTCAGCCCTGACTTTTCAGCAGCTAAAACTAACATTGCAGAGGTGGTCTAGAGTGAGGAGATAGAGAATCCCTGACCTGACAATCAAGATTCCTGCCCATCCCTAGTCCATCACTCAATCTCTTGACTGCTTCAAAAGGAAAATCAGGAACATTGCTCAAATGTCCTCACAGGAAATGGGATTCCCATTGACTCAGGACTCTCACAAGAGAGCAGGGAAGATGGGGCACCTGGAGTGGGCTTCTCTGCTCCAGATGCTATGCTTAGATTGCTTTACATGATCCATCTTCAGTAATCTTTGCTGGGTCCATATGCATTTCCTATTTTAGGTGTATTTCTATCTCCAGCTCAGAATTAAGGAAGTCACGCATGTTCTCACAGCTAGCAAGTGGTGACACCGGAATCCAAAAGTGGGTTTGGCTTTAAAACCCTTGTTCTTTCTAATGTATTTACTCAGACTAGAATGCTGAGGGAAGATGGAAATAAAAATACAAACTCCCTTCACATCAGCTGCATACCTATATGGCCACTTTAGACTTTGTTAACTGGAAACTACTCTGTTGTAAACATCGTTTAAGAAGACTTTTCCTGTGTCAACCCCTTAATTTGCAAAACTGCTCCCTCAGCCCCTTCTTCTTCCCTCTCCCCATGCATCCTGCCGAGCCAGTCCCTGGAACACTTCATCTTTCCCAGGGGACACTTGTGGCTTCTCTTCCTCGAAATTCACACTGGCCCCACTGTCTCACATTCTAATGAGTTCTGGGCTCACTGTGAAGGTAGAAACCCTCACCTCCTAACCTTCTGTTTTTAAACATGTCACGCTCCAACTTGGGGTAAAAGTTACCACTTTCTCCTTCTATTCTTTTTTTTTTTTTTAATTAATAGCTACTTTATTTATTTATTTAATTTATTTTTGGCTGTGTTGGGTCTTCGTTTCGTGCGAGGGCTTTCTCCAGTTGTGGCGAGCGGAGGCCACTCTTCATCGCGGTGCGCGGGCCTCTCACTGTCGCGGCCTCTCTTGTTGCGGAGCACAGGCTCCGCTCCAGACGTGCAGGCTCAGCAGCTGTGGCTCACGGGCCCAGTTGCTCCACGGCATGTGGGATCTTCCCAGACCAGGGCTCGAACCCGTGTCTCCTGCATTAGCAGGCAGATTCTCAACCACTGCACCACCAGGGAAGCCCTCTCCTTCTATTCTTGATATATATTATGGTGAGAAAAAGCCATGAGAAACCATGCTGATTGTTCTGCTATAAATTTGTGAGATCTGTTTATCTCTCTAATGAAGAAATATATTTAGCCTAAGTTGTTTCTTAGAAATTTTTATTCAATGTGTTGACTCATTATAGTGAAACAATGCTTCGGCTTTGGATAGTCTTTTTGCCAGGGTTATAACCTGCCCGTCCAGGGATTCAATTCTGTTACTTTATGTGAAGTTTCTTAAAACTTTGAAATAGCTGCCAGCTTTTAAAAATGGGGACATTTTGCATAAATCTAGACTTCCAGGTTCTCTTGAGACAACGGAAGATCTGGCACACTGGGCTCTTATTTCCTCATAGCAGCTGTCTTTTGGTGGTAAGTACAGCTAATCCACCATCCTCTCCTGGCCACCTTCATGGATTTATCAGTTTGAGCTCAGTGGAGATTTTGGTCCACATTCTTGAAGTTCCTGATTTGTCTTGGTAAATTGACCTTGTCTTCCTCTTTATCTCATTTTTTCCACTTCTCTCCTGCCTCGGTAGAGGTATTCCATCTCATCAAGGCCAAACCCATTTGCTGTGCTCTCCATATCATCCCTTGATATACAAACATTAAAAATAAAACCAGCCACCAACCCTGCTTTCCCCTTAAGCTGCTATCCCAACTCTCGCATTTATCTGTTTCAAGATGTAACTTTATTCATGGCCTCTGTTATTTACTAGTATTCACTTGCTTCTTAGCCCCTCATCTGTCCTGAACTTGCATTTCCTAAACTTAGTGGCATTTTCTGTTTTCATTCTCTTTACCTCTTAGCATCATTTTGCATTGTTAACTGTCCCGTCTTGAGATTCTTCTTTTAGCTTGGACTGTAAAATCTTGGCCTTCTGATCATTTCTTCTCAGCTTCATCTTCTTGTCGCCTAGATGTCGGTATCACGCAAGGCTTTATCCTCAGCTCTCTTCCTTTCATGTTCTCACTCCCTTGCGTCACGGAGCACTGCCATGAGGACTCTAGTGCATCATCTCCTGAGCTCCAGGCCCACTCTTCTGTCTACCTGCAGGATGTTCTGCCAAGTCCTCTGATGTAAAACCACCTCAAACTGACTTTGCCATCTCATTCCTCATAACTACACCATCTTTTTTTTTTTAATTTAATTTTTAAAATTTTAAATTTATTTTAATGTTTATTTATTTATTTATTTATTCATTCATTCATTCATTTTGGCTGCGCCGGGTCGTTGTTGTGGCATGTGGGATCTTTTAGTTGCAGCATGTGGATTTCTTAGTTGTGGCATGCATGTGAGATCTAGTTCCCTGACCAGGGATCGAACCCAGGCCCCCTGCATTGGGAGCATGGAGCTTACCCACTGGTCCACCAGGGAAGTCCCAGCACCATCTTTTATCTTTTTATTTTAATTTTTATTTATTTATTTATTTATTTATTTATTTATTTATGGCTGCGTTGGGTCTTCGTTGTTGCGCGCGGGCTTTCTCTAGTTGCGTTGAGCAGGGGCTACTCTTCGTTGCGGTGCATGGGCTTCTCATTGCGGTAGCTTCTCTTGTTGTGGAGCACGGGCTCTAGGCGCACGGCCTTCAGTAGTTGTGGCACATGGGCTCAGCAGTTGTGGCTCGCGGGCTCTAGAGCACAGGCTCAATAGTTGTGGCTCATGGGCTTAGCTGCTTCGCGGCACGTGGGATCTTCCTGGACCAGGGATTGAACCCATGTGCCCTGCATTGGCAGGTGGATTCTTAATCACTGAGCCACCAGGGAAGTCTCCTGCATTATCTTTTAATGGTACAACTTTTATGCCAGTCACCAAGGCATGAACTTGTGGGGTTTTGTTTTTTGGGTTTTTTTTTGACCTCTTCCTTTCTAACACCCAGCCCAAGTGGGCAGCATTACTTGGAAGATGTATTAAGTCTTGAGCTGCTGTAACAGAATACCACATAACAGAATAACAGAAGCCCATGTGGCTTAAACAGAAATTTATTTCTTCACAGTTCTAGAGGCTGGAAGTCCAAGATCAAGGTGCCAGCATTGTTGGTTTCTCCTGAGGCCTCTCTCCTTGGTTTGCAGATGGTGGCCTTCTTACTGTGTCTTCACATGGCCTCTTCTCTGTGTACATGCACTTCTGTGTCTTCTTATAAAGATGCCAGGCCCCACCTTTGTGACCTTATTTAGCCTTAATTATCTCTTTATAAGGCTCTATCTCCAAACAGTCATAAGGCTTCAACATAGGAATTTTGGGAGTGACAAAACTGATTCCATACAGAAGGGGAGTCTAGGAAAGGTATCAAGGGTGGTTAGTAGAAAAAACTTAGCAAGGGCAATAAATCCAGGGAAAGTATACCACTTATGGGGAAACAGACAGAATGAAAAGATGGCCACAGAATTAGGGTATTCTGGCAACTCAGAGCTGAGAGGAGCCAAAAGCACAGCTATGTTCACACTGAGTGGTGACCTTTTAGAAGACTGAATTGTGCATGTACCACTCTGTGCAACGAGGCCTCTTGAACCCACAGCAAAACTGTGTGTGAGTGAGGTAAGCATTAATTAGGGAGAGTAATAGGGACCTCTTGTATTTCCCGGACACTAGCCACGGTCAGTGTCAATAAATATTTTGGACATCTGTGTTGTACCTGTCCTGTCTGAGGCCATCTCTGCGTGGAGAAATCTGAGAGGACAGGATTGAAGAGTTAATACCATATGTCACTCAGTCCTCTCTGTAGTTCCTCCACCTCTGTCACCTCCATTCTATTCTCACAGCTACCGGCTGGGGCAGGCCTTCGTTGCATTTGAGGAGGACTATTACAAGAGCCTCTTTCTTGACTTACCTCCAGTACGTCTTTGCTTCAGGCCATCCCTCTTGGAGCCCAACTCTGATCCTGTCATTCCTCTGCTTATAACCTTTGCGTGGTCCCTGACCACCAAACTAAGGCCAGATCCCTTGGGCTGGTATTTGAGGCCTTTACAGTCTAACTTGTCATCCATGACAAAAGGACATCTTGGTTGTCTTCCTGTTGGCTCTTCTTCAGTCACGTTGAGTTTTAGCTCTTCTTTGACCATACCCAAGAACTTTCCCACTTCCATGCCTGAGGTCCACACTATTCTTTGTGGCTAGAATGTTCTCTTTCTACTTTTTACCTGTTGAAATCCTACCTATCTGTTCTCAATGTCTAAATCAAATCCTACCTAATTAGTGAAGCTTTCCTTAATTTGTCCCATGTTGTAGGTCTCATGGCACTTATACTCTGCTCATAGTGGTAGCTCTTTTTGTACTAAAACTTTTCCTTCACCCCCATTTAACTATAAAGTCCTTGAGGATAGAGCTGTTGTTTTACTTTATTCCATCAACCACTTAACAGTGTTTTGCGTATAAGTGTGAGGCAAATACTTGTGGCATGGACAAATGAAATCATATTTGGGGTAATATGTCTTCTTGATGTTCAGTAGAATTTTGAGGGACCTGTGTGCATGATCCCAAACAAGCTGCACCCACTCCTGTATGCTAATTGGAGAATCTAATTGATTGGCCTCAGACAGGAATGGAGCTTGGGTTTCCACCCATAGTGTGATGGAGGAGGAGAAATGGCCTCAGCTCTTAAGGTGGTTAGGTTTGCTGGCCAGGGGAGGGCGCCCTCAGACTTAATTCCTTGGACAAAGAGCCCATGGGAGCTGTTAAATGTTGTTTTCAGCTACTGGATTCTGTTTCCTGGCTCAGAACTAGAACGTGGGGAGGGAGGCAGGTCACAGCCTTTAGGTTGCCATACACTTCCATGCTGTTGGCCGGGCAAGACTGTGGGCACAGCTGGATCCTGAGGGCCTCTCCTTTACTCAACTTGAGAAACCAGGCTGCCACCTTGGTTTCTCAAGTTGAGTAAAGGTGGGCTCAAGGTAGCCGTTAATATTTCACCCAACCTTGACATTCTTCTCTGACCCATGAGGGTGTTATCCCAAGACTGAGGGGAGAGAAGGGAAGCTGGGAGAAGCAAAGGGTGGTTTTGAGTACTAGTTTCTTAAACTCGTGGGGATTCTAAAAATGCTTATGTTCAGATTTCAAGCCTGGATTGAGTCAGTAGATCTGAGGTGGGGTTTAAGCATTTGTTTTTATAAATCTCTGCAGGTGATTCTGTGGGCCAGCTGGGATTGAGATTAAATTTGTAAGGTAACTGTGAGGATTAAATGAGATAATGTAGCATGCTTGACATATGGTGAGTTTTTAAACGGTAACGTGATTTATTATTACTGGCATCACTTGATGGTCTATAGATTTACACTGTTAACTAAGTAGATCTGTTCCCTCAGATGAAACCAGCTGCTGACTTTGGGTAGACAGCTCCCAGGGCTGAGGAGACGAATAAATATCTTCTAATTCTTGCTGACTTCGCTTTTCCAGGAGTTGTCTTTTCCTTCCTCAGAAGAATTTGCTCTTCCCTGGCTTGTGTGTTAGCTGATCTATAGCAATTTCAGGATTCTTTTACAAAATAATACCTGGAAACTTACAGGAGTTAGACAAATAACTCTGCTTCAGAGCAGGAAATAATTCGGAGAACGCTGTGTTCCATTTTGTATTGGGAGATGCTTTGTGTTCTTGTCAGGTTCCCACTGACCTTGAGACTCTCAGATATTTCTCAGGAGATCATGGATTTTTGATGAGCTAGGTGGCTTTAAGATCCCTTCACTCCTAGCCCTCCCCTGCACTGGAGGGGTATGGGGGGGCTTAAAGGCATTCACGCCCATGGTATTTTTATTTATTTATTTATTTATTTATTTATTTATTTATTTATTTATTTATTTATGGCTGTGTTGGGTCTTCGTTTCTGTGCGAGGGCTTTCTCTAGCTGCGGCGAGTGGGGGCCACTCTTCATCGCGGTGTGCGGGCCTCTCACTGTGGCGGCCTCTCTTGTTGCGGAGCACAGGCTCCAGATGCGCAGGCTCAGTAGTTGTGGCTCACGGGCCTAGTTGCTCCGCGGCATGTGGGACCTTTCCAGACCAGGGCTCGAACCCGTGTCCCCTGCATTGGCAGGCGGATTCTCAACCACTGCGCCACCAGGGAAGACCCCCATGGTATTTTTTAATGGGACCTTTCCACTTACAGCACCTATCGTGGAACACAGGGGACTCTGACGTGCCGGGTGACAAGGCAGGCATGCTTCACTACAAGTCCCACTGATGTGGGAATCAACTGAAACGGAGTCTCACTCTTTCTCCAACTAGCCCTGCTGAGGAAGGTCCTGTAGGTTCCAGCCCCAAACACACAAACTGAGGGGAAAATGAGGCTTCCTCTTAGCCTGGGCCAACTAAGCTGAACCCTTCCGGCTGTTTTGAGTCTCACTTTTGTGGTTGTGATCCTCTCAGGAACAGCTCCTGCCCGGACTCTTGGCTCTGTGCAGCACCGCTGGGGAAGGTGGGTGTAGACTCGGATCGTGTATGGGTCCATGTTGATGGCTGCCTGGAGCTGGGAGACCTTGGCTACCTTGGCCTTGGGAGAGTCCCCTGGGTCCCACCAGCTATTTTTCTCCTGTGGAAAATAGCCCAGTGGCTTCAGTTCTTTCTTCTCTGGTCACATTCACAGGTCCTACCTACCCTCCTCTGTTGTCATTAGCTAGCCTTCCTAACTTCTAAAATGTACCTACTTTTTCTTCTTGACCTTGGATATATTATTGCCTTTCCTGGTAGCAATCATCTAATCCTTTTAGAAGAAGGTGGGGTCTAAAGGTATGATTAATAATGAAGTTTGATTTAAAAAATCTCTTTGGCTCTCACCACTGAGTCTTTCCTGCCCACCAGCACTTTGTTCTCCTTCCCACAGACAAGCAACTTTGTTGCCAAAAATTGACTTTTTCCCCCAGAGCTCAGAAAGGGTTAGAGCTTTCTTTCATTTCCAGTATTTTATTTTGGCTATTTGAACTGGGGAGTAAGGCCTGCTGAGGGTTTGATGGACTCCAGCCTGAATCAGATGATTGCTGATAAGATATTATGGAAATCCATAGGCCTTCACTAATTGCATATCTCTCCACCATAGGGTTCTGATCTCTGGATTCTCAGGAAGCAGATGATGGGGATGGGGGCTGAAGAAATAGGAAACAGTATCCTTTTTTTTTTTTAAACTATTACCTTACTTATTTTTAATTTTTAAAAATTCAGGTATATTTGATTTACACTATTATATTAGTTTCAGGTATACAACATAGTGATTCAAGATTTTTATAGACTGTACTCCATTTAAAGTTATTATAAAATAATGGCTATATTCCCTGTGCTGTACAATATATCCTTGTAGCTTATTTATTTTATACATAGTAGTTTGTACCTCTTAATCCCCTACCCCTATCTTGCCACTCCCTCCTTCCCTCTCACCACTGGTAACTACTAGTTTGTTCTCTATATCTGTGAGTCTGTTTTTTTTTTTTTTTTTTTAAATATTTATCTTTATTTGGTTGCACCAGGTCTTAGTTGCGGCTCGCCAGCTCCTTAGTTGCAGCATGCGGACTTCTTAGTTGCGGCATGCATGTGGGATCTAGTTCCCTGACCAGGGATTGAACCCATGCCCCCTGCATTGGGAGCGTGGAGCCTTAGCCACTGGACCGCCAGGGAAGTCCCTGTGAGTCTGCTTTAAACAAACAAACAATTCATTTGTTTGTTTTATTTTTTAGATTCCACATATAAGTGATAATATACAGTATTTGTCTTTCTCTGTCTGACTTATTTCACTAAGCCCAGTACCCTCCAAGTCCATCCATGTTGTTGCAAATGGCTAAATTTCATTCTTTTTTATGGCTGAGTAGTGTTCCATTTGTGTGTGTGTGTGTGTGTGTGTGTGTGTGTGTGTATAACATCTTTATCCATTCATCTGTTGATGGACACTTGGGTTGCTTCCATATCTTGGCTATTGTAAATAATGCTGCTATGAACATTGGGGTGTGTATCTTCTCAAATTAGTGTTTTCATTTTCCTTGGATATATACCCAGGAGTGGAATTGCTGGATCATATGGTAGTTCTATTTTTAATTTTTTGAGGAACCTCCATATTCTTTTCCATAGTGGCTGCACCCATTACATTCCCACCAACAAGTTTACGAGGGTTCCCTTTTCTCCACATCCTCATCAACATTTGTTAATTGTGGTCTTTTTGATGATAGCCATTCTGACAGGTGTGAGGTGATATCTCACTGTGGTTTTTTTTTTTTCTTTAATTTATTTATTTATGGCTGTGTTGTGTCTTCGTTTCTGTGCGAGGGCTTTCTCTAGTTGTGGCAAGCGGGGGCCACCCTTCATCGTGGTGCGCGGGCCTCTCACTATTGTGGCCTCTCTTGTTGCGGAGCACAGGCTCCAGATGCGCAGGCTCAGTAATTGCGGCTCACGGGCCCAGTTGCTCCGCGGCATGTGGGATCTTCCCAGACCAGGGCTCGAACCTGTGTCCCCTGCATTGGCAGGCGGATTCTTAACCACTGCACCATCAGGGAAGCCCCCCTCACTGTGGTTTTGATTTGCAAGAAAAGGAGGAAGAAACAGGAAACAGTATCCTTAAATACAGAGATTCTTCCTAGTTAGGCCCTGTGTTCCAGAGTTCCAGGCATCCTTATCACGGAGCAGTGACAGAGTCTTGCTAAAGTGACTGATGCCAGCCCTGATTTAGGGGCCAGTGTAAACCAGGCTGTAGACTAGACACACCCAGGACTGGAGCTGGACCAGAGCCCAGCCCTCTTGATTCCTAGTTGAACTGTCTCTCTACAAGATGGCACAGGAAACAAATAGTTTCAGGGCCCTATGTAAGGCCAAGCTTTGGGGGTTTTGATCAGCTTTCTCTATTGGTACAGTTGAGGGTGTTAAATATTTCATCAGTTTGGTGTGGGCAGCAGCATTAATCCTTTAGTGGCTGAATTGTGGGAAGAGCAGACAGGGTGGAAGGACGTAATCTGGGCCTGGGGACAGCGGCTGTTTCCCACCCAGAGTGGTAGCATTTCTATCAGTATTTTTATCGGTGTGAACTGGCTCTAATTCTCTGTGCTTGAACCATAGCTGTGAAAAGAAACTCTGACCTCAAACACCTGAGGCTTCAAAGACATAAGTGCAGATCTGAGTGATTACTGTCTGGCTGTTTGAAACTTTAAAGAAAGAAAGAAACACACAAACAACTTGAGATTTTGCCCAGAAACAGGGATTTGTGTTTCCTTGTATATCAGACTTTCAGATCTCTGTTGAGATACAGGAAAACTTTGGCTCTTCTCCTCTCCCCAAACACTGGACCGCCCTACGAGCAAGGAGGATTCATCTTCCATCCTTGAGAAAGAGAGTGCGATCCTGTGGCTGCCACTGCAGAGTGTGAGATGGCTGAATTGTAGGGGTGGGCACCTTAGAAGCGAGCATTCATACGCCGATCACAAAGAGACTCATCTCCTGATGAAAACATAGCATCTAATGGCCCTTATTTTGAATAATTTTAAGGACATGTTTCGAATTTTGTAGGATTTGGATGAGGTTTCTCTATAATTATTGATACTTCCAAATTTCAGAGGGCTTTTATTTTTTTTCCCTTCAAGGCTTTTCAGGCCTATGAAATTGAGAGCTGATAGGGATCTAGGGGTAAGTTTGGACATAGATGTGGATTCCAGTTGGAAAACGGAATGCTTGCAGGCTGGATGATCAGCAGAAAGAAAAGTCATGGGTCAGAGTCAGAGGGGCCACACACAGGTTCCTGCATGTGAGGAAGCCCCACTCTGGCGCTGCCCTCTTCTCCCCTAACTCCCTATTTCCCCCCTTTCCTCCCAAAGCAGCATCTTCCTGGCGGTTGGTCATGATAAGGCAGAGCTGCAATGCTCTCCCAGGTGTGGACAGTGATCATGGTGACTGTGGTTTCACTTTTCTGTCCTTGATCCTCATTGGGGTAGGCTTAGGCCTCAGGCCCTCATAAGAGATCGCTTGAAACATTGTCTATTTATTTTTTTATTTTAAAAACTTTTTATTGGAGTGTAGTTGATTTACACTGTTGTGTTAGTTTCGGGTGTACAACAAAGTGAATCAGTTTTACATATACATATATCCACTCTTTTTTTTGATTCTTTTCCCATATAGGCCACTACAGAGTATTGAGTAGAGCTCCCTGTGCTACACAGTAGGTTCTTGTTAGTTATCTATTTTATATAGAGTAGTGTGGAAACATTGTCTATTTATTTCTTGTTTCCTTGGCTTCTTAGTCATTCATGCCCCTGGTGGCTTGGCTGCCAGACTCTGCTGAGAGCAAGTGCAATAGCCAAGGGATCGGGCCATGGGAGGCTTTCTGCCGCATTTGTACTGTATGTTTCTGTGGGCACAGAAGTCAGAGATGGCCATCTCGAATCACCAGGACGTGGCTTCTAGGGAGCCTGGAGCACTTTGTTGTCTCTCCTCCGCCCTCCACCCCCATACCCTGTGCGGTCATCTGCTCCTGTCCCTACAGGAGAAACGGATGGTTTATTCTGAGTTACTGGAGGGAGCTGTGACGAGGGGAACATGAGGGCTTGCCGTGCAGGCAGTTTAACCAGCAGAGTCTAGCCTGCTGCTCTCAGGCCTCTACTCCACACCAGCAGTTCTTGGCCTCTATTCTCAAGTGCTTAAGCCAGGAGGGGTTGGGGACCCCTGGCAGGAATCTTTTTTTTTTTTTTTTTTAATTTTATTGAAGCATAGTTGATTTACAATGTTGTGTTAATTTCTGCTGTACAGCAAAGTGATTCAGTTATACATATTTTTCATATTCTTTTTCATTATGTTTTATCACAGGGTATTGAATATAGTTCCCTGTGCCTAGCAGGAATCTCACCTTTAATGACTGGGTGCCAGGGCCCCAAGCTGTTGGTTTTCACACTTTTCCTTTCCTCCTCCTGTGGCCCAGAGCCTTGCTCTTGCAGTGGGGTGAAAGGAGGGGCAAGATGGGTGGAAACGGAAGCGCTTCAGGGGGGGAGAAATCTGCCATGGCAGCGGGAATCCTCTCTCCGTCGGGCATCCCTACTCTGTTCTGACTAGAACTTCAGCGTCCTAGAAACCACTTTTCTGTTTCCAATGTACCAGGTCAGCTCTCAGGCCTGGCTTCTCTGATTTTTCATTGTTTGAGGTCTTCCTTATCTTGTCTCACCTCACCACTCCTACTAATTCTTCAGGTCTTGGAAAAGTCATTTCTCCAGGAAACCATTCTTAATTCTTCCCACCCCATTCCCTACTCCCAGGACACTCTGTTATATTCTCCCTTATCACTCTATTCTTCCCTAGTAGATCACTCATCACATGTTTCTGTAGAAACATGTGCTCCCTGATATGAGAGGCAAAGTATAGGTCTGTCTTGTCCACAGATTTATCTTCAATGCCCAGAACTTGGCAAGCTCTTCAAATATTTAAATGAAAGTGGACTTGGATTTTCTTAAAATTTTTAGGTAATGTATTTGGAACTAATTTCTTTTGGTCAGGGGACAAAGGGGAATTTGGTTTTGGAGCTATTGAAACGGAAGCATCTCTGTCCAGTACCTAGCCGAATACATGGGTCTGAAATTCAAGTGAAAGGTCATCTTTGGGGAGAAATAGATTTGGAAGTCACTAGCAAGTCCTGGAAGGTGGCTTCCTATACCCCGAATGTTGCTACCTGAACAGTCTGGATTTGGTGTGACAGAAGAATAGAGGTAGAGGAGATGGAGGACAGATTTCTCACCCCAGTTAGATTTTCTGTCATCTTGTGGATTTACCCATTTGTTTTTCATCACAGAAATGGCCTCCACCTTCAACCCCCGAGAATGCAAGCTGTCTAAACAGGAAGGGCAAAGCTATGGCTTCTCCCTGCGAATTGAGAAGGACACTGATGGCCACCTGGTCCGGGTGGTTGAGAAGGGTAGCCCAGCAGAGAGGGCAGGTCTCCAGGATGGAGACAGAGTTCTTAGGATCAATGGTGTCTTTGTGGACAAGAAAGAGCATACGCAGGTAAGTGGGACACTTGGGGTTCTTCTGCTTCTAGGATCTCTTCAGTTCCCACATCTCTGCTGATTCTAGTTTTGGGGGTCAGTGGAGACTTCCTGGCTGCCACTGGCAAGGCAGGACTCCTTTAAGGCTATATTCTGCCGGCTAATCAA